>NW_020653852.1:17004761-17067418 GCF_003589595.1 Hyposmocoma kahamanoa | reverse complement strand
TATATACATTCAAAAAATTTGTCGCTTACTAGGTATTGCACTGGAGCAGCCGAATATCGACATCGAAATATGTACTGGATTTTTTTGAGTGAAGTTTTTGAGCTCGCGTCATGTCACTACTGAGTGATTAAAATTGATTTGTTAATATCCAAAATAGCTTCTTATCTTAAGAAGCGCGCTTACTGAACTGTCCTCTTAAGTCAATATAAGTAATGGTTTATTAAGTTCATTTTTGCTTGTGAAGCTTGCATTGAAATTATAAGTAAATGCAACGAAATGTTGCACAATTTATTATCATTCACTTTTCAAATAGATATAATTATCTATTGTAGACAAAATAGATATTGCTGGGTAGAGTGCAATAAAACATGCTTAATGTAATTCTTTTTGTTATGATATCAAGTGACAGAATGAGCAAGTTGTGCACGTGGAGGTAAGCACACTATCCATAACAGTTGCAGTGCCGCTCAGAGCTTTAAATTGGAAAAAAATGTGGGGGTAAATAAAGACAAGTCTCATGTGTCCTTTCAAAACCGAAACACATTAAGAGTCTATGCACACGACATATTATATACGCGCCGCAGACGCGCAGTAGACGCACGTATGTATCGCGCATTTTGATTTATAAGAGATAGTTTTAATTCTAGTTTTGTTTATTAATTTCAGTTAGTTTTTGAAATGAAGCAACTACATGAAATTCTAAGTGTAAACCCAGTGGAGTATTTAAGCTTCTTGCTTGCAACGCGATGTCTGCGCGCGTTTGAATCGATTCACTACAGCGGGTCTCCGGCGCGTATACGTGCAGATAACGCGCGTTTACGGCGCCGTAAACGCGCGCTCGTGAAACGCGCGTTGTCGGCGCATGTAAAATACGCCGTGTGCATCTCTAAGGTCACATTACTTCATTTCTGTAATTGTTTTGAAAAAAGTCTACAGAAAAATGAACTCAAATACCAATGGCATGAAATCGAATATCAAATCGACACCAGCAACACTACGCTAACTTAAAAATGCAACTTTTCACATAACTTTTAATTTTCAGACATATAGTAATGATTTTTTACTACATTGTTACTCAAAGATTATAAAACATTTATGATTATTACTTTTACTATTAGGTACTTTCTTTTAATTTAATTTAAATTAGCTGAATAATTTGCTATTAAAAACGCAAATTCGACAAAATTCGAGTTAGGGTAGTGTTAATTGCTGGTGTAGAAGTGAAACACCAATACTTTGTTGCACATTACAAAGCAAAATAAAACAAGTAACAGAGCAGGTTAAATATTATTATGGAACATGTTTCCTTACTTCCAAACAGTGAACAAAGTACTTCCAATCCATGTCTTGCTTACTAGACTGAAAGTTGAGAAAAAAACCACAACTTGTAAAATTTCATAATCATCTCAGACATACTACAATTGCTAAGAATATTTTTGTAAATTTTTTATCATATATGGACTACCAGGGCTGGTTGTCAAAATGCATTAAAATGTTACAGGGTATGGAACAAATCAAATCATGGTACACAAGGCACACATACAACAAATATAATTAAAAGAAGTTGAACATTTCTCTAAGATTGTATATTTATGTATATTGGTTATATATGCATGTGTATTTAGTAATGTCTTCTTTTGTACCAAATCATTGGGGATAGTACAAATCCGCGTATGTAGTATTGGTAAAGGGCACGTATCTGCACCAAACCAAATTTCACGGGATGGGAATTTAACATTATTACTTTGTTATTTTAATGGCTACGACTTTTTTGTATAGTAAGCATTAATTTGGGTGCTACGACATTTACGCGGTTTTGATTTGGCCACTAAATGACCGAAATGGAAACTCATAATCAAATGCTAGTTACGCATAATTGCACTTTACTATTTTAACTTTTTTTTCATGGTTTATTATTGGTGTGCATCACCATTTCACAATTTTGTTATCGTATTTTGAGGTTAACTATGTCAGTGACACAATGATCATATATTCACCAAAAAAATTTATTATAAATTTTAATTGTGTAAGTATATTATTGTTTGTAACCAAAATATATTTAAAAAATTATGATATTTATCACCAGCTCTCCCGTTTTATATTATAGCGGCAGTTCACAAGAATTTACAAGAAACCACTATTTTTCACTTGCCACATGTCTTCATATAAGATTTTATACTTAATATACAAGCTGTAAACTTATCTGTAGTAAATTGAACAGCATTATTTACATTTGGTTCCAATACAAACACCATAAAAAGAATTACAATATAAGTATCATTGCATATGTAACCACACCAACCAAGAAAAAACTTTCATGCAACTCTAAAACAAAAGTGCCACAAACTAAAACACACAATAACTTGCTTGTCAAATATCATATCTGCTGTCTATGTGGCCTATTTATCTGCAAATATATATAAACAGTTATTTGTGTCAGAATTCACAATTATACTCTTGTGAACATATTCATTCTGTTGAGATAAGACAGGACTTAAGGACCTTACACAATATAAGGGCAATACGTATTATGATAGTTTTGGTGTAATTGCATTTCTAGTTACAAAACCACATGACTGAACAAACAAATTGTGCGCTTGATGGTAAGCAACACACCTGTCCATAATACTTGTACTGCCAATCTGAGGACCATTGCCACTGCGTCCGTCACCCTGAGACATAAGTTAACAAGCCTCAAGTGGCTGTAATTTCACCAACACCCTTACCCTCCAAAACTGGAATGCAGTAATGCTCACATTACGGTAAGATGGCAGTACTTTGCTGGACAAACTCTTTCACAAGGAGTTCTACTTCTTATAATATAAATAATCTATCAATATTTATGCATATTTACAGCTGATAATTAGTAGTATTAAATGTACATGCTTATAATAGATCTAATGCTAAATTAACATTGCAGAATTACCTTAAAAAGAAGAAAATGATATGATAAATGAATGGCAACACACACTTCGGCCATATATAGAGATACGACAGTACTTGGAGTCCGGGCATGCCAGACAACGCCATATAAAAATTTTGGCGGATCTACAAAGTTACAAAAAAGTCAACAGACGAACAAGCACGAACAGCTACGTACAAAAACAATGTACTATAAAGCTGAAAATGACTATTTATGAAACAGTTGCGCAATAATTGATCGAAAATCATCTACAATGATCAACTGGAAAATTACGATTAGAAATATTACCTGGTTTCAGTCGTATTTAATTTCAATTCACTACCCATTTGGACACTGATAGTTTTAGAACTAACATATCACGTATATAGCCAATTTGTAAATAATTTATAGATTATCAAGTGAACTCGTACTCCCCAGATCAAAGCGTAAAACAAAATGCTAAAAAATTTTGTGCATGCTCAATTAAAAAGATGTCAATGTCATTGTCATTGTCACATTTGACATAAAGGTCAGTGTGCGTTCGCATTCAATAAGTAAATAACCAAAACTGTCAGATTTTTTACCTTTTGTATAGTAAGATTATAAACTCTTTTCTTCTATTATACTAAAGCCATTGATAATTAGAATAAGTCAATGATTAGAATGTACTTTTTTTCTTATTAGGTTAAGCGGCAATTTTATTTACATACCCTCATAAAATATGCGAAACAAAATAAAAAAAATAGTACTATACATTTCGAACAGTTCTGTACTCAATTTTTTATTCTTCTCACGGTCGTAGTATTTTTACCCAATGATAGATGTTGATTGAACTTAAATAGAACTACATACTTTAAACATTTAAAACTTAAATAAAAACTCAAAAGACTTCGTTTCACAACTATTTCACACTTACGTACATAAATTATTATACATACTTAAATAAGTATTGTGTTATATGTATACGATTACCATGACGATATTAGACAAAACACAGCTGCTTTCAGACACAGCAAATACAAAAAAAAGATTCATCTAAGTTTTAACACTAATCGGCTAAAATGCAAATATCATCAGCTCAGCCGGTGTTTAAGTTGGAACTCAATCATAAAGTAACGCCTGGCGTAGTGACCATTGCAAAATACGATGGCACCCATCCATGCCTCACTGCATGCGCTGGTTACGACAAAGTACTTGTTAAAAAATTCATTTAAAGTTATACTTAACAATCATTCCAATAAGTGCACACTTTGCGAAAGTCCAATTTATTTAATGTGTGATACTAGGTACTGCTATGGAACGCCTACGCAAATTATTATAGCAATTCTTAGTACAAACGTAGGTTTGTCGTATGATTTCAGTTGAAATAAATACGTCTTCTTTCTAATTAATTTATCTGCAGATAATAATCTATCACCCTCACGGTGGCGTAGTCGGCGGTCGAGCGCAACGTTCGCAGGCGCACAGCGAGGTGTCCGAGCTGAACCTCAGCCAGGCTGTGATCGCGCTCGCTGCTGGCCCTTTGCGCCCTGATAGCACCAGAGACATGCTGCTAATTGGATCCCCTACTCAGATTTTAGGTAACGGATTAGGACTGATCTGTCTGCAAACACCTTGATTCATTTGCACTAATATTCCCATTTTAGGAAGCGCTTGCAATTAATAAGTGAATGATCCTGTATGATCCACGTATAATGCTTTATCTGGGCAGAATATGAAGCGAGTTTACATGAGAGATAGTCGAATTAAATTAGTAACATCTATTTGTTTTCAGCTTACGACGTCCACGATAACACAGATCTATTCTTCAAGGAAGCACCAGACGGTGTTAATGTAATAATATCGGGTAGTTACGGTAAACGGCACGAGACACTTGCCATTGTTGGTGGTAATAGCTCAGTTCAAGGTCTTAACTGGGAAGGCACTGAGGTTTTCTGGAATGTTGTCGGCGGAAAGATTTGTTCTATGATTGCATTTGATTTCGATAAGGATGGGGAAAATGAGGTAAGAATATACATATACGAAGGTTATGCCAAAAGAACTTAGATACTCTATAATAACTTGTTTCATACTGGCAAGTTATACACCGTCGTAAAGCCAGGTTATTTGCTAATAAATTTGAAAATGGAACACGTCTTAAATCAAATTCTTTTTTATTTTATTTTTTTGGAGCTATCTCGACGTGATTTTCGTGTTATGATTTATTATGACTACAAAAAAGGTTTAAATCCGCAAGAATGTTTTGAACTTTTAGCCACAACTCTTGGTGATACTGCTTGTTTACGAGCTAGAGTTTTCAATTGGTTTGCTGAATTTAAAAGAGGACGGGGAAGTTTTGAAGATGAGGCGAAGTCAGTTCGGCCGCCAACCGCAGTTACTCAAGAAAACGTTCAAGCTGTCGAAAAAGTAATTCGTGAAAACCGACGAACTACATATGTAGAGCTTGAGCAAGAACTGGGCATTGGAAACTATTATTCACGGGCAACTGTCCCTCCATAAGCGTTGTTCGAGATGGGTTCCGCACAAACTTAACGATGAGCAGAGGGATGAAAGAACCCGTGTGGATTGGTGCAAATGTATGATAGATAAATTCGACCCTGGCGAGAAAAAAAACGTTTGTGATATACTGACAGGTAACATGGTTATATAACTATGATCCTGAAACAAAGCAACAGTCCACTGTATGGTGCTTTGATGATGAGCCGACGCCAACGAAATGTCGTCATATACACGAAGCACACAGAAACTTTTTAATCTGGATGTCGGGACACATTTGCTACTGTGGTGCTAGAGGATCAATGGACAGTTAACTATGAATGGTATATAACAGTTCATCGAGTATATAACCAGAAATAGTGACTAAATAAGAGCCATATATTCTTGGTAACACATTAGTGATACAGCTCTTATAAAACCACAAGCCAGGCAGCTATCAACGAAGGGGATGAAAAAACCTCGTGTACCTGTCTCTGAAGTTGCAAAACCACAGAGGCAGACGGCCCGGTGCGACGATGACGGCTTCACAAAGGTGGAGAAGAAGAAGAGGAAGCCCACCAGCCGTAACCTGTGCGGCACTGCACCGACAGGGTCCAACTTTTTGCTGCGTCCGGCAATCCCGACAACGCTGCTGTACCTGTCACGCCTGCATTACTCCACGAAGTCTGAGGAGATAGTGGAGTACATCAGGTTGAAATCCAAATACACCCTGAGGGTCGAGCGGTTGGAGTCCCGCCACTACGTGAACTTTAATTCGTTTGTGGTGAGAGTGCCGACCGAACATCTGTCGACCTTCATGAAGGAGGAGTTCTGGCCGAAGGGTGTCCTATACCGGCGATTCCGTGGCCGGTTGCCTGACACCAGATGGCGCCACACGTCGCCGACAACCTAAATACGTGTTAAATTAGTAATTAGTGTTATATTATATTGTTATGTATGTTAGTCTGTAAGGTATGTATCTATGGGTCTCAGTAACCTGAATATAAATAAATAAATAAATAAAAAATAAAATAAAATAAATGAAATATAGACAGGCCAACTACTGACCTGTGTGTACGTCTCCGTATATCCCAAAAAATATTCTATATTTATTGTAATAAAGATAATATCTCTAACAATGCCGCGCTGTTCTATTCGGTGGTGTGGGAAAAACAGCAAAACATCTAATTACAAAACAAACGGAATCACATTTCATCGGTAATTAAATATTAAATATGTAATTTTGCAATTTTCGTCCATTGTAGCAAAGCTTAAGTTAACTGGTCGATTTGAAGTGAAACAGTTGACGACACCCGTCAATTGTTTCGAACTCGGGCTAGCCAATCGGAGAGCAGTTGTCACAGTAACGATATGGCAGAATAGTTTTCAAATAAATTAAATGACATTTCGTCTCTATGTCTTATATTCTCGATGTAACAGTTTGTGCCCCAAAAGTCTTGTCAGCTTGGTGTGACAAGCGGCCGAAGTCTGGAATTCAGCACCTCCTCTGGCATCACGACAATGCCACTCCGCACACTTCTGCTAGAAAACTCGACTATTTTCATTAAAAAAATGTACCTGTCTCACCCGCCATATTCCCCTGACCTAGCCTTGTGATTTTTACCTCTTTCCAAAAATTTAAGAAAAATGAAAAGGCAAGCGGTTTGAAAACAAAGAAGATGCCTTGGCTGCTTATAACTTGAAGATTTGTGAGATATCTAAAGAAGATTGGTCATCGATATTTTCCAAGTGGTTTAGACGAATGGAAAAGTGTATACGTGTTCATGGTGAATATTTTGAAAAAATCGGTACCTGTAATAAGGAATAAATTTTATAATTTTTGGAAATCTTATTTCTTTTGGTATGACACTCGTAGGTACATAACGAAATTGTAATTAATTTTTAATTACTACTTTAGTCTCTAATCACTTTGCAAATTGTTCTCGTAAAGCTCATAATCGGTTGCGAAGATTCTTTTATCCGGGTGCTGAAGAATAACCAGTTCATAGTTGAGTTGCCAGAGACTGGATCAGTCTTATGTCTATCGCCTATCACTGACGTGCGATTCGCGTATGGCTTGGGTAATGGAACTATTGGAATTTATGAAGAAGGAATACGATTGTGGAGAGTCAAAGCAAGTAATCTGTCTGAAATGTTTGTACAATTTTCAACGCAACAAACTTATCGAATAATCACCATTCTATTTTCGTAGTCGAAGCAGAACGCTCTTTCCCTGCAATGGTCAGGCGAGACTTTGGCTTGCTGTTGGGGCAATGGCCGAGTGGATTGGCGTTCAGGCGCCACGGGAAAAGTCTTGCGGCGTGTCCAAATGCGGTCTGCGGCCGCTGCCATGTTACTCGCTGATTATCGTTCTGTGGGTGCTCCAGACCTTGTTTGTGTTTCAGATAAAGGGGAAGGTTGGTTTTAGCTGCTCCTTAGAGAACTTACTTTGTGCTACTACAATACAATAACCCGTTCTCTCTTACGTTATTATGTACCAGTCTCATAGAATATTTTAAACGTCTATTTACCTACTTTCTGCAGTTCTCGGTTACACCCCATACCAAGAAGCAACAGGTTTCAACGCTGCCAAGAAAATGTCTTCAGAGGAAGATAGAGCGGCTATCACAGAACTGTTTAACAAGAAACAAGCGTTGATGATTGAGTTGCAACATTACGAAGCGAACTTTAACTCGGCTAGTGGTTCTACGAGTGTTGAAGACCGATCGTCGACGGCTATGCCCACCAATACGAGACTGCAAGTTGCTGTTACGCCATCGATTGATGAGGTCAGTAAAGACCGCTTGCTTATACGATTTAGGTATTTTGAGTTCCTTTTGTACTTGGTTCCTTAAATCTAGTTATTAGGTACGTAAACGTGGTGATGCAGAATGGGACAAGTGTATGGTAATACACTTGTCCCACAAATGACATTATCGATTTGCATTGTGAACCTGAATTTTTTAAGTTGCAGGCAACCCTGACCATGTACTTAATAGTATATATACCTACTTACATGACATCACACAACAGGGTTCTCTAGAACTAGCGATAACAACAACAAACGAGACTATAGTTCGCGCTGCACTAATTCTGGCTGAAGGCGTGTTCGAATCTGGCGAGACGCTGGCTCGTCATCCCACACCTACGCAGCTGCGATCTCTGCTGCAGGTTTCTCTGCGGCCGCCCAGGGATGTGCCCATTGACGTACACATTAAGGTATTTCAAATTTAAAGTGTCTAGATATCTTGGTTGAGCTTTTATTTAAAAAATATTTTATATACATACTATAGTAGTGGTATACACAAATCTCGCGATTATTTAAAAGTTAAATCCAAGTAGCTAGAAAGTTTAATATCGCATTCATATTATTAGGTCTAATGACCTAATTCAAATCAAAGTATCCAAAGAGCAGCTGTAACATAAATTCAAAAACAAAAGTGTTTTGGTATACTTACATGTTGACGATCATTTACATTGAGATGGTTTTTTGAGTTGAATGTGCTAGAATTAAGTATCTAACAAATGTGTCACAGATAATTATATGAAATTGTTGTTTAAAGTTTTATAAAGTTATGAGAATATTTTATACTGCATGGTTTGCATTAATATTTGTAGCCGCCAGACCCAAGTAGAAGATGTAGAGGATCTCGACGAGCTCGTAAAATTAAAGACGATTTAAGTTGACTGTAATATCCCGGCAATAGGTTACGGTTTACAGGAGTAGTGCGATTAATCGCTTGCTTTGGAGGTTTCTTATGAAAGTACAATTCTAAAGTGAACGTGCTTTTTGACGTTTTTTTTATTTCGTACAAAAAGTTCGTTAAGTGGTAAGGATGAAATAATATGTATGTGGTGTTAGTTGATTGTTTCAAAATAGAACCCCCGGCCTACGTATTGAGCCGTTGCCGAGCGTTTAGTTACTGTTTCGAAAGTTATATTAAATTTTATTACAAAAACTCTGTTGCGTTCGCAACATATTAAATTAAAATTGATTGATGATTTTACCATCTCAGTTATTTTGAAAAGAAAAAACTAATATACACGATTTAGATACGAAAAAATAGTTTCATTTCAATTTGTAACAATCGCGAGAACCAGGCTGGTTCCAGAGCAGTGCGGATTTATCAGCAGACCGTCCACGCGGGGCACCGGAGCGGAGCAACACGTGTGGCGTTGGACAGTGACGCGGATTGCTCCGTATGGAACACGCTCCGCGTGACTCCGCACAAGTCACCTGTCTTCCGTGACTTACCGCACTAAATTAAATACTCGATTCAGAGCACTGCGGATTCTACGCATGCGGATGACCCGCAGGTGGACAGTCCGTACGCACAGTTGTGAATAAGGATTTGATATATTTTATTCTTTTCATTCTAGGCTTTAGTGGGTTATGCAGACAGTGAACAGTTTCATATATTTGAACTGACGAAACAGCTACCAAGGTTTGCCATGTACACTTTAACACTCCCTCCCCTGGAAATAAGCAAACAAACTAGATATGTGACATTCAAAATAATGGAAAGAGTACAGAGAATTTGCATTTGGATCAACCAGAACTTTCTACTAGAAGATGATGTTGAACTGGAAACTGAGGACACAAAGGAGCTTCATATAAGCTTTACTTGCTTAAGAGATAGATCCAGGCTGGATATGGATTTTGGAGCTGATGGTCAAGTCAAGATAAGTACGCCAGATATACGGCTGGCTGGAGATTTAATACAGAGCTTGGCTACTTACTTGAATTTGGGTGACTTGCAGGTAAATCTTTTTATTGTGAAAGTGACTGCTCTAACTATTACTTTATGGAAATCAGTCAAATAAGTAATAATATCTATTTTATATGCTCTATAAGACACACAGATTACTTAATAAATTGAGGGTTTACAATGAAAGAAAGAAGTTGCATCTTAAACTTATTATTTCTCACAAAATTAATACATGTAAACTTTAATTCTAATTTCTCAAATTTTACTGACCATATAGTTCAACAAAGCCAACACACTTGATTGGGTTGAAGAAGAACATATTATTATGTGGAGGCTCACGCTGACTGACAGCTTTTACCACCTCTTGGCCAATCACTCCGCCTACAACTGCTGCAGAACATGCTACAGTGCCAAATACATCAGTGAGCAAAGCATCAGTAATAAAGTTTACTGGTATTGACAGCTCTTGTACAAGTTCATCTCGCATTTTCAAAAGAAGTGCAGTATCTGCCTTCCTTTTTGCTGGGTCTGGGTTACGATTCTGTTCATCTCTAAACCGCTGAAGGATCTTTAAAACAAAATACGAGGGGTCCCCACGGCGCGAGCGCAATCTGGACCGCATTTCGGGTTTCGACCAATCTACTGACAGAGCATTTTGTAGTGGAACGTAAATAGCGCGACGTTTAACAGTAATGGTTACAGTTTCTCGTGCATTCTTTTCAGTATCGTCAGCTGCCCGTTTGACAGCTTTGTGTTGAACAATCTCCTCTGAATATTCGTGGTCCACGAGATCGGCGAACATGTAACCAAAGGTGCCCCACACGTCGCCGCACAGGAATTTCTTGTTGTTGTCGCGACAAGCGTTGTTTATGCGTTCGAGTTGTTCTTGCTTAAGTCCTGTTGCGCAAACAATGTCAAATTCTGCAAAGAAGCTATCCGGAAGGTCGTCAACACCTCTAGTTTCCGACGTAACGTCCACCATTGGGTTCAATGCTCTTGCCCTTTGCAATGAAGCTTCGGCTCGGTTCTCGCCAATTTTATCCGGTGGTGCCAAGAATTGTGAATACTGATCAATTTCTTTGACTTTTTCATTGTCTAGCAAGCAAACACTCTTCACTCCCGACAAAATTACATTTTTTGCGATCTCAGCACCAAGACCGGAGATGCCGATGATTAACACTTTAGAAGCGCGCAATCTTTTTTGAGATTCTAAGCCCCATAGCCGAATTTGACGGTCGTACTGTTCTGCTTCCGCTTCGGATAATTCGACATCATTGTTTTCAACCATTTTATTAGCAATTGTCTTGAATTATTATTGAAAATTTCAATAAACACCGCACATTGGAATTATTAATTTGAGTTTGACAGCTCCCACGCCGGTCGGTATGACATGACGCCATTTCGAATAGAGTTACTATGTTGTACGCATTCACATATTTCACCATGAAGCTATCGGTAGTTATTACCGGTTGTAAACGTCTCTATTTCCATAGACAACATAATTTTTGATTCGCTCTGGGCCTTTTTGAGGGAAAAGTGTCGTTTTTATTTTGACTTTCAATTATTTTGTGAAATCTAGTTTAAAGTGGAATAGCATAGTGCTATCGTGCCTTAATCGAAGATTCAATTATTTTGTGAAATCTAGTTTAAAGTGGAATAGGATACTGCTATTGTGCCTTAATCGAAGATTAAAGCGAAATTATGCGAATCTCGAAATAAAATAACCCGTATCGGCCCGTTATAAGGAATCCCGAGTCAATCCAAGCACGCCGTCTCAAATTGCCTATCCTCTTTGTGGCGGCCATATTTACAGAAACATAATTAAACGAAGACATGGCTTAAAGGACTTGTATCCAAGCCAAAATGATTAATAAAAAAATACAACAATTTTAAATCCAATATTGTGGCGCCATTTTACAAAAAAGTTTACACAAAACATTAATACTCAAAGGGTGAAACTAGGTTAGATCCGAGCAATAAACTTTTATTTAAAAATCTTCCTTCGAGTTTCAAGCAAAGTGCATTTGGTTTCAGTCCGTGGCCCAATTTCCAGAAATAGAAGAGAAACTGCGACAAGAAATGGAAGTCGCGTCGCAAGTGGGAGAAATGAGATCTCGTTTAGCGGCAGAAACTGCCGAAAGGGCACAGTTAATCACTGCGTTGTTGCCGGCTGCGGAAGATGCAGCTAATTACGATCTGTACATTGTGTTAAAAATATTTTAAATACTTGCATTTCTGTGCATGCTTGTGTGCTAGAATGGTAGTAAAATAGCAGTTTTTGAAGTCTACTAAAGTGAACCATTTTATATTTTACTTAACAATAGCATTAACAAATTTTTCCTTTCGTACTTAGTTCCTAATTTGAAACGACTTTAAAACAGACTGTTTTATAACTTAATTTCTCTCATCTGTTGAATCTATTATGATTGTGGTGGTTACCTTCACAGGAAAGAAATGTTAAATCGCTACAAAGAAGTAGTTATGCTGAACGAAGAGTTGCTTACCGGGTGTCACATTAGACGAGCTACTCAAGAACAAGCAGTCACGGCGCTCAAGAGCTTGCACACATTGTTACAACACGCAGCTAGACTCCGAGGTAACGAAATTGACTGATAACATTACAAATATGGAACTAAAATTTAGTAAAATAACTAATTTTTAAAGCTTCCCATTCACTATCACACTATTTAATATAATTAAAGGTGAAATCAAATTCAAAACATTCCACGACTGTTCCATACAATGTTCATATTATTATACTTAGATTTAATTAGTGGTAAATATACTGTTGTTATACTTACAGAAGTTGTGCGCTAGAAAAAAAAAACAATTTTTAGGAAATGAAACTATTTTTCCGGATTTAAATCACGTATATTTGTTTTTTCAAAAAAAACCAACGTTTCGGGCCCTTTACAGGTCCCATGGTCACGGTTGACTGCGGTGGTACAGTCTAGTATAACTAGTTGATGACTGTACCAGCCTAGTATAACTTGAACAATCCGTTTATACTATAGGGTCTAAAATTTTTTGGCTCAGCACCCAACCACTCCAATAATTAAATGACATTTTTAATAGTAATATAACACAAAAAAATCACAAGGTAAAAAATTATATGTATATGTAGTGTAGTTTATACAATTCAGGTTTTTTTTCAAATGCAGTTACTTAAAACTAAGAACTCGATAACCTAATTTTTATTACCACAAAACCTACTCTTATTATTGTGTTGGGAATTTAGTAATATTTTCAACTTTGTATTCAAGAATTCTGTATGAGTGTTGTATGGAATAATGTTTTTTGCATATTTTATATATTCATACAGAAGGGTACTATAATCCCTTGACCAATTAATTAAGGATTGAAAAAAAGTTTTGTGTTTGTCACTGAAATAAAAACGAGTTTTTTTAAAGTGGATTAATGTTTTTTTTTAAAGTGGGAAAATACAGCAAAGCAGTCGTAGCCGCGAGCAGGAAGGCAGTTCGCGATGACAACATTGAAGCTCTCATTAAAATCCTGCAAGTCGGGGGAGGCGATTCATGAACTTTGACAATGTGTTTATATAAAAATAATTTATTAATGTATTTCGTTAACAACTATGATTATGAACAATTTACTATACATTAAATGAGCAACATCCAATTTACGGTCTTATTGTTCGTAGTGTAAATTACTTAACTAATTTCAATAATTCACTAAGCAGTTAAAGAAAATAAAAAAAACAACTTTTTAAATAAATGAAAGTCACTCATTTATTTAAAAAGTGACAAGGGCAACGTTACATTTGCTGTAAATTCTGGTTAATATTGTTAACTACACAGTGATCTGCTTAGTGGCATAATGTACGTCATCAACACTAACATTAAGTAAAAGCCTCGGTTCAGCCGGTTTTGGCTCCAACAGTATTAACCGCAGTGCAGCCAATCGCGCGCATATCGCGTGAGCTTGCGCGGGAGTAGGCGCGCGGATTTGAGTCGCCGACCTATACGGACGCCCGTCCAGAGCCACTATGGCCGAGGCTGTCATCAGAGCTCGGGATAGTGTGGTCTCATCTGAACCTGTTCTTTCTACCTGTAGTTCGAAATGCGAGATTATTAGGAATACTATTATAGTTAACAACTGAAGTTATCATAAATGTATTCTAATTTGGAACTGTTCTTTAGAAGTTATAGCAAAAAAAAAAATCATAAAATATTTAAAAATCTATGCTAAGTTGAAGTTTTTCTTCTTCTTGGCTTGTCACGATAAGCGTTTCAGCCACTTACAAAGTGTTTTTGACTAAACTAAACTTGTTCTCAAAACGAGGAAACATTTTATCATAGTAATGAAATTTGGAAACAGGATGGAAAGTTGCAAGTTTGTACAACAGCTTTAAGGCCCCATATGCAGACGATTCCTCGTTTCGATTTCCATTCGATTATCGTCACGATAATCGTATCGGTCTGTCGCTACTCTCCTGGTTTTCTAGGTAATCTTTAACAACATAAACATACACTATCGATTCCTCGTTCGGTCAGTCTGAAACGCGCAACGATCGTGAAGACTGATCGCACCGTATATGGGAGCGTTTGTCGTTCACTTGCTGGTAAAGAAACTGTGCTTGAGTGTGGTTACCTCAGCGGCGACGGCGCGTAGCATCAGCCTCTCCGCAGGTGCGCAGGCCTGTATGGCCGCGACGGGGGCTCCGGCCGCCGCTTCGGCCAGCGCCTGCTGCACGTGCGCCAGTGCCGCACCGCCAGGGCCAGCCAATTCCAGCGCACGACTGCAGAGAGCTAACGCGCGGCGAGCGTCACCCGACACTGCTGCCACTTTCCTGGAATTTGTTTACATTATTTATCTCAGTGTATACAGCTCGTAAAGTTAGCAATAGCTTTATTAGGCGATCATGTCAGATATACAACAGCAGGTTCTTGGATGTGGATATTTTCTGTAATTCGTTGTCAACATTTAAAACTAAAATTAAACACTTGTTCTATATATTTATGATAGTCTTCTTGTGTGGTTAAGATTTGAACTGCATTATAAATAAAGGAAACCCTAGGTCTACTTTATACAGTGTTATTTTTTAAATGCTAACAATACTAACATCATAAACAATACAACAAAAACAAAAGTTACAAAAATAAACTTTTTAAGTTTTTGTTGTACTTGTGACACTTTTTAGATCTGTATTTGGTAGTAAGGTAGTTCAAGCGTGCAAGCTTCCTCCGCGCGATTACGTCAATATATTTATTTTTGTAGTCAGATCTGATGAATTATTAAAAGTCATGGAACAAAAGTTGTTTATGAAGTTAGTAATATAGTAATAATAATAATAAGGCGCACACACTCACAGCCCCGCACTAGAGAAACCATGTATCGCGGGTGCCATGGACATACACATACACAACCACAAATTACACCCAAACCCACGGGAGAAATAAATGTAGGCGATACAAATATTTCTCCCGGCCCGGGAATCGAACCCGGGACCTCTGCGTGGCAGTCCGGCATGATAACCGTTCGGCCACGGAGAGGATATTTTTGTTAATGTAACAATACTTTTATTTACCGATTGTTTGTTTCTTGAATAAATAAACAAAACATGAACCTAGCAATCAACTGTACAGCATCCGCAGTAACATTAGCTCCGGCCAGTCTCGTAGCCACGATGCACTGCAGCTGCGTGTGGGTATACGGCGGGAATGTAAGGCGCGTGAGACCTAGACGCGACGCCACGCGCGCAGCTAACGCTCGTTCAGGGAGATCCATAGTGTTGGCAACGGCTAGAACGGTAAGCAGCGCAGAGTTGTGCGCCGCCCATTCCATTATGCTGTATAGGACGTCTTGCCGACGCGTGCACAGAGCGTCCAACTGAAATCGAATAGATAATACATTTATTTAGCACAAATACAATCAGAAGCAAAACATTTACAATTCACAAAGTGGATATAACACAAAATCACATAGAACATACATGATTAATTTAGACACATTTATATAAAACACGTACTGTGAGTAATAAACAAACAAATAAAGTTTGTCCTGAAACGGCCCTGACTCAGCATAAATACTGTAGACTGAAAAGGCAAACAGAGCTGGTTTTCTGTCAGTACCATATGGTGAGCGATTGCAACCCAATAAGTCATGCCACCAAAGTGCATCACACGCAAATACATATACCTAACTCTAAAACTATTATGTATCAAATAAAAATATTGATGGTTCTATGCAAAGTTTATGAGGCTGTTCACTGACCTTTGAGTATTTTATTAAACTGTTTGTAACAAGTTCATCAGTGGGAAGTGTAGATAAAAATATATCGGACAATGAATATGTAGGTCATACCAAGTCTATTTCGGTAGCACATCGGTTTGCACTGTGGACGCTGAATCAGGAGGTCCCAGGTTCCATTCCCGGTACGATGCTCAGCTCATAGTACAGGGAATCCCCTAGTTTTAAGACTAGGTAATTGTTGTGGTTGTCTGGCATATTTTTATAGTTGTACCACAAGTTGCGGTAATTGAAAGTTATGCCATGTGTATTGAAATCGTACCTCATCAACAAGAAGTACTGTTGGCATCCTGCGAGGCCCAGGATTTGTAAATCGTTTCTCCAATAGGGAACATGCTTGTTCCCATACAACTGTTTTACCTAAAATATTAACATGTTTCATATCACATAATTATACAATTGCGGTCTCTCTAATATAAAGTACGAGATTAAGTAACAATGAATAAAGCTTCAGCTTGTATATGAATTCCAATTTGAAACGTTTCTATACCTGTGAGCTGTTTATATATCTGCACATAGGCCTGCCGCGGTTCCGCGATCCTCATGCCATTCACTTCCACCAGCTGGAAGTCGGGCAAGTCCACTTCTTCCTTCAAGAACTTGAGCGCAGTACACACTGTGGCTGTTTTGCCTGTACCTGGCACGCCTGATATGTACATGCAACTAGAAAATAAGAATTTCATCTTTTGGGTTGGTAGATCATTATTTTATATAAATGTATATTACATGTATGTATATACCAAAAAAGACTCTTTTTGAGTAGGTAAAATACACACAGTATTTGAAGTTGTTTGAACATTTTACAAGTATGCTGATAGTTCATAATAATCAAAGCTAAAAATATTTTTTATTATTTTTTAATTAATAGGTCTTGTTGAAACTTGTCAGTAAAACAGGGCCACAAGTTCAAAAAATGTTCTTTTTAAAACTAAGACTGTTGGCTCAACCATCTAAATAGAAATGTAGGTACTTGAAAATCCTACTGGACCCACTAGTGAAACAAATCAGTAGAACCTATAGTCCAAAACATGTATAATTTCATAGAAATAAATTTTGGTAGACCTAAATTAGATAACCTGAATTCATGGTTCATTAATATAATTGAAGATCAAGTAATTGAAGTTTTTGGTGTTATTTTACTTACCCACTAGTACCTTCCAATAATTTTGTTTTTACAAACGATAATATTTCTTCCAATTGGTGCTCTCTACCAGGAAGTGATTTGTTTTCTTTCAAGAATTCTGAAAGTAACAAATCTAAGTAAATCAGGAAGTATTTCAAAATGTCCATATAGAATGATCAAAGGATTGTACCATCAAGATTATCCAAAGAATGAGCTCTAGAATGAAGTGTAGGTGTCAGTTCACTAGTAACAATTCTTCTTGTGATGTTTCTCTTTGGAGTTCTTCCAGGTGTAGCCACTGATGTCCTGGGAGTTTTTGGAGTTTTAGGTGTCTTTGGAATTGGCTTAAAGTCATCATCGCTTTCTTCAGTGAATTTACGAACAGATTTTCTTGGAGTTCTTTTTACAGGTGAGGGATGTGGTTTGTCATAACTTGTAATAGGTTTAGTGACTCTAAGAGTTCTTTTAACTGGAGATAATTCTGGCTCTGCATAGCAAACAGGTTTCTTAATTCTACCAGATCGAGTAGTTGGGGTTTCTCCCTCATCATCAAATAAGAGTGTCTTTTTTGGTGTTTCATCATATGTTCTAGGTGTTGAAACTTTTCTCTTTGGCGTGGTTGACACATGTTGTCTGATGATTAAAGTAGGTAGTTCATCATCAGAGTTTTCCTTCAATTCCATTGATAAAATTTCTTCAATATTAGTTTTTGATAGTTGCCTGGAACTTTGCGGAGTCTCAGCTTTCTTTGGTGTCAACTTAGGTGTGTTTTTTTTAGGTGAATCTCTCTCAATCTTATCAGCTAATATGGCTCTTTTGAGCAGCAATTTTGTGCCATCATTCTTGCTGATGCTCCAGTTTTTTTCTGATATGGAAACTCTGCTCATTCTTTTGACTAAACTGCTTGGTGTTTTGGGTGTTCTCGGGGTGTTTTTAGCTGGTGTACTGAGTAACTCTAAGGCCTGTCTTTCCTGTTCCAAAACGGGTTCAATTTGTACTTTTCTTTTACTGATAGCCTTTAACCTATATCTACAAATATAGGTGTAATGGCCTGTCAGGTGCAATTTGGTGTCCTTTGTGAATGTGAGTGTGATGTTGCATTTTTTGAAGAAAGTCTCTATAGAGACATCTGTGTCGAAGGGTCGATGATCTTCTAGAACCTGAATGTAAAAGAATTTTTGTGGAAATCATCTGAGAAGCACTACCAGCAAAGCCTTCCCAAAACATTGAGAGTGATAGTAGTTAGCCCCATACCATAACAAGTTGATATTTCTTTTTGTTTGAAACAAGTGACCTGAGTGTCCTTGAAGTGGCCTTGTGGGCACTGGACGAGGAGGTCCCAGGTTCGATTCCTGGTCTACTTTTCTACTTTTACCAATTTGGAAAATAAACTTTTCTAAATTGGTTATAGTCTGGATGTTGTGGGTGGTATTAGTGAATTCTGTTGCTCTAGTACTCATAATACAGGGAATTCCCTACTTTAAGACCAATTGGTGGTTGTCTAGAGTATTATTTTGATCTAGATCTTAATATCTCGGGTGCTACTGGCCGCCGCATGCAAAAGGAACCCCCGATGGTAACACATCAACTTTGCTCGCAATGTTTCATATTGTATTGGTTTGGGAAAACATCAGCACGTACTAATTTATGACTAGCAATATTTACCTTTAATTGCAGTAAAAACTTGAAAAGGGTTTATTGTAAAACAAAAACACAAACAAAAAACAAAAATTAAACAGCATTACATACCTCTTTTTCCAAAAACTGTATGGGCTCAGTTTTGTTAAAACAAGAGGTAGGCAAGTCACCAGGCCTCGAGTACCACTGCACGCGGGCCCTGAACGGATCGCTGCTGTTGGTGGTGTCTTCGTAAAGCGCAATAATACGTGCCGCATCGCAACCGCCTTCAGTGTCTGGTTCTGCCGAATCTGCATTCGATATCAAGACAAAATCACCAATTTCACCAACAATATTCTTAAACTGGAACTTCCTATAACAAATTAACTCGTTTTAGTACATAATATTTTGTTATAAAAACTAAAATAATCTTAGTAACGGTTACCTACTTGTAGTATCGAAAAGTTATGCAACTTTTTTGTTCGGGAATTATTTCTTCACCCAGCCATGTTACTGTTGCACTAATTTGCTTTTTTCTTGGCATTTTGCTAGCAAAATTATATAAAATTTAAAAGAAATAAAAGTTTTAGGTTATATCAAATTTGTTGTTGTTGTCGGTGAATGTGAATTTTTCGCGCTAAATTATTATTAGTATTTTTTAAATACTTTTGGCTTGGATACAAGTCATCAGAATATTTGCTATCATAGTTTTAAATTCTAATACATTATGTTTGCTATTTCTCTTAAATATATTAGTTCACTTATTTGGGGTTTATTAAATAGTATTTTAAGCAGTGGGAGTCAATAGTTATGTTTCCTTTCACTTAAATCACATTATCTTCTATCACTTTGAACAATAACTTTGAATTCGTACAATGGAATTTTCAGGATAAAGTAATTTGGTTTAAAATAAGGAATATGGTTCTAACTTTTTTCATCACTATTTCTTTCTTCGTTTTTTTTTTCATAATATACTGAAAATAAAAGTAATCCTTGTAAAAATTGTACTCATAACTACAAAAATCCGCCATTTTTTCACGCTAAATTAATCGACTTTTTGCACTATTGCTGAGATGTATACAATCGAGATTTTGTGCAAGTTTACCGATTTTCAAAAGGTTTGTTAAGGCAGCTACAATAAGAAAAATAGAACTTGACTAAAGATTAAAAAGCTCTTCGTGAATAAAAATTAAATGTCAATGTCATAAGCATGTTGTAGGTTGGGCTGTATGGCATTATGCCAAAGCCGTTAAAACTCTACATGTTGTAGGTTATGGTCAGTACATGTGTTTTTGTGTATTTTTGTGAAAATATCTCCTAATTTTAGCTATAAAAATGAAGTTAAAACAGAAAAAAAGTAGTAGACTTGTTTTATCTGACAAAATAGCAGACGCTCTAACTGTTAAAGCGAGAGCAGACATCGAGGATGACCAAGTATTTGACACCAAACCTAAAACTGTATCTCGGGTTGATTTAAACTCTTCCGATAGCGAAGACGAGGCCGCTATTAGTGATTTTCGCAAAAGAAACATAAACTTATTGAGTGATATTAGTAAGAAATATGATGGTCAAGTAGTTTCACGGAAAGAGCTTGCTGGAAGTGAGGACGGAAGTTACGAAGAAAGTGACACCGAGGATGAAAGTAACTTATTGACTGCTAAGGATCTTTCGCTGGACGACATAGAAGAATCCGCTGATGAGTCCGCTGATGATACAAATAAAGAAAATGGTACGAAACTGGAACCTCAAAATTCTGTACCAAAATCACTACAACTTGAGAGTAAATCTAATATATTATCCTTAATTCAAAAAACAAGAAAACAGATCCAAGAATCAGATTTGGAAGATTTGTCATCAAATGAAAGTGAAAATGATGATTGTGACGTCAATGAACGTCAAACACAATTGGAATCTTCCAATAAAGAAAAAAAACAATCATCATCTCAAATTAAATGTAAACAAAAACAGGAATCAGAATCAGAAGATTTGTCGTCAGATGAAGGTGAAAGTGATGATTATGATATAACACAATTTACAAAACAAATTCAACTATCAAAGGAAAGTTCCAATAAAACCCCTAAAAAAACATCACAGCCTGTAAAAAAATCTAAGTTTAAATCAGGTTCCAAAGAATTACCATCAGATGAAGAAGAGAGTGATGATTATGGTATCAATCAGTTTAAAAAACAAATTCAGGGCTCTGATGATTATTCTTATGATAATGAAAACGATTCTGATAATGATGGAGGATCAGATGATGAAAACGAAGAAGAGGGGTATGACATCAGTCAATTGGATGAACCGATGAAGGAAGAATTTGAACATGTAAAGAAACAAAATATTTCTGAAGAAGTGAAAAAGGGAACAAGTGTTAGGAACCAACTGTTGTTATGGGAAGGTCTTTTAGAAATGAGGATACATTTGCAGAGGTGTATGAATATGGCCAATCAGTTACCTTTACCTGATACTTATCTGGAGTTGAAAGAGAACAATGACTTCACTGAGGAATGCAGTGCTGCTAAGGCTAATGTTGCCACTGTTTTAGATAAGTAAGTATTTGTACACTAAATTTATGTTATAATATTTATATTTTAAATAATTGGCATATTCAAGAGAAACACAGTATTGTATGATACATGCTGCATTTTTGTTGGTAAAATACAAAGGCATATATTATATTATATATATTCACAAAACCTTTTCATAGCACCAAGTCAAGTTGTCGTGCACTATGTTACCTTTCATTAAAGTGTAAGGTAAGGCATATACTACAATAGTATCAACTTGTCTATTTTATTAATCAATATTTGATCATACCAAAGTTTTTAAGTAAACTATTGCATACTTATTTAAAATTCGGTTTATAGAATACTGTAGAGTTCAAAATATATGGATCATAGAGTAGCTGGAATGGCAAAATTACTAACATCCAAAAGGTAAATATGCCACTTTAGTACTTTCGCCTTTCCAGGGACCATAAAATTAAAAAAGACAAAAGGCTAATGGTAGTTATATTATATGACCAAATAGATGAGACAAAGACATGAGTGGCTCTGCAGTTGGTATGGGCACTATAAGATTAAGTCTGATTCTGAGTAGAACTAACACTTCTTTAATCTTCTTCAGTTACTCTTCTGAGAGTTATTGGTTTTCTGGGGAAATTCTTTAGTTTGAGACCAAATTATTGGTATTTGTGTGTTTCTCAATTCTGGCGCATTATTGATATTGTTAGTTCTACGTTATTATATTTTTACGGTTATAGGTTTGAAAACAGGTCATACAGGCATAATTAGGTATTACAAATATAGAGAAAAGTTAGGAGAATCATATATGTCCTAACAATCGTTTATTATATCATTTCAGGTTTTTAAATCTACAGAATATGCTGTACAAAAATTTCCCAGAAACAAAAAACTTGTCAACAAAGAAACAGTCCACTGAAACAGAGCCAAATAAGAAAGAAGAGAGTGATGAAGAAATTCCAAGTGATACAGACAATGAGGAAATACCATCAGACACTGAAGGTGAAGAAGAAGAAAAACAGGAAGTCAAATCACCCAAATGCAGTGTAAAACCAAGTTCTACAAGAAAGCGTAAACTAGAAGAATATGGCAAAGAACTTGCAATGTCACATAAGGCCTTTAAATCATTCAGAGATTCAACTATTCAGAAATGGAATGACAAAACTAGACTTGCTACAGCAGCTAATATTAAAAATACACCAACAAATACGATTTTACAACAGATATCGTATATACTGTCTGATAGAGAGAAACTTATAAAAAGAACGCAATTGAAAAGGTCAGAATATGACATTATTGGGTATAAAAAGGCAGAAGATGTAGAAGAGAATGGAGATGCAAATCCTATGACTAAAGGCAGGAAAGAAAATGACGAATATATTTCTGAAATATTTGATGATAGTGATTTTTATCACCAGTTGTTGAGAGAGCTTATAGAATGTAAATCGGCAGATATTTCTGATCCAGTCCAGTTGAGTCGGCAGTGGATTGCATTACAACAAATGAGAAGTAAAATGAAACGAAAAGTTGATACAAAAGCTACGAAAGGAAGGAAGATTAAGTACGTAGTTCATAATCAATTAGTGAATTATATGGCACCTGAGAAATGTACCACTTGGACAGATGAGAGTAGAAATGAGTTGTATAGTTCACTGTTTGGTAAAATGTTTGAACATAATAATATTGGTTTAAATGCTAATGTAGAAAATGGATTTAAGTTAAAAGATTAGTTGTGTACTCAATAAAATTTTTATTATATGGAAATTAAAAAAATAATAATTAAATCCTAGAGTTTTATTATACATATATAGCGGAGGCCGTGAAGAAGGGAAAGAGAGAGAGAGAGAGTGAGAATTTATGTGCCAAATTTAATTTCAAATTTACCACGAGCTTTTCGGTAAAGGAAAACATCGTGATGAAACCTGCACGTCAAAGAATATTCAGAAAACGTCTGACGTCCCCAATCCGCACTGATCTGCGTGGCGGACTATGGCCTAAACCCTCGCCTGAGAAGAGATCCATGCCCAGCAGTGGGACAAAAATTAGTTGATGGTGTTTTCTTATACATAATTTTTTTTTATAATATCAAACAAGTACGGAACAAACAAGTCGTGCGCCTGTTGGTAAGCTGCACGCGTGTCCATAACAGTTGCAGTGCCACTCAGAGGTTTAAATCGCAAAGATCCGAGGGGCACACCCACTACGCCCGCCACCCTGTGAAGTCCCATGTGCCTGTAATTTCACTAGTACCCTTACACCTTAAAACTGGAACGTAGTAATGCTCACATTAGAAATACGTTCGCGCAGAAATACGTTCGGTGGGAGTACTTCCCTGGACGAACTCTTTCACAAGGAGCTCTATTGCTACAAAAAAAAAAATTGCTTTAGGTCGACGTAGTAAGTGTTTGACGATGGTGATTAAGTTTGAAATTTCAGAAGTTAAAATGAACCCCATGTTTTGGTTGTTGATTGCCAAACAATTCATTTCCCCTTATTCCTTTTCATCTTTATCATTTCCTAGCTGTCAATAGTGATGTCAAAAGCAATTTCAGCGCCATTCCTTCAGGGTCCAATAAATAAAATAAAATCATAATGAAAACAATAATATCGGTTTACGCAGGTCATGTATACCGAACGGCTATGAGGAGTGAGCGTGGACGGCGGTCGCTGCGCACGTGATAGATAGGGTTTGTAAACAATGTGGGTGACTGGTAATTGACGCGATAATAACGGCTATACGTTGTCAACGCTCGCTATTTCTATTTCGCGGATTGTAAACAGTTGCGGAGGAAAATAGGTTATGAAATACGGTAGGTATGTAAATGCCTTGGGGTGGACTTTTTTTTCTGAAGTGTTTATTGAAAATACTACTACTTAATACTAAGTTTTTATTCTTTTTTTTTTGTTTTCTTTGAGAGTATGTATGAGAGGAGTATTTACTGAAAATACCTACTAAAGTAGTTAGTACTTCTTTATACTAAATACTTAATCCAATAAACATTAAGTCTTACCATTAAAGTCGTCCAATATGGAGGATGTGTAGGTGTTGATCAATAAGTATGCAATTTATAACTTAGCAGTCTGTTGTAATTTTTTACCTAAAGTATACGTTTAAAAATTATATTTTCCTTGCAGTTTAATAAATTATCTGTTAGGTTACTCGATTAGTTCAATTAAATAGTGATAGTGAGCGCTTGTTTTGCAATTCTAGTTGGTTCGATTCCCAGCTCAAGTAAGTCTTTTAAAAAATCTGTAAATTAATAGCGTTAGTTATTAATTTTAAGAAGAATTCTTTGAACAAAATTAGCTATCTTAAGTATTTAAGGTAGTTCTCTTTCATGTCCCATTGGTTTTTCTCACCCTGTATTTGCGTTTATTAAGTAATATGTGTGGATGCTAGATCAGGAGATTCCGGCTTCGATTCCCGGTAGGACCAGTTTGGGATACGAACTTGTGTATTATGCCGGAAGTAATTCAGTTACTCTGACTGGAGAATAATCGATGTAGTTATCATTATTATTATTAATTAAAGTCAATTATTAAATGGAAATTCAATGTGACCATTACTGCGTTCCGGTTTTGAAGGGCAAGGGTGCTGGTGAAATTGCAGGCCCATGAGACTTGTCAACTTATGTCTCAGCGTAAAGGGCGCAGTGGAAGTGCCCCTCAGATGTTTGCGATATAAAGCTCTAAATGGCACTGTAACTATTATGGATAGGCGTGTCGCTTAACCAGTCTTAACCAGGCGCATAAAGAAACAAATTCAAAACATTTAAACGTATAGAAAATTTAAAACTAATAAAAATTTGAGTTCTGACCTATCTGGAGAGGCATGTTCGAACTCTGCTTCACAACGGTGTACGTAATTATAAGCGTAATCAAGATTTGCGTCTGTGGCTTGACGCGTATATCTGAAATTTGATAATAGTTTAATTAATTTGGTAGTTCAAATATACCCCTTTCCAGTCTGAGTAGGCTGTACCTATCGAATTTTCTAACGCAATTGTACATAGCATAATGAGTTTTATGTCAATTGTATAATGTACAAACTAGATACTATACGGTAGCTGTGGGAATTTCCTCGGAAATCAACGCGAGAGTTCTTTGGAAGATGACTTACCCGTTTAAAGGCTCGTATCTAGTTTATAAAAATTCATTGTGCTAGAGAACAAAACTTCCCTTCCTATCCTTACGGCGGCAATGCAAATTGAGCCTAAGACCCTGTTGCAAAACTGCTGATCATCTTGAAACTCGCCAGTCTTCCGATGTTTGATATGAAATATTTTTCTCTCATTTACAAAACTCAAATCATAGTATGTATAATAATATAAGTACGGTAACTCCATACAAACGTCTGACGCGTTCCATATTCGGACGCACACTTTTGCATAATCTCGCGATGCATTCGCATTACATAGCGCTGGTCGTCTCATTTTTTATTATTATGCGAATGTATGCATCCGTACATGGCGTGCGTCGGCGGGCGTGTACTCAAAAAAGCCGCGCTGCTGCGTACGAATCAAGTTACCAACTTGTTATTTTTTTACATTTTTTTTTATAACGCATACACTCATAACCCCGCACTAGGGAAACCCTGTGTCTCAGGTGCCATGGACGCACACATAGACAACCACAAATGACGCTCAAACTCACGAGAGAAATAAATGTAGTCAATACAAATTTTTCTCCCGGCTCGGGCATCGAACCCGGGTCCTCTACGTGGCAGGTCAGCATGGTATCCGTTCGGCCACGGAGATAGAGTTGTACTACGCTAAGACCCTGTTGAAAACTCCTAACCATCTTGAAATCCGCCGAAGACTTGTGATGTTCAGCAGGGACGCGTTTCACAAGCACATGAACCATTTACGAAACTGAAACTCTCTCTCATTAATTAATTCAAAAAGTTCATCACCTTGAAAGCATATCGATAAAAAAAGACAAACTAGAAAATTGTCATCAAAATCATTCGACATTATCTTACACGTGTACATGTAAGTACATACATATTATTCATGGCATTTATTTGCTACCAGAAAAAAAATCATGAATGTGAAAATTGGTAAATATCTCGTTTATGTCTTTTTAAATTTGGATCCTGCAAATAATACAATTCCGGGAACTATTGTTGTTTGTCGATGCGTTAAATACGTCATACAGTTTTGTAGTAAAATCGTTTGGTAAAATAGAAAACTCTATGCAAAATATACAAGTGTGGAATTAGATATTGCGACTCGACAGTACTTATTTAGTAGCAGTAAAATTCCTTGTGAAAGAGTTCGTCCATCGAAGTACAATACTATACAATACAATATCTTTATTTGTGTTCCACAATGGTGTACAAGGTGTTATGTAATAGTAAGTTCACACATCATGGACCCTTTCGGGCACAACATATAGAAGGGAAGAGAGTAAGGACTGTTTTCAAATACAAAAACTTTTTTTTAAAGAGTTCCGTTAAAAAATTCTTTAATATCATAATAGCATTTATTTATTAATAACTCTTAGTTTTAAAAAAAAATATACTATAATTAGTTTCGTTTCTCAGTGCATCAGGTAGTTGGTTAAAATTTTTATCGCCATGACATATGGGCTAGAGGAATGCAGAGTTAATAGTGACATTGGGATTCCAATTAATCTATTTTTGTGACGTAATAAAAATTTTGATTTATTGTCTTGACGGCGTTTAAAAAATATATATATAGGGAAGCGTGAGTAACTTGTTCTTCTGGAAGTGAGGTCGGCAACTATCTGTCTCTTTGAGGTTTGCTATTGTTCTAATTAGCTTTTTTTGCAACACAAATAGAGATGGTACTTCGGTACTATTGCCCCACAGTATTGTACCGTAAGTCAACCATGAAAATGCAAACGCATAATAAACAGAGAGAGCAGTAGAGCGGTCTGTGGATTTTGTTATTTCTTGTAGAGCGTATGTAAATCTAGATATCTTAGTATCGACTTTTTGTACGTGTTTTTTCCAATTAACATGTTTATCAATATCTAACCCTAGTACTGTTGATTCATTGACTGATTCAATTTCTAACCCATTGTAGCTAAAATTAAATTTTAGCTTTAGCTTTATTTTTAATTAAACTTTTTTTGTGAGGATGAAAGATCATTATTTTCGTTTTTAAATAATTAATTTTTAAATTATGTTCTTGCAACCATGTCGTAACTGAATTTATAATAGTCGTTACTTTCTCTGATAGATTTGAACTATTGTCACAATTTGTTAAAAGTGAAATGTTGTCTACTGCGAATAAGACACAGTGTACATTTATAACCCTTGGCAAATCATTGATGTAAATTAAGAATAAAGGGCATGCAGCTACACTGCCTTGAGGTGTTGACGGGTTTATTATTTTTCTATCTGATTGAACAGTTGTTATTAATTTTCTAGCTCTATCATAATGTTCAACAGTAATGTGCAACATTGTTCAAAGTACTGCCACCTTACCTATTTTTGCCGCCAAGCAGTAATGTGAGCACTACTGCGTTTCGGTTTTGAAGGGTAAGGGTTCTGGTGAAATTACAAGCACATGTGACTTATCAACCTGTCTTAGGGTGCCGGGCGCAGTGGCAATGCCCCTCAGCTCTGAGTAGCATGAGTAGCACTGCAACTGTCATGGATAGGCGTGTCGCTTACCACCAGGCGCACGATTTGGTATCATAAAAAAACTTATCCGATGTGTTAGGGTACGTCATATTTCTTGTATTTAGTGATAAAATCGCTATTTTGTTTCTGGATGGGTTCACTGGACTGGACTGGATTCACTGTAAAACACAGCTCACTTGCAAAAATATTGTAAACATACACGTAATCCGGCACGAGGGACCAAAATGGTATAGAAAGCAGCCTAAGCAAGCAAATGGTCCTAATCAAATAGAATCCAAAGAGCCTGGTCGTGTTTAACAGCCAAATATGTAAGGTGCACAAAAAAATACCTGCGAATTTGTAAACAATCTCTGCCTCTTATCTATTAATAATAATTTTTTTGTTTGCATAAACAAAGACCCAACCTACCAATTATGAATTAAATAATTACACATTTCCATCTAGTCATTTTGATCGTCTAGTTCTCGAACAACATCGTTATCATTTCCGATGACCCGGGTCTAGCGGTGGGTTATCCATCTCCTCACAAACAACCGCCGGTCGGTTCACTATCTGACTATAAAAATGTGGTGATCACTTTTCGTGATTTAATAAGTTGTTAATTAGGTAAGCAGTATTTTTTCAACGTATGTAATGAAACTTATATAACCAATCCAAACAGTAACTGTGTTTAATCATTGTAAGTATATCAAACTATATAACTTTGTTTAACCATGGAAAAAGCTATCAGGTGTATGTAAATACATATACCTATCTAACATAATATAATCATGTATATAGTGAGAGAGAGATTTAACTAAACTCTAAGAAATTGGTGCAAGTGGGTAACGCCTCCCTCTGAAAATTTGGAATTTTGTTCTATATTTTTGATGTGTTATTAGTATTATGAGTAGTACTTTACTGTGACACTGTATTTTGAAATTTTGTAATTGTGAATAAAGGCAACTATAAATAAATAAATAAATAAATAACGCACACACTCAACATAGCCCCGCACTAGGGAAACCCTGTGTCGCGGGTGCCATGGACACACACATAGACAACCACAAATTACACCCAAACTCACGAGAGAAATAATTGTAGGCCATACAACTATTTCTCTCGGCCCGGGAATCGAACCTGGGACCTCTGCGTGGCAGTCCGGCATGGTAACCGTTCGGCCACGGAGGCAGTAAATTATTTAAATGATCTTTTTATATTTGCAAAAGCAGCAGGCAAAAAACCTAACGGTCATCTTTTTTAATGATTGAAACTCTTTCTAAGAGACATAAAATAAATTAAATTGATCAATATTTTAATCTGTTGTGAGTTTAGAGAATATATCCTATATGCTCCGGGCTGACACTCATGGCACATGGCGTCGCGTATTTGGGTTTGTATCGAAAGCATAGGCCTCGCCTTTGAAATTACCAAACTGTGGCAGATCCAAAAATCCGAATAGGTCGCCACGGGCCTTCTTCCCACGGCGCGTTGTACGAAACGCGTGCCGAGGGCCACGAAGCGTTTCACGGGTCGTGAGAAACCGCCTAGACGGTTACGTCTTATTGGGGAGC
Source organism: Hyposmocoma kahamanoa (assembly GCF_003589595.1). Taxonomy (NCBI): domain Eukaryota; kingdom Metazoa; phylum Arthropoda; class Insecta; order Lepidoptera; family Cosmopterigidae; genus Hyposmocoma; species Hyposmocoma kahamanoa. The sequence goes on along the minus strand of NW_020653852.1, from coordinate 17,037,634 downwards.
ACGAGATGTCTATCTGACATTTGGCTCGATCGTCTCTGTGTGCTTGAGAGTCTACTTGTATATTTATGCTAGCCTGGTCCAAGGGTCTCAGAAACCACAAATTTAAAGAGTCTCGTACTATACACATGTCTACATTTGGGAAGAATGAATAATTAAAGGACCTTTGACGCCTATGTGTTAATAAATAAAACAAATTATGTGGCACTGTAAGCCCGTTTTGCGTTTTCTTTGCCAAAAGTCAGATAATTTGCTCAAGTTACGACCCTAATCACTGTCTTTACAAACAAAATATTGGGTAATAGCAGGCAGTGTAGAAAATTGCAGGGTAAAACAGGTTTTCAAAATAGCTTTCTTAATTTTGACTGAAGATAGTAGTGTACATAACTTATTTACTAATATAAACGTATAAACAATTCGACTCAGAATTTTATTTTCTTTCTTTATTTATTGTTTTAATAACACTTACTAACTATATATTATTATTAACTACCTCCGTGGCCGAACGGTTACCATGCCGGACTGCCACGCAGAGGTCCCAAGTTCGATTCCCGGGCCGAGAGAAATATTTGTATGACCTACATTTATTTCTCTCGTGAGTTTGGGTGTAATTTGTGGTTGTCTATGTGTGTGTGTCCATGGCACCCGCGACGCAGGGTTTCCCTAGTGCGGGGCTATGTTGAGTGTGTGCGTTATTATTATTATTATTATTTATACATACACGATACGTTAACTGCCTCTGTGGCCGAATGGTTACCTTGCCGGACTACCACGCAGAGGTCCCAGGCTCGATTCCCGGGCCGGGAGAAATATTTGTATGGCCTACATTTATTTATATTTTTAAATAACAACCTTTATCACAAATTACTTGGCTGTATATTTACCACCATTTACCTCTTTAAAAGAAGTTTGTCCTTTCTTCAGAACGTTTGTTCTCAAAAGCAGGCAATACAGTATCAAAAACGAGAAACAAATAGATTTTAGTTTTTAAGTGATTGTACAAAGGAGGAGTGGGAAATTGGAAATTTAACTAACACAAATTATGTGAAATGACGATTGATTGAATTGATCAATTGATTGAATTAATCATATTCTTTTAATATTTGTTTCGATAAAAAATCATAAATCAATAAAAAAAAGACAAATTCATGTGTTTTATACTGCCTTTAAGTAGGGAAAATCTGCAGGACAAAAAATATCAATACTTCAAGGTATCGATACTTTTATGACTACGATACGTTATATGCGATACTACTCATGAGGATAGTATCGATACTTTTGATTCGATACTATCCATGGCACCCGTGACACAGGGTTTCCCCAGTGCGGGGCTATGTTGAGTGTGTGCGTTGTTGTTGTCGTCGTTGTTAAATTTGATAAAAACTATTTGACTAGTATGCATTCATTCAAAGCCATAGTATAAGTATAGTATAGTATAAGCATAAGCATAGTATAGTATAAGCATAGTATAATGTTTGATCGGGTAACCTATCTCAAACTCGATTTTTTTTCCGAAATAACGTTTGTTCGAATTTTCATTACACCGAAAACCGAATTATAACGAAACCGTTGTTCTTTCAGGATATGTTGGATGTTTATCGCAAAAACACGATTAGGTTAGGTCAAGTTAGGTTTAAAAGAAAAAAACATTTTTCTCTCAAAATTACTTTCGAGGTTATGAAAATTCGAGCAAACGTCATGTCTGGAAAATGTCATTTCGAACTATTTATAGGTAACATCGACCTCCTCTCAAACGAAGGCCGTGAGTACGAATCCGGGCTCATACTTCTGAGTTTTTCGCAATTTATGAGCGAAATTTAATTTGAAATTTACCGTGAGCTTTTCGGCGAGGGAAAACATTGTGATGAAAGTATCTGCACGTCGCAGAATGCTTGCAAACCTCAGATAACGTGTGAAGTTCTCAACTCACATCGGGCCAGCGCTGCAGCGTGGCGAACTACGGCCTAAGCTCTCAGTTGATAGGAGACCCGTGTCCAGCAGTGGGAAGTGTAAATAGGTTGATGATGCATTAATTTAAATTTGAGGTTTTAGATTTCTAGTAAGAATTACTAAAGGATAAAACGTGGACTGCTATATAACTTTTCTTGAAATGGGAACTTATAACACATTTATATTTCTAACATGTTAATTTCAGAATTTTATTCTCTTAGTTATATAAAAATATTTGGGAACATGTAATAAGTATGTAGTTTATTGGTGGCAGCGAATGTATCAAAGTTTAAAATACGTTGTGTTAAATATGCATATCACTTGATTTAGGCATTTTTACAATTGATTCGATGATCAAAAGTACACATTGCATGAAGAAAATATCTAAGAGCGGTTACACACGGGGACTTTTAGCAGCGACGCAAACGCGATACAGTAACGATGTAGTCGCTAATCGTCTACTTTTAGACGCGCGCGATTTTAAACAGCGATGCAAACACGATGAAAGTGTGCGACTGCATCGATACAAACGCGCGATTGCATCGCTACACTTGGGTTTTATAGGCGATTGCATGGATGTAATCGCGCGTTTGTGTCGATGCAATCGCCTATAAATCACAAGTGTAGCAATATAATCGCGCGTTTCACGAACGCGCTTTTGCATCGCTGTTAAACGCCGCCGTGTGTAATCACTCTAAGACTTAGAATTAGAAAAGCGCCTCCGCTCAATGGTTTATTAATAATTTTTTTAAATAAAAGCTCATTAACCTTAAATTATACACGTATAAGAACTTTATCACATAAACAAATAAGCATATGGAGCAGAAACGACGACCGACGGGAACTCAAGTTTTCGAATGTCAATGTTTGCGCTCTCAATTTCCAAGTACCTACATACGAGAATATCTAACCTGTCAAAACCTTAATTAAGGACAGGGTTGTCTAGCAATTTCAGATGACATCGGTCTACCAGCCCATTTGATGAGCCCAAATGAGAAATACTTGATAACTATTGACGAAATGAGCTATTTCGATAATGTTTTGATTAAACCTTGCAATTGAATATTAAATATGTTTTTCAAACTTCATCAATATTCAGAGGCAATTTAGATTAGAAGATTAGAATAACATCGACTACAACTAGATAGGATAACTATAGGCTAAAATGTAGTTCTTTCTAACTTGTCTTTGATAATCAAATTAAATAAAATTAAATAGGACTTAATTCATCAAACAACACATATATATAGAAAATCAAATGATACATGTACTAATTAAGTATGAGCTATTCTGATTTATGTGTCTAATATGTTTATGAAAATGACGTAGCCTCGGCATAGTGCTGTTTTTCAGTCTCCGCCTATATTCTCTGTCGGACTTTGTTAAGACATAATTTTGAACAACAAAACAAACATCGTTAATGTAACTTAAATCGTTAATCTAACTATTTATTTATAAGCTGCCTCCGATCGAATCAATGCTATAGGTATTACGAGTATGTATATTAATTAAGAATTTTCTTAGAATATTTAGATGTTGACGGGGCTTGTTATAAGTATGTATTTGGGGTTAATTATTTTACGTACGAAATACCTAAGACCTACACTTGTTTTGAAGTTCGAATGTGATTTATCTTGATTAATATGTTCGTTATTGACTTCAAATACAATTAATTACATAAATTTTAATTTAAAAGCTTCTCAAGTACTTAAACCTGATTGAATTTCACAACAGTATAATACATCACAAAGCTTATTAAGACGTACCTAACTACGCTAAACTCTCTATATACTTACAACTGTTTTTAGCTTTTCCGTTGGCTTATTGTTTTAATTTATATCTCCACAGCTTCCTTATTTTCCAAGAAATATAAAAGGGACAAACAGTGAACAATTTATATTGCAAATTCTTCTTAGTCGGACATGCATATCGATGAAGCTCTCGGACACGGTTAAAGGGTCGCTTTTCATAGATCTTTTAACAATGAATTTCCCTTTATTCTTCAATTATGGCGTTACTACATACCTTGCAGTCTCCAATTGTGGTAGTGTGGTACTTAGAATAAAAAATAACAGTGTAAAAAATCGTCATCACCAACCTATTTATACGTCTCACCGCTGGGCACGGCTCTCTTAGCTAGGATTTAGGCCATAGTCCGTCACACGGGTTGGGGATTTCACACGTTTTCGGAATGATGTGAACTTTTTTCGGCCTGCAGGTTTTACCGAAAAGCTCATGCTAAGTTTCAAATTTAATTTCGCAGATAATTTCCGAGACACTCAGAGAGTTAAAACCAAGGTTTATAAAAACCATATTCATATTTTTTAATAATAGAAGGTACATCATGCTTTATATACACGTAGATTGGGATATATTTAGTCAGTTTCAATGACGTATCCCTTGAACTTATGTTATAAATGAAATATAAATTGTGACACTGATAATGTGAAATAAACGATTCTATTCTGTTTTATTCAAGAACGCTAATAATATAAGACAAGTCCGTACTTGTCTTATACATATTATTAGCGTTACCGTAAACGCCATACCAACGTAGCAGCGGCAGGGCGGCTTGTTGGAGTGCATGGCATTGCACCAAGTTTCGCGATCCGCGAGTCATCACTCGCGATAGTTCGCGGAATTGAAGCAGTGGCTGGGTGTTAAAAATGGTATCAATTGTAATTTGATCAAGGGTGCCTCAAATTCAGAAATTGTTCTCGAAAGAAAGAAAATGAATTTATACAGCACAACACATGTTACAAGTACACAATATTATGATTTTATGCTTAAACTGTATAGGACTGAAAAGGGCCCAATTCAGCAAATACTGCGGCGGAGCCACAGCGCTGCCTTTCAGGGGACCCTTTTCGCTGTGGCCGATTAATAAAAATATTAATAACGATTTATATAAAATTAAAAAGAAAATAAAAATGTGGACGCAAATTAAAATAAGTACAGCATAAATATCATAATTTAGAAAAATAACATTACCGTACTTATGGCTACAGCGTTTTCAAAAAGTTCAATCTGTCTTCATATATTTTTTGTTTCTCGGTAAGTTACACAAATTAATTTTCTCCAGTCGTATTTTGCCGTATTAAAATTTGCTCTCTGAGTTTATTTTTGAAAGTATAAGCCATAATTCCCAAAGTGGTCCCTTCCGCCCCAGTGGGCACTGAAAAGTCCTAGGGTAGCCCCGAAAGCAATTGGGGGGCGTTACCGTATTTGAAAAAAACACCTGAATAATTTGTATAAACTACACTACATATATATAATTTCTTTCTCCGTGGGATTTTTTTGTGTTACGTTAGTATAAAAAAATATGTGTTGTCATTTATTTTCATTTACGCCCACCACGCGTTAAAATTTTTTGTCTTGCCTAAGTGGGCGGTGACATAAAAGTTTGGGAACTTATAGTATAAACGGATTCTTCAACATTTCTTATCTATTTCATAATCATACTCCATAATCAGAACACCCATCGGCGATGTTGGTATAATAATATCTATGTGTAAGTACCTACAGCATTTAAGAAAGGTTATTTTAATATAGACGAGAATAATGTGATGAACACCTTGTTTTTTAAAATTATATTTACTATCTATAGGTACTTACAACTAAAATAATAATAGGCGGGAGTTTCCTTACTTGCTCTTATTATATGATTATAGTGCACATTTTCTGTAGAATCAAATTCTGTACACTTTTGTCTTTTCTTTCCAATCAAATCTATTTTTCGACAAATCACTCAGTGTTACACACTGGTCCTAAAATAACCTTTTGGGTCTGGTCGTTTAACCCATTTATCTCGTATGAGAGCACACATAATTAAATTTTGCGTTTGACTGAAAAAGCAATTCCTTAACTCAATTTGCTCATAAAACTTTATTATGCATATGGGCACTGAGAATGTCTAACAGATTCACCTTAGTTTTTAAAACCATCTGCTTAATGAGCTATTAGTTAATTAGGCAGATGGTTTTAAAAAACGAAGGCGTATCCTGTTTTTAATTTCTTTTTTTCATTTATTATTTCACTTTTCAATTTACAATTTACAAAACAAAACAATGTGCATAAACCTATACAGATTTTTTAAACCTGCACATTGTGCAGTCGTCATGTACACAATATAAAAAATTGAAAACATATTAAATATCAATGTAGGTAATAGAACATTTCTGTGGCACATATCACGGACAACATGACAAAAATATTTTATAAAAAATCAAACATATATATACATTACGGATTAATGGTTAGGCGCAAGCCAGTACCGCTAAACTATGTATTGCTAATGCTACGCATTGTTAGCTGGCGAGCGCTGTGCAGACCGGGGCCAATCCGTTCATTGAATATCCGACATAAAAGACGGTAAAAACCAATAAGAAATACACAAACAACTTTTCCTGCATAAAAGTAAGTAAGATTTTTCTTTTGTTACTGTTAGACGTGAATGTATATGAATTATAAGTTTTTATATAACGATATATGTGGGTGTAGTTCTAAATATAGTAATGTAAGGCTATATGGTATGTACATATAAAATACAATAAAAATAAAAATGATATTATTTATCGAGTTCTTAGGTTTTCGCGATTGTTACGCATAGGTAATGATAGTATTTTTCCGGATTTAAATCGCGTATATTTGTTTTTTCAAACAAACCGACGTTTCGGGCCCTTTACAGGTCCCATGGTCACAGTCAACCGTTTCATTTCCAATGATATTATTATTATTATTTTATTTAAAGACAACTCCAAAAATAACTCTTAAGATAGTTTGAGTTCGTTCTATATTCCTATGTTCTGTTGCTACTGTTATGTATGGTACACATAGAAGATAACTTTTGAGTACAAATTTGATATTTTCATAATTGATCTTATTCTTAAACTTAATTGGGAGCTTATTAATCATGGATGGCATTGTACATTTCAGTCGATGTTTCCCATAAATATTTTTAAACTTAGGTACGATGAGTAAGGCATTTGAAGCACTTCTGGTAAATTTGTTATATGCGACTCAGGTTTTTATAGATCTCTATTGAAATATTCCTGTGCTAACAGTGAAAATCTGGAGCGCAAAACCGACGAATCATATTCCATGTTGTCATAATAATATGATTATTTTAATAGAATCGATATCTTGGTGTCTTATTTGCAATAAAATTTAGCTACATTCTGAATGAAGCTGGGTAATCAGTTAAAAAATTAACTAATTTTTAACTAAATGTTAGATTAAATTTATTTGGGCCACTATTCCTTAAAATAAGCGATATTATCAGACGGTCAAGACCGAATAAATGAACGCGGATAAATAAATAATTTCAAAATTCTCTTGTGAAATGTTTGATGTACAGTCGATGCTTAACCAACCATTTGGTTCTGAGTAGACAAATTATGAACAAACTGAATCTATAACTTGTACGCCGGTGAAATTCATTTTGGTATGTGTAATCATTCATTAATGACCGACGTTTCGACTCATCCGTAGAACAAAGGTCTATGTGCAGGACTACTTGTTCTCAGGACATAGTACATTTTGTTCGTTCTTCTTCGCTGTGGATGTCAGATCGACCTTTGTTCGATTTTATATTTCCGAAAAACACCTTTACATAGGCCTTTAAATAACGAAATTGTTCTCGTAACGTACTTATTCTTTTTTCGCTATATAATCATATCGGACTCTGTTCTTCGGATGAGTCGTTATGAATTTTTTAGCTACTGCCAGCTTCAGTGCGATGATATGCAAGAGAACGGCCTCTCTGATGCGACGTATGCGCGGTGGTTCCAACAGCCTAGTGAATTTAATTTGGGAGAACCCTGCTCGTGCTATTTGGAAGCACTGGAACGCAGTGCACACGAGCTCCAGGGGCTTAGTTTATAATTTAATGTAGTTTTTATTTTTATTTTTGGATGTATTTAATAATAATTTCCCATACTAACTTAACCCATAAGTTTTTGTAACTAACACACTATGGATATGGTCTGAAATAAAAATATTTGAATTTGGATTTAATGTATAATTGTATACAAATTGCTGGAATTCATTTAACGCTTTTCACTCTCAGAACCAACTGGTCTTAGGGTGTCGACTGTATATACATACACTTCGTATCCATTTACCACTGGGATAGATGTATTACAACCATCCCCTGGCCTCATCAACATGCATCAAAGCTTTCATCGTTTGTCGGTTAAGGGTATTCTTGACCTCTGACTTTTTCTTACGACTTCCTCAACTTGATCGTAGTAATTTCGCCTTCGTCGTTCGTTTTCAATCAGTTTCGTCTATCTTTTTTCACTTACCCTCTCTATACAACATGATGTAGTTGTACGTATAACTATGGCAAAAAGACGGAAAAATTTAGGTCTATAACAATCTTATGTATCCTGTACAAAGTATTATGGATATTTCGAACCAGAATGGGTAAAAAAACATATAGAACAACTTTAGTGCCCGTCCCTTATTCGGTCACCTTTGTGAACTGTGTAGTCTATTCATTCATTTATATATCAATGTTGTGAAAAGGTTGTAAACCACTAATTAGCCGTGACCGGCCGGCCGGGCCACGGCAATAAAATAGGATACTTCGGTCCACTAAAATTTATATGATAGTTTGAAGGAAAAGAAAGGAAAGAAAAGCTGTAATAAGAAAAGGTATATAAAAACACAGGTACAACACTATAAAACACTCGTAGACATATACCCCAAAAGGGCCGACTTATACAGAATTATAGATAGGTGTTAACATTAAAATTGGCACATGATTTAGGGTGAGAACTGGTAAAATGATGAAAATTAGACGCAATTAAGAATTACAGCTGAACTGCTCGCTACCGCGATTGGGCTAGGGAGTGACGACGTGATCTCGATGTACAAAATATTTAACCGTGATGATGGTTTTTAGCTGTCCAGTGCATGGAATCCGGACCTTAGTGCGTGCAGTAATAAAAACAAAAACAAATCGAGTTCAGTTTCGCGTGTGGATACAGTGAGTGTGGTTTGTGTGAAAAAAGTGAGTGACAATGGTAACGCCACAACAAATCGCGATGAAGGTAGTCGTCGACAGCGCAAGAAGGTAGACAGATATGTCTGCTCTTAAAGCTGTTATTTGCCGCCGTCCAGTCAACCCGTGACCATGGAGTGTGCAACCGTTCCGAAATATCGGGAAAATAAAAAAAAGTCATACCGTGGTAAGAAACCTGATATTAGTGATAATTATTTAACCGGAATCTTGTTATAGACGCATTGCCCTTTAAATGAATTTGTGACTGTCTGAAGACGACTATCAAGAACAGCTAGTTTATTTTTCACCGCCTTCAAAAAAGGAGGAGATTCTGAATTCGTCTGTATGTTATTTTTTTTGTTATATATGTTACGCGATAACTCCGGTATTTGTCAACCGATTTTCATGATTCTTTTTTTGTTGGATAGGGGGTACTTCCATAGTGGTCCCATTTCATTTTGAAGAAAATCATCCACCTCGAAGGGTGGTTGTTCACGCATGAAGATTCATTTTTATAAATAGCGCCTAACTTTAAGTTTTTAATTTATTTAATTACTTTAATGGTTGATTTTGCTATTTCTCCAATTCAAGGCGTTTTTCTCTCAATATACTTTGAGTAGTGAGAACTGATTTTTATTATCTCCAGTGTCAAGTCCTGAATAGTGACGAACTAGGGATATTTCAATAAAACTTAGCAAATAGACGTAATTCCACTTACTTTTGAGGTCGATTTTTTTAGTACTCTGTACTGAGATTATTATTCCTCGTATTAATGTTATGTCCGTCACTATTTTTCATAAAGAAATTACTATTCCTCATAACATAGGTTACATTTTCATAAATGTACTGGGACAATATAATTTATCTATATATAAACAAAAAAAATGAGAATTACATCTTGTAAGTTTGAAGACAAAAACAATAGTGTTTAATTATAGTAAATTTTAGTTATCGATGAAAAAAAGTACTCCTTCACAATTTACAGCCATCTCCGTATCTTAATTCGTCGCAGGTTTGGTGGTTTTGGTAGGTGGATACTTCACGTTATAAAAATGCTGACTGGGCTTGACTGCTTTGATTCAGCGCGTCTATTTAATTTTTTCGTTCCTTTCTTTGAGGGTAAATATTTTTGCTTGGACATCATTTTTAAATTTTTACCCACGCGTTCCTTATAGATGTCATTTGTACTAATGTAACGCCGCAGGCAGACGCAGAAAGTTAACGACAGTGAATAACATCACGGGTTGTAGTTCTTTCGCCTCACTTTTAATTTGAGACTGCCACACGATGCGTTGCATGAGCGAGTGCTGCGACGCCTAAGCGGTGTAGGTACTTCACGGCGCGGCTACAGAGCACGTCGTGCGCGTCGTGCGCGTCGGGCAAGGACCCCGATCAGAACTCTTTGATATTTTAACGGAATCGTTCGCTTGGATATCGTTCTCGAATCGAAGGATGCTTTCGGAGCTATTCAGAACATTCGAGTTAAACGTTCGATTCGGATTCGGATACGATATCGTTATCCAACAGCTTTTACGGAGTTAGTCGGTGGAGGGGTATCCTTTTAAAATTCCTAAAATATAGGAATGCATTATCTTGCATTAAAATAAATCCACAAAATCCAGACTTTATTTAAAATATAAAAACGTAAACAATAGGACGTTCGGTAACTTTCATTCGATAACATTACTGTGTTTTGAATAACGTTTGTAGCCTTTGCTGGTCGAGAAGTTCGAGTAATCGTACGGGTGTGACGTCATTTCGGTTTGGTTTCGAATACGACAGTTTGACGTTCGATTCGCGTGTTGTGAATGAAAATGAAAAGAAATGATACGATATGAAATCGAATCGGTCGACAACTGAGTTATGGTAAGGTTCTGAATCGACCCCACGGAGTCGAGCCGTGGAGGGGTGCTGCGACGTATGAGTAGCGTATAACGAAACAGTAGAACTTTTGAACGTCGTCTAAAAAATAACTTTTATTCTACATGACGTTCAATCCAATTCGCGGTTTTGGCACTGCTGACTAGTTGAATACAATACTCTGCCGTCGGCCTGCTGCGCGGCTGTATGACAAAATATATAATATTTTTTTGAGATGTCATCTAATGAAACTACAATCCGATGTTAGAATATTGAAGTTATTTAATGATATTTTAGCTCTGCATCTTTACGGTAAGTTTTGATATGTCAGACCTAACTTTGGCTGTTTTAAATTGGAGAATTTTGAACTCTATTTTGTACCTCTAAAAGCCGATATTTGACTACTTGTCATTTAGCCGCGTTGCAGTACTTAAGATGTTTACAGTGGCATAATGTTGATGGACCCAAAAAATTGAATTTCATAGGGCTGTAAATGGTACAATGTTTTTATTATATATGTGTAGTATTAAGTGACATTTCAACTGTCAAGTAAACTAACACCCATTATCATACACCTACTCGTGACTAATCAATATTTTTAAGATTCTAATTTGCAAGATTCATTCATGTTTGTATCTGTGGATTGATAAGCGACATAACCATATTTTTCCTTGGTGGTAGTTAGTGTTAAAATACCTTGTGTAAAGGTTTGTTTTTAACTTGTATATTTATATGTTGTGTATTCATAGTTTAGGCATCAGTCTCCCACAAAATTATGCTTAAGTATCAAAACTTAACGTGTAAACATTCCATAAAATAAACTTTTTGTGTTATGCGCCCTTGTTGCACCAAACCGGTAAATTAATGGGGCGTTCGTTTTATTATTGGTTTTTAAAGAAATAAACAATAACTTTAGGCACTTATGCGAAACAGGGTTATTTAAAAAAAACATATTGTTAATCATTCATTAATGCTTCATGTTGAGCGATTTCATATCGTTCGATCCAAACAGTTTTTTACATTAAAATAAGTTTTTACAAACTGCAGGTCGTAACGTGTCCGAAATTAACACATTTATAATTTATGCAACAAGGGCGGAGCACTACCTCACCTAAATAAAAGAAACTTACACCAAAGATAAATCGAACTTGAGTTCTTGTGACAAGGTACTACATAGTGCTTTACATGTCTTAATTACAATGCTTCAGTTATACCATACTTTATAAGCGAAATCTATAATAAACCCAGCGTCTCGGTTCACATGAGAAGCGCTTAAGGTGTTTAAACGCTTGTCATGCGTAAAAAAGGCTGCTACCAGACGTAATGGATGCAATTATCGACACGCGCCTAGCTCAAGAGCTCAGTGTATTTGTTGATGTCGAAATGGAAACATTATAGCTTGTCACTTGTATTCAGAACATTTATGATTCCAAATGCTTTTTTAACCGACTTCTTTAAGGAAGAGGATTTCATTTCGACTATATTTTTGTGTATGTATGTTACACAATAACTCTATTTGACATCCATTTCCACTGGTATTTGTGAACCGATTTTGATGATTATTTTTATGTTGGAAAGAGGGTACCTCAGTATTGCACCTATTTAAATTTGAAGAAAACGTACCCCCCGTAAGAGTGTCAAACTAGGGGATGAATCCGGTTACACGCACTTTCCGGTAAATGATATTTTTTTTTACACACACTCAACATAGCCCCGCACTAGGGAAACCCTGTGTTGCGGGTGCCATGGACACACATATAGACAAGCACAATTTACACCCAAACTCACGAGAGAAACAAATGTAGGTCATACAAATATTTCTCCCGGCCCGGGAATCGAACCTGGGACCTCTGGGTGGTAGCCCGGCATGGTAACCGTTCGGCCACAGAGGCAGTTATCAATATCAGTTATAAAACATGGCAAATAGATGTAATTCCACGATCTTTTGAGGTCGGTTTTTTAGTACTCTGTACTGAGACTTACTTTTTATACACGAAATAATCATATCACTATCGAAACCCTCTATTTTAATTTGTCAACAAACTTACGTCCCTAATCTCCGTCTATACTCTGTGGTGGAGTTTGTGATAAAGAATTGTGTCAAAAGCGTCATTACGCTACATATACTCGATGTTACGCCTCACCCCTAATGGAAGAACGGCATAAGGTGAATTACGTCAAACATGTTTATTGCTCCATTAGGCACAGAAAAATATAACACACGTCCTCTCCAATTGGAGAGGATGGGGGTTATATTTTTCTGTATCCAATAACCAATTGGAGAGGGTGTGGGTTATTTTTCTGTATGTAATGGAGCAATAAACATGTTTGATGTAATTCCACTTATGCCATTCTTCCATGAGTGGTGCACGCTATGATACAATAACGCTATATAGAGCTTATAGCACATCAGTTTACTCGAGCAGGCTGTGGTGTTAATGCGGCAATGTATGGACGGTTGTGATGGATGCACTTACTGACGGCTTTCTAACTGTGATGCGAAAGAAGACCGCTTCTTTTAGTTATAATATGCGTGGTAGCAGCCATATACTTTTTTTATAATATCAAGTGATGGGACGAACAAGTTGTGCTCTTGATGGTAAGCCACACGCCTGTCCATAACAGTTGCAGTGCAACTCGAGAGATTTAAATCGCAAAGATCTGAGGGGCACCGCCACTGCGTCCGTCACCCTGGGACATAAATTGACATGTTCCATGTGCCTGTAATTTCACCAGCACCCTTACCCTTCAAAACCGGAACACGGCAATGCTGATATTACTGTTTGGCGGTAGAAATAGGTAAGGTGGCAGTATTTCCCTGGACGAACTCTTTCACAAGGAGCTCTACTGTATATATATGTAATACTATAATTATAGCATATTGATTACGCTCATGAACCGATTCGATTTTGGCACCCGATAAAAAGGATCATAGACATAATTTAAATTATGTTAATGCAAATCAGTTTAATTTAATGCTATATAATGAAATTGAAACAATTACTAACAAATTCGCAAAACCTTACCAGCAAACTATTACATATAATTATATATTATATATAATTATTTTTCCGAAATAAAGTAATTCAATTTCACAACACAATCAAACTCAATACATTGAATATAATAGATTTTTCCTCAATTTGCTCACCATGTGCCAGATTCATGTGACATTAGCAAATGTAAAACGGTCTATACGATACAATCCTGAAAGTGCATGGGCTAGTAAAAAAAAGTAAAAAGAAATCTTAACAATTGTACAAATTTGAAATGAATCCGTCGAGAAAATGTTCACCAATCGTGTTTTTGATTTACCATTATGTTGATGAGACCCTCTAGTAATCGTTCCCTTTTGCCTTTACTGAAAAAATTAGGTTATTTCAGACGGAAAAAATCAATCCTATTAAGAATTGATTCTCGGGCTCATCGTTCTCAGTTAACGTCTCCAGTTGAAAACTCGATTGCACGCAGCTGAAGTCTTGATTGAGTACATGCAGTCCAGATCTCGATTCCATGCAATCCAAGTCATGACTGCATTCTTTGATCAGGACTGCACGTAGCAACTACTGATATGCGGTCCGTATATTAGCAGCCTTTGTCATGTGTGTTCATATGCTAGCGCGCGTTAATGCTTGTAATGTGAACCGGCCCTAACGCTTATCATCTGAACCGGGCTTTAAATTTTCTATAAATAATTGCTAGCGAGAGCTGACGGCAATATACGCTTTACAGTTATGTTCTGGATTTCCCTAACCGATAAACTAAAATATGAAGCTTTTAAAACTCCTTATTAGAGCTTTGTTTGCACTTGAAACTAAATGATAAGCGGTGGCTATAATTGTAAGTAAATTCAAAGCAACAAATGAAACAATGAACAACAACAGGTTACCCGGGGGGTACTCAGTAATCAATTGCTGATTAAGGTACACGCGGAGGCGGGCACAATTTTACTATTGCATTGAAAGGATCAAAATTATAAGTAAGAATTTTATTATTCATCCGGTCTCTAAATAAAAATCAGTTTAAGGGAATGAAAGTTCTACTAATTCACAGTTTATAGGAATTATTAATACAAACATCGAACACTAAGACGAAATTCCTTTGATCCGGCTGGATTCGAACGAACGTCTTCCAGCAAACCCTGCCAGACGCTATGCCAACTAAGCTACGGAACGAACAAGCGGAACTTACGATTTTTGCTATGTGCTTGTTGCAGATGTTTGTTTCGGTTTTTAACAACTGTTTTGCCGTAACGTCATCTTGAGAAATCTATGAAAGGTTTTCTCCGCACAACAAGGTATCTGAATCCAGCCGGATCGAAGGAATTCTTTCTTAGTGTCCGATCCTTGTATTAATAATTCTTACAAACTAGTAGTTTCACAAAAATAATTGAATATCATGCTGATCAAACAATATATATATGCCAGCAGTGTACATTTAGACGCAAATAAGAGAGGTACCCCGATATCCATAAATAACCACGATACACGTCTCAATAAAGATACACCTTATTTGTAACATGTTTGGCATAGCTTCTTGGCTCGGAAAACGTATTGCATTTATTCGTACTACTTTTAAACAATATCATAACTAATATGTCTCAGACCAGACCAGATTTCGGACCAGAATCGAGCATACAGCAGACAGACAGAGAGCATAGAGCATTACATTTCATAAACAACGCACACACTCAACATAGACCCGCATTAGGGAAACCCTGTGTAGCGTGTGCCATGAACACATGCATAAACAATCATAAATTACTTCCAAACTCACGAGAGAAATAAATGTAGGCCATACAAATATTTCTCCCGGCCCGGGAATCGAACCTGGAACCTCTGCATGGCATACAACTATTATTAACAAAAGTTGCATATGATGCATTTGTATAAGTTGTAGTAACAATTATCATCCTAGTTAAGAGCCAGACTTTTGTTGTTGTAGCCTCCTCCACGCCTCACGGTTCATAGCCAGTTCCTTGACCTATAGCTGCTCATTTTGATCTTCTTCTTTATTTGTTTACTATACGCCATTCTTAGTCTTCCTCCCATTCATGTCCCCTCTATCTTCCCCTCAATTATCACTCTCACAAATTCGTCATTATACGTAACAAATGTTCAAATTTTTTTTATAATATCAAGTGACGGGACGAACAAGTCATGCGTCTGATGGAAAGCTATACGCCTGAACATAACAGCTGCAGTACCACTCAGAGCTTCAAATCGCAAAGATCTGAGGGGCACTGCCACTGCGCCCGTCACCGTGAGACAATAAGTTGACAAGTTCCATGTGACTGTCATTTCACCAAAGATATTAAATATAATTATACAAAGGGGGAATATTATAAATATAATATTCCCCTTTATTATAAATATAGTATTCCAAAGATTTCTATCCTCCACAACCGTTTTCAAAACTTCCTCTTTAGTAACAATAACATAAAATATCTTTAATAAGTTCTGTAAAAAAGACTTATAAAGATATTTTTTTCCGAAATAACGGAGTATGTATCTTTGGGATAGTTAATTATTACGACTACATAACTAATATATTATAATGTCAAACACTGACTAGCGTTTGTTGAGTAATTTGCTAATCAAAAGATACATAGGTGCGATATATATATATATACGATCGAAGTTTCTTTAATACATCAATTTAACGTAATTATTTCTTCTTATTATGTTTAATAAATATTACTTTCCCGCTCTTATATGGGTAGACGTATTTTACTTAAAAATAAATTGTACAAAAAAACAAACTTACTGTACAAAATTTTTCAAGCAAACTGACTGTATTTAAAAAAAAACAAATATACGCGACTTAGATCCTAAAAAATGGTTTATTTCTAGTTTATTTGTTACAGGTTATGGTATAACAACGAGAGCGATCTTGTCTTCAACTTAAGCCTTCTATCCGACATGCCTTTATAATTTGTTTCGTTATAATTACAAAACAATATATGTATATACATATTTGTTTTTAAATCTTAGAGATAATCTGCGAGTAAGAATTTAGTAGAGAAAAAGTAGCATTAGAGCTCCTTGTGAAAGAGTTCGTCCTGGTAAGTACTGCGACCTTATTTACTTCTGCAGCCAAGCTGTAATGTGGCTATTACTGCGTTCCGGCTTTAAAGGGTAAGGATACTGATGCAATTACAGGCTCATGGGACATGTCAACTTACGAGTATGTCTCAGACATATTGGCAGTGTCGCTCAGACCTTTGTGATTTTAAATGCCCTTTGTGGCACTGCAATTGATATGAACAGGCGTGACGCTTACCACAAAGTACACAACTGTTTCGCCTCGTCACTTGTTATCATGAAAAAAATAATAATAAAAGTAAAGACAGAATTATTAATTTTGTCTAAAAGAAAAAATAAGTTGTCTGTTGTTTGAATTTGATTATTTGTTGTTGTTTTTTGTTTAATAAGTTGTTTTGTATAATGAATGAAGAAGGAATCGTGTAAAGATTTTGTGAAGTCCAGCTGCTCCCCGCTCCCCTCCTATCCCGTAAACTGACGACAGAGATAACATCAGGGCGGGCGGCGATCGCTCGGGCCGCCCGATCGGTCCGCAGTTGATGCTCCGAGCGCTCCATAAACAAACGCCTACTCATTACGGACACTTCAAAGTTCTACTACTGTGTACTAAGAAACTTATACTATGCACGTGTTCCCTTGCATTACAAACAGTGGGTTCCGTATAAAAAAGTTGTATTTTTTGTGTATTTTGTGCAGTGGACTGAAAGTTTGGATGATCTGAAGTTATTTTCGGTAAGTTTTTTTTACAGAATTATAAAAGGTTTATTACATTTTTTCTAAACAAGTATAGGATAAATAGTAATATAAAGTGCTCGTAAGCATTTTAATGGAATGATATGCTTATTTATTTAAATGTTCAACAAACTCGTAATTAACGTGCAATATACGTACGTATATTGATACAGTAAAATTGTGTTTATGTTTAAAAAAAGGGATTGCAATTTATGAACATGTTCAGCACAAATTGGAAAAATTCAAGCAAAATTTTTAAGTCAAGTTCTAAAAAATATACTATACGGGAACTTACTGTGTAAGTTTTGAATGCTGTAGACGAATGCTTCTTCAAGCTGTAACATTCCATAGATTTTGTTCCAATCGGTTGGACTGTCTAGATCTTGCACAAAATTTTAGATACAATGTACTTTTAAGAGTTCACCGACGACGGTCGTGCTCCCGCTGTTTAAAATGACGCATTTTCTACGTCGTATTTTTTATCATTACAATTCTATGATATTATTGACATATTCTATTTACTTGCAACTACATTTTAAAAAAGCTATTATTGAAACCCTGTCCTATTTTTTATTATTATTTAATGTAGTATTGCCTTACCCATCACACACGACAATTTTAGACAAGTATATTAGTAATTTGTGGATAATGTTATTGCTTGTACACGTCCTTATGTTAGAATTAATCAACACTGAATGTAAACATACCACATAAGTATTATTTCTTGGTTATCCCTGAAAAAAAAACAATAGATGCAAAGGATTTGAATAATAAAAAACTAAAAAAAATATACATCGCCGTGATCGTATTTTTTCACTACAACCAACTCGTATTTTTGTATTGACGTATTTTCTTTCCTATATAATAATATTACATTATAGTATGAAATGCGTAACTGTCTATTACGTCTTTAAGTCTAAACCGCTGAACCAATATTTATGAGTTTTGATAAAGAGATAGATAGGACATGGGAGAAGGCCACAGGCTAATTTTTGTCATAAAAAATATTCTTAAAGGGGTGAAAATGGGTTGAAAACTTCTATGGAGAACCGATAAAAGTATTAAAAATTAGTATAGTACAGTAGGCTGCTCGAAGTACTCATTCTACTCAGACGAAGTCGTAGGCACCAGCTAGTAATTTATAAAACTGTCTGTTTTCAATATAACGAACATTTGTAAGTACAAGGTAGTATTTCTTATTACGTTTAACAAATTGTATATTGTATTTCCGGTCATGGTCTGCTGTAATAAATAAATAAAAATAAAATATAAATAATTTATTTCAAATGTCTATGATCCATAATTCTTAAATTATAAAATTAGTAAATCACTTTAGAAAAATCTAAATAAAAAATAAAATTAATACAAAAAAAATTAAAACTTAAAATCCTAATCAAAATTAAATATTAAAATCTAAGCAAAATAAAAACCATATAATAAAAATAAAATTGGTTATCAAATTCATACTTTTCCTATATGCAGTCAAATCAAATGCGGCATTATGGGACAGTCAAAACGTTCGGCTATAATGACAGACGTAATAGGCCCATTATAGACGTATACAGCATTTACTTAACACTAACGTAGGTTATTAACATAAAAAGAGATTTGAAAAAAAACCCAATCAAATTAAATTTGCCAGTTTACGCACAGCATTAGTACCTCTAAGGCCCATTATTAACAAGACCCTCCATGAAGTAGTCCAACAGGGCTTTTTAGCATCTGGACCGGGAGTCGGTTTAAAGTTGCAACGGAACCCGAATGACCCCAAATGCGAGAATCATGTGATCCCGGGCCAGGTTGTTCAACAACTTACGTTAGAGCTGCAAGTGAGGAAGTCGTATTCCAAGAGTATTTTGATAATTGGCGAGTGCCGACGTAGGTTAGTTCTACATGGGGAATACAAAATATCCTTAGTACCTTTCGTCTACGGTAACTATAAGGGATGAAGTGCCACAAAGAAGCGTCGTGGGCCCAATTCTTTACCTTGTATATACAAACGATATACCTTGCTACTTTGAAACAACCACAAGGAAGCGGTCAGTAAAGTTGAAAAAGCCATTAACCAATTCTATGAGTGGACCAAGAAGTGGCGAAAAAAGCTAAATGAAACTAAATCGGTGCACATTGATTTCAGTTACAAAAACACTGACTACTGTCAATTGTATATTGGAAACAAACAGGTTACGCCAATACCGCCAAATTTCTCGATATGATCCTCGACGTGAAGCTACGCTGGAAAGCTCACATCAAGAAGAATAAAGAAGAATTAGACATACGTTTAAAGAAAATGTATTGGCTATTTGGCAAATGCTCTTCGCTATCTGTGTGCAAAAAAAAATTACTGCATATGCAGGTCTTTATGCCAGTGTGGACCTATGGTATTCAGCTCTGGGGCTATGCCGCTTAAAGCAACATGCAGACAATACAACGTTTCCAAAATAAAATACTGAAGACAATTGTGGGTGCTCCTTGGTACAAAATGAGGATCTGCATCGTGATTTGGATATAGAGCCTGTAAATAAAGTGATAATATAGTACGCCGAAGTTCACGAACATAGACTTCATCATCACGTGAAAATAGAGGCTATACAGCTACTAGATAATACAAATATAGTGTGTAGACTACAAAGAACTAAACCGTTTGAGTTAGTGTAGTTAATTATAGTGAATAAAATAACCTGTGCTATATTTATACCAAAACCGTTATAAGGTGGTAGTACTTTCTTGGACGAACTCTCTCACAAAGGAGCTCTACTGCTACATAATAATAATAAGATATTGTGCGATGTGCAAAGAAGTCGGTAATGTATAAGATTATGTGTTTATGTTAGTGTAATTAATATTTGACTCCACAGCTTGCGAAAAGTCTGTATTTATAAAGGTTTATGTGGTTTTTGTGCATTATTTAGTTAACGTCAATTGTTATAAAAAAAATTGTGAACTTTAAAATGAATTAAATAAAATAAATCCTAAAAACCTCAATTCTACTGAATTTTTTAGCATGTATATTACGCGATAATTCCGCCTGGCGTACCGATTTTGATGATTCTTTTTTTGTTGGAAAGAGGGTTGGGTTAAAGAGGGACCTTAGTATTGGTCCCATTATAATTTGAAGAAAATATTCCATCTCTGAGGGTGGCAAACTAGGTGATGAATCCATTGACCTATGGATCCGATTTTGCGCACTTTCCGGTAACCGATTTCAATAAAACTTGGCAAATAGATATAATTCCAACAACTTTGGATGACGGTTTTTTTACATAGTGCGCACTATAAGTTTCTGGAACTGGCCACTTACATAAACAATATTTAAAAAGTAATTACAACATTTGAAAATGGAACTCTTTGACTGTAGAATACAGTTTGTTTCATATGACTGTCACTTGTTTTTACATTGTGGCATCATTTTAGAAATTGATTTAACCCCTGAAAATTTTCGTACATCACCAGGGATTTAACTCGTGAAAATTTTCGTAGTATGATTTTCTACCACTTTAAGTGCAATTTAACAGCTCAGCGGAGCTTCGCTCGGCTTCAAACAGCTTTTGGCTATGAAGCAGCATGCAAGACGACTATTTATAGCTGATTTGCAGAATTCAAACGCGGTCGTGTGAATCTCAGTGACGAATTTCGTAATGGTCGCCAGTCCACTGCTGTGAACAACAAAAACATCGATGCGTCGTATGATCAAAACAGACAGGCATGTGACATACCATGAGATTCGGGCATCTTTAGGCATAGGCATGAGTCAAGTACAATCAATACTACACAAACATTTGGGTGTGAAAAAGTCAAATTGTGTGCTCTCGGTGAATCCCACACAATTTGACTGAGGCTCAAAAAGCGTATTGCGTAACTTGGTGCAATGCCGTGCTTACCATATTCAACGAAGGGGCGTCAAATTTGGTGTGGGACATAGTAACAGGTAACGAAACATGAATTTTTAGTTACGATCTCAAAACAAAGCAGCAATCGAGCGTATGGGTCTTTAGAGATGAGCCGAAACCAACCAAAGTGGCGCGAGTGCAAAGTGCATCTAAGTGGATGATTGCTTCTTTTTTTAATAAAACTGGATACGTGGCTACTGTTGCTTTGAAGAATCGTTGTACCGTGAATAATGATTGGTACACGACCATTTGTTTGCCGGAAGTTATTGACAAACTCCGTGAAAATAACCGTAAACGTCGTATCATCTTGCACACGATAATGCCAGTTCTCACACGGCCAGACAGACAAATTAATTTTTAAGGGTGAACAACGTTGACCTTATGAGCCATCCCGCGTACAGTCCCGACCTGGCACCTTGTGAGTTTTATTTATTTCCAAAAATTAAGAACCAGTTACGCGGTCAACGCAAAATTTTCATCACCTGAAGAGGCTGTCGAAGCGTATGAAAAATATGTTTCAGAGATTGTCACGGAGGAGTGGCATAAATGTTTTCAAAATTGGTTCATTCGTATGAAAAAGTGCTTTAACGCTAACGGAGAATATTTTGAGAAACAATAAATTCATTTCTGACCATTTATAGTATTTTTTTCTTATTCATTCCGGAATCTTATAGTGCGCCTCACGTTAGTAGTCTGTACTGAGATTATTTCACGACATTTGGACTAAGAACACCTTGAAAATAAATGTTCATTCATATAAGTGCTGCAGTGGTACGTCAAATGGGATTTTTTGCTTGTGAAAACAAACAATTATTACGTATTATATTATTATATATATGTATTATACCCGCTGTAAACGAACTACAAGCGCGATCGTGTAAGTAAACAGTTCGGCAACATTGTTACTAGAACTCAGTTATCGTTTAACAGAAGCAATTAGTCGATACAATAACATTCAATCAATCTCATCTCCTTGGGAGGTCATAGCGTGCACTGGGTATAGTCAATTTTAACCTCCTCAGGCCCTGTGTACATCAAAATGTATATAATATGTGATTCAGACTGTATTATTCCTATGATCACGTAAACGCCCTGCGCTTTACACTATAAGTATCTAGAAAAATACACTTTTCATACAATGATGAGAGCGTAATTTCTTGGGCCTACAGCTATTATATTTGAACATCAACCCATTTATGCGTTATGCTCTCTGGCGACGGTTTAGGATACAGTCCGCCACGCTGGCTCATTGTGGACTGGGGACTTCACACGTTTTCCAAGTGTTGTGAACCTTCTTCGCCGTGCAAGTTTCATCACGGTGTTTGCCTTCACCGAAAAGCTCATGGTAAATTTCAAATTAAATTTCGCACAAAAATTCCGAAAACTCAGAGTAGTGTTGGGTACGACATGAAATTAAAATGAGTTTGAGGAGGTACCTCATTTGAAAAAATGAGGCGGTACAATGTCCTATTACTATTGAGGTAGTGGTGAGAATGTTTGCACCTACGGCAGTGACTCAACAGACGGGGAATATTAAGCACATGTTCATAGCTTGATGGTATCAATCATTTGAATAACTTAATTAGTCATGTTATGATGTAGTATAAATAAATGCTACTTTTATTTAGTATTGTGGTAGTATGATCATATGATATAAAATCAGCATTGGGCAGTGCAGGACCAATCATTGTTGCATTTGTTGAATTGAATTTGAAGCAGTGTGAGATGAGTGAGGCTATGACATGAGGTGAGGTGTAAGGTGGGATATTTTTATGACATGAGGTGTTGTGACAAACTTAGCAAGCGAGTGGTCCAAACGAGTTGCCTCGTTTATGAGTAACTCAACACTAACTCAGAGTTGCCATCCCGGATTCGAACCCATGGCCTCTGTTTGAAAGGCCGGAGGTCAAATCATTAGGCTACCACTGCTTCATAATTATGTTTATTACATTTCGATGTACATTAGGCGTTTAGTGCTTTTTCCATTGCAGTTTGCTGGAGGATAAGACGCGTCTTGATTTTGAAAGAACCCTTGTCCACACTAGCCGTTTGGCGTCGCATTTGGACTTTTTTATCATACCAAATGAAGGGTCGAACAAGTCGTGCACCTGGTGGTAAACGACACGCCTGTTCATAAAAGTTGCAGTGCAGAGTTTTGTGACCATCACCGCGATGGTCACCATGAGACATAAGTTGGCAAGTCTCATGTGCCTGTAATTTCACCAGTACTTTTCAAAACCGGAACGCAGTAACGTGAACATTACTGCTTGGCGGCAGAAATAGGTAAGGCGGCAGTACTTCCCTGGACGAAGTCTGTCACAAGGAGCTCTACTGCTACTAAACTTTGGTCTTGCTACTGGATCTTGTAAGCAATTCAAAGCTGACGAACGTGAAGTTTCTTGCATTGAAACATGATATTTTTCAATGAGTTATTAAATTTGATTGCCGTTAGTAGAAATTGTACACTGTACAGATTTGTTAAACATCGCTTAAAATACACAAGTTTTGCAACTAAATTATACTTTTAAATAAACCTTATAGGTGCTAGTTTTCCTGTTTGTTCCATATTATCCTAATAATAATAATAATAGTAAGAAACAACTTAAAATAGGAGGTACTTGAGTTTCTCGATTCCTAATAGCGCTAAGATATTCGTAAAGAGAACAATTGCCATCTTAATTACAGTGTTCTAAATCCTGATTGTTCCATAATACGTTTGATTTCAAAGTAACTTGGTGATTGCTACACGCATTTTTTAGAATAACTCACAAACTCAACATAGCCCCGCACAAAGGAAACCCTGTGTCGCGGGTGCACACAAATAGACAACCATAAATTACGACCAAATTCACGAGAGAAATTAATGTAGGCCATACAAATATTTCTCCTGGCCCGGGAATCGAACCTTTTTTTTTGACGGGGGGGAAATCTTTACTGATACCCCTGAGCTCAGGGTGACTCAGGGGTTATGTGGGGACTCTCTCTCCAGACTGGAGGGCCTACCCCACCTAAACCCCCCCAGGTTTACCTCTCGCCGGTTGAGTCGGTGCCGTGAAATCGGTGAACATTCACCACGACCCTGGAATCGAACCTGGGACCTCTGCGTGGCAGCCCGGTATGGTAACCGTTTCCGCCACAGAGGCAGTTAATAATGGAAACACGCTCTCACTTTGATTTGGGCGAAAAGTACTGCTTTTTGGTTTCAAATCAATATCGGTGTTGATAGACGTTTTCTAGTATCGTTATCAAAACAACAGTTTCTTTATTTTTACAATATCAAGTGATGGGACAAACAAGTCATGCAGCAAGACCTAAATCAAGACCAAGACTACCTGTGCAATATATATCTATACTCCTCCCAGCCGATTTCGGCTAATGCGACTTTAGCTCCGATGTAGGCGTCGTTCGTAGGCTCGCACGTGGCTTTTGTAACCAATCTTCTGGGTGATGTTTGAAGGTCAAGACAAGACTACGACCAAGATTAGGGTTAGTCTTGTCTTGGTCTAGTATTACCAGTCCAGTCCAACGGTCACATACAAGACACTATGGAATATTTTGTTTCAGATAATATGTCTAGTATGTTTAATTGTTTTTGTATCTTCAAATTTTTTGTTTGGGTACAAAAATTATTTTCACGCACGAAACTAATGCCCACCAAACTATTGCGTACCGTTACCATTTATCAAATACGTTTAAATTATGTTTGACGACCGCGGTGGCCTAGCGCTTTAAATTGTGAACTCTGGATGAGGAGGTCCCGAGTTCGATTTCCTGTAGGATCTATTTGAAAAACGAACTTTTTTTATCGACTGTTGTCTGGGTGTTCACTACCGAGTGAATTCTGTTGTTCTGGTACGCATAGTACAGGAAATTCTATAGTTTGAGAGGTTATTGGTGTGATTGTCTGGCACATCATTATCCGCTTCCATGTTTCTAGAGTCTAAATAACATTCATAATTCTAACGTTTTGAAATTTTCCCAGTGTTAGCAAAAAGTTATTACAACTCATAGCAATAAAAAATGTAAAAAACATAAGTCTAAGATTTGTGTTCCCTTTCAACTCATTTTTAATTTGGAGGCTTCGGGATTGCAATATTCAAAGTTAATCCCAAAAATAACTTTCATACAAAATTAATGGCGGCTTCTGTGGTAAAGTGGCTTTTACACCGGTTTACATGGGGTCACCATCTCTGAGATCCCGGGTGTAGAAAACAAACTGTTCTATATTGTCTCGGGTCTGGGTGTTTGTGGTACCTTCGTGGTTTCCGATTTCCATAACCCACGTTATTTACTTACTACTTACTTTGGGGTCACAGCAAGGTATGTGATGTTATCTAATATTTATTTATTATTATTTTATTAATGGCACCAGTAGTGAAATTCACTATGGAGATCCACCGATTCAGTTGAAATATGTTCTCGAGACTGTAACTATCAAGTTTCGTATCGAATTTATTTCTGTAAAAGTTTTCTAAAATTTTTCTTTTTTCGTAAAGTTATCAATACAGAACAATATAATTTACCGAGGTAGGAAATAGACAGCGAGACCGTCATCTTTCACAAAGATCCAAGAAATACAGGTAAGTAAGTCCATAAGGGTGACGTATTCGGAGCCAAAACAACCCAAAGGAATCACAACCTTCAACATTAAGGCCACGATGGAGGAGGATTCAATCATTTACAAGGAAAAGGAACTTTCGTGTAAGATCAAAAGCCGTAAGCGCAACTTTTTTCGCAAGCCGATAAGCACTTTACAGTGACTATTTCAGGCCATTTTCTTTGTACAATGTACAATATGTAAAGTACAGTTACATACTGGACTCTGAGTTTGCTATAAATAACTTGGAAAAATGTCTTTTTATTATTTATTCTTAAATAGAAAGAGTAAAAGAAAACGTAATAGCTTTTTTGCACACACTCATAGCACATCCCCGCACTACGTACCCCTGCACCGCGGGTATTACACCCAAACTCGCGAGAGAAATAAATACAGGCCTTACAAATATTTGGTCATACTCTGCATGGCAGACCAGCATGGTCACCGTTATGGCATTGAGGACTTATTCTCTAAACTTGTTTATTGCGATTGGAAAACGAATATTTTTATTTATTTACTTATATCCAGGTTACAAAGATCCATAGACAGCTACCTACACTGTTCGGAATTCTAAAGTTACATTGTTAAATACATAATGTACAGTCACACACTGAGGCAGATTACCGGAACAATCGGATTAGATTAGGGTTGTACCAGATTTTTGTCGATTATGGACTATGTGTGGATTGTACAAGTATATTGTTACCTAATCCAGCTACAAGCTAATATCATAGTATAATAAAAGATAGGTAATCACAATATTACAGGTTGTCACATTATTATATTGGTTGCACCTACAGGTTACAAACATAATTTTAATAAAAAAGTCATTCATCCCCTAGTTTGCCTCCTTTAGAGGTGGAATATTTTAAAGAATATCGTATTATTATCGTATCGTATTAGTCGTTATCGTATTAGTATCGTATAGTTATCGCGTAACATGAAAACAAAAAAAAAGAAACATACAGTCGAATCTCCTCCTTTTTTTAAAATCTGTTAAAAATAAGGTATTCGTCACAGTATTCTCGTGCTTTATTAAAATAACCTTCATGAAACACCGTAATAATATATTGACATTTTTTACCAATACCGCGGATTGATATCTCGATTATGGGAGTATGATTATGAAACAGGAATGAAATCCTGAACAATTCTAAATTTGAAGCACTCTTGTTCAAACAACAACAAATACGTCTACTATTTGTTGTAATTCTATAATTATGAAATGCTGGCATATGGGAATAGAATTAAAGTCATATGGGACTTGTCAATTCATGGCTCAGGATGACGGGCACAGTGGCAGTGCCACTCCGATATTTGCGATTTAAAGCTCTGAGGGGCACTGAAACTATTATGGAGTTTGTAGCATCTGAACCCGGGTTCGGTTTAAATTGCAACGGAACCCGAATGAGCCCAAATGCGAGTATCGTGTGGTCCCGGGACTGGGTGCTTGGCAAAAATAATTATATGGACAGGCGTGTCGCTTACCCGCACACGACTTGTTCATCCTGTTATTTTGTATCATAAAAATCTCAGTACATAGCACTAAAAAGCCGACCTCAAAAGTTCGCGGAATTACATCTATTTGTCAAGCTTATTTAAATCGGTCACCGGAAAGTGCGGGAGACGGGATTCATCCCCTAGTTTGCCACCCTTAAAGGTTGAATGTTTTCTTCAATTCAAATGAGACCACTACTGAAGTACCCTCTTTCCAACAAAAAAGAACTATCAAAATCGGTTCACAAATATCCGGAGTTATCGCGCAATATAATATAATACATATAAAAAATAACATACATAAAAAGAAATGCATGCAATGCAACGCGAATGCATCGCGAATTGCGCGAATGTGTGCATTGAATGGGCGCGCACACATACAAGTCGCGTTGCTACATTTGTATAGAGTTATACTATACCACCGTGTCTTATTATATTATGTTAATACGTATACAAATGCGGTATACTAATAAGCACCTTTAGCACTGTGTTGAAATGTACGTGACTTGAGTTATATAAATTGGAGAATCGTAATAGTACACAATTTGAGTTATACGCGGTTTTGGGATTGTATTTGGAGTTAACAATAAAATACGCCATTGATTTCGACGTAATTGACAGAAATGATTAAAAAGTTGGAAAACGATTTGGTGTTTTTACATGTCGACCAAAAAGACACATCTATGTATCCCAACTACGGCGACACACAGACTTAACTGCAAAAACTGTGAAAATTACTTAACTATGAAAATTATATGCTAAGACAGATGTACAATATTTTTGTTACCTTAACAACCTACGTATTGCAAGTGTAAATGCACATAAAAGACAGTAGACAACTCACTTCACGAGCAATCGATCGGCCACAGACAAGTATTCAAATCTATACTGTACACTTTTTAATACATCAAATTATTACGGAAATCGTGGTTCATGTCAACTAACCTTTCTTACATCATCCTACTCTACTTAACTACTACTTCAACCTTAGACGTTTAGAGACCCAAACAATAGAGACATATCATGCATACTTTAATTTTTCGATAGAGAACCGAATGCGCATTAAAATAGTAAAACATTTAAGACCTACCCAAACAATCGCGCCCTTGGTGCAATAAGGTCAAACATTTGCAAACTAAAACTTCCAGAAGAGAGGCTTGAAGATTTACGAAATTGGACGACGATTCAGCCTTTCACCTTTTTGTTCACATCATTCAATAGTACGTATTTTCTATTAGTTTTTCATTATTGTGATTCCCATGTTTTGTGGAGATATAAATGTTTTTTTAATTTTTAATTAAAATTTTTATTGAATTGTCAGAATGCTTCACAACCATGATATTCCATTATTTTTTGTGAAATTACTCCACTAGTTTGTTAGAATTATTGATACAAAGATCGAACATTTAGCAAAATTCCTTCGATCCGTTCGGGTTCGAACTGCTATGCCCTCACGAATTTTTCTATGTTATTGTTTTTCGGATCTTTGTATTTGGTTTTCAAAGACTTTTATGCCATAGCGCCATCTATGAGAAATCTATGAATATTTTAATTTAATTTATAAATAGTAAAGTCATAACAATTAACTGATCACCACAGGCATCGATGACAAGTGTAAAATAGCTGGCATATTCTGCGATTTGTCCAAAGCTTTTGACGTCATAAGTCATGACCTGCTTATAAAAAAGCTAATGTACTACGGTCTGCGAGGACGTGGTAGTGACCTACTGCGATCGTTTTTAGAAAACCGAACACTAACGGTTGAAGTAATGTCGGGTGAAAAAAGGCTGAGGTCAGAGTCTGGTAGCGTGACGGTTGGGATTCCACAAGGATCTGCGCTAGGGAATACCTCCCCTTTTTATGACCTTTATAAATGACCTACTATCTGCCATATCGGAAGGTCAAATAATTCTGTATGCTGATGACACAACAGTAGTAGTGGGTTGAAAAAGGTTGTCTGGCAGAAATCGCTTAAAGCGATAAGACCGCACATTGTACCACCACTTATTTTTAATTTAATTGTATTGTATTTGTTTCCTTTTTTGGTGTACAATAAAGAATTTTTGTATTGTATTGTATTGTAGTAGTCAGTGCGCGCACATACGAGCAACTCAATCAAATAATCACCACAGTATGCGAACAACTAGAAAGATGGTTTTCAGCAAATGGTTTGGTTCTCAACGTAAACGAATCAAATGTTATGCTCTTCTCTGGTAGACGTTCTAAACGTTCAGGTGCAGATTGAAGAACCTTTTATTGGAAAATTCCGTTTACTCAGTAACAGAGTACATTCAAAGTTCTTTAATAAATAATTAAATGATTATATTTATTAATGAATTTGACATTCACCGTATTATTGTACTGTAATATACATTTATTAGTTATTAAGAATCCTTGTATACACTTGACATTGTTAGTTTAATTCAATTATTTATTGGTTTAATTAATTATATTGATTTTGTATATGTACACTATTGTGTACTTATGACTCACTATTATATTATTATTTCTTCATTATTTTGTAAACTGACGCTCACTTTTCGAAGAGTAGTCTAGAATGACAATGTAATTGTATTTGTATGAAATTTGTGATGTTGAGATAAATAAATTAAACTAAACTAAACTATAAAATTCCACATGTACGTTATTCGTTCCGTTTCGATAAAAGCATTTTTGACGTATGATCACATCTGGCTAATAAAGGATACGAAATGAAAGTGTTGACTCGTTTCCTGTAAATTCTAGCTAATGCAAGTTATGTCATTGTTTCACTGGAGGTGCGATATATGAAAATATTTTCTCCGTATCCTTATCGGAATAATTTCATATTAGAGTATCGACCCACAAAAACCGCATACTTGTGTATTCTGATCGTGACTCTCCTTATCTGATTACTGATTTACTTTGTGGAAATAGCCGGCATTAAATCGTTGTCCTGTAGGAACGTGCCGTTAGAGCAATTTACAAATCGGGTCCCAGAGTCTATCAGATCAGAGATAAGTTCGAGGATATGAACATTCTTTTAATGTTTTTTTTTCAATGTCATTTGGACACTAACCATGACAATGTAAACAGTCGGAAACCTCCGAAAAGTGGGTTTATCGAAGACTATTGAAAGTATCCTGAGGGTCTACTCCCGCTCGTTCTCTGATCGAAAAAAATTAATGTCAAACAAGTAATACTCGATCAAATTAAACGGCGCATGATGCGAATGAAGCTTCCTACTTCGCATTGTTTTTTGATTTCGTCAAGTATTACTTATTTGACCGTAATTGTTTCGGACGGACGTCGGAGAGAGAATGGGAGTAGACCACCTGGACGAATAGAATCACAAATGACAACGTATTGCAGAGGATACATAAAGGTTTGAAACTCCTGATAACTATAAAACGAAGACAACTATAGAGTATACTTCGGGCACATTCTGCAACGAGAAACCAAGGCCGCAGAATATTAAGAAGAAGAAGCAACAAGCTCTCTCATCTTCTTCGTTCCGTAGCTCAGTTGGGAGAGCGTCGACCACGGTGCGGTTCAAATCCAACCGGATTGAATGAATTTTGTATTAAAAATTACAATAAACTAGTGGAGTATATCATAAAAAATAATTGAATATCATGGTAGTAAAACGTTGTGATATTCAATAAACGTAATAGAAGAAGAAGTGGTTCAACGTGAGTACCACATAACTCTTTCGAGCCGCAACTTTAGGCCCAAGTGGTTATAAAGATAGACGTTCTCTTCTAGGAGATGGTACTCCAAGAAGAGAAGAAGAGTGATACACGTAATATTAATACGGGAAACTTATATTAGCGATATGTTCTTGAAAGGCATCTTCACAGATCCGTGTAGACGTATCACAAAAGCCGGATTTACATTTGTCTGACGTATCGTGTCGCGTCGAGTCAGAACGGTATCGGTTTCATATAAACAGCATAAGCCGTCACGTCAGGCTGCGACACACTAATATAAATCCAAACCATATTAAATGTACGAAATTGATACCTACTGTTCTGACGCGTTACAACACGACACGTCAAAGTAGTGTAAATCAGGCTTAATAAGATTCAGTCATTCAGATATAGTAGCAGTAGTGTGAAAAAGTCCATCTAGGGAAGTACTGCCGCCTTACCGATTTCTGCCGCCAAGCAATAATGTGAACATCACTGCATTCCGGTTTTGAAGGGTAAGGGTGCTGGTGAAATTACAGGCATATGAGACTTGTCAACTTATGTCTGACGGTATCCTAATATTTTTGCGATTTAAAATTCTGAGTGGCGATGCAACTGCTACGGACAGGTGTGTCGCTTTACAGTAGTCACTTGGTATCATAAAAAAAAGAAAAAAGATTCCTGTTGCCATTCAAAAGTTAAACAAAGGTACGTGAGATACAGCTTACGCGTACTTGGATGATCAAAATCCTTGGAAGTGATCCAATTAGTCGTTTCGAGCTGTTCTACCTACAATATTTTAAGACAATATCGTATTTCATAAAACGGTCACGTAGCTTTTATACCGACACGTCCCTAAATTTATAAATAAAATTTTCAAATTGACTGTTCAAAGTGAATAAAAAAAAACTGAGATTTCTCTGTAGTCTAAATCAAACCCAAAAAAAGAATTATTCATTTATCCCTTTTTCATCGTATATTTAGAGAAAAACACGTAAATTCTGCGTGCCTAATTGCCACAGAAGTTAAAAAAGACTTGACACATAAATTCAGTGTTATTGGTAACATCATAAAATTAAAAAAGTACTTCATAATCGTGTTTATTTTCTCGAGGACTGATCGTACTATGGCGATTATCATATGCACTGCCAGGCACTGCAACCCGCGACGGAGCGCGAGACGCGGGATCACGCGCGGTGGCGGAGACGCAGATCTGCATCAACGCGCGGTTTAATCTGCGCGGTGGCAGCGGTCTAGCGGCCCCGCGTCGCTTAAAAGTACTCGCTTCGCAGTTGATAACCGTA
The DNA here is from genome assembly GCF_003589595.1 of Hyposmocoma kahamanoa. NCBI lineage: Eukaryota > Metazoa > Arthropoda > Insecta > Lepidoptera > Cosmopterigidae > Hyposmocoma > Hyposmocoma kahamanoa. The sequence continues at coordinate 17,005,089 of NW_020653852.1, read as the reverse complement.
GTGATTGTATATGTAGCCAAGATCCTTCTTTGACAAGAATGGTTAATAATACAGAACTCATTCAGGACGCTGCAGTTATGCTGTTTTTGTCTACTCAAATAAAAAGACACCGAAGATATTGGATTCATATTGGAGGATATTGGATTATTAATTTATCGACATCGAGATCTATTGTAGAAAACTAAACATGTCCATAAGCTTAAAAAATAATTGATTAGCAATTGAATAAAAATGTAGAGTTAAGACTTCATTAGTGTTTCCTTGAAAGGAATAATCTTCTAAAGGTCCTAGCAGTAATAATAGGGTTTAAAGTATGAAATTGCCGATT
>NW_020653852.1:16982548-17004361 GCF_003589595.1 Hyposmocoma kahamanoa | reverse complement strand
TACCGGTTCAACAAGGCAACACAAGTTTCAACACGCGTTTCTTTCTGCAGATCAGTCAAATCATGAGGCACCCATTTTTCGTATTTTTTTATTTTATTGATTTGACGCAAGTGAGTCAATATTGTGGGTAAAGTAACGTTAAACCATGCCGCTAATTCCTGGGTAGTTTGACTAGGATCGGCTTCCACTATCTCTATTAATTCATCGTTATTCACCTGTGTGGGCGGTCTTCCTCGTGGCTCGTTCTTTAAGTCGAAATTTCCATCACGAAAGCGTTTAAACCAAAATCGCACGGTGCGTTCATTAGTAGACCCCTCTCCAAACGCAGCATTGATATTGCGGGCTGTTTCTGCCGCGTTAGTTCCGCATCGGAACTCGTATTCAAAAATCACTCGAATTTTCGCAGTATCCATCTTTCTTGTCTAAATTGAATAACAAAAACAATTGAAAGTCGATATTCAAATGTTTCAAATTTAAAAAAAAAAATCACAGAAACCATTTGCAAAAAGTTTCATTCGAAAACCTCAAACCATGAAGATTCTATGAAAATTCAAAGAACCTATTGAAATAAAACGGCAATTTCATACTTTAACCCCTAATATATTTATCTTACATACAGAATATTTAAATTATATTAACAATCCAGAATTTATTATTTCTTTTTGAATTTGAAACCACGACCAATACTAAGATTTTGTAGTGTTTCAAATTAGGAATATGTGAGTTTTGGCGACATCGCTTCTGATATATAATAATCGAGGTATAAGGCACTTCCCTTGGAAATACCTCGCCTTTGGTATTAAAGAGTTGTTAGCTTACAGACGGTGACTATATTGACTTTTAGGGTTATACTGTTTTGTATTGGAGTTTTTAGATTTCAATTTAATTGGTGTATGTAATTCATACATATGTTTGAGTTGTGAGTTGAGAGAGATGAGTTTAGTGCAAAAATTAATTCAGCACACTACTGTCTCAAGTAATTAGTATATACGGGATAATAGACCTTATAGCAGCCCAGTTATAGCTTTTAATTAAAACCCGAACAAGTTATATCAACCTTTTGGATTTTCGTTTAGGTAGGTATTTAATCAAGAAGTATTTTCATAACGTGTAAATGAATTTTACATGAAATATCATCATGAGCATTTATTTCGGTATTGAGTTGAGACGTCGCAAGTATGAAATTATTTTGCCTATTACGTGTCGGGTGTTCGTTTGACTCGGCATTTACAAAATTGTTCTCCATTTGTTTTTGTCTTTTATTTTACAAAGGCATTGAGCGAAAATTATAATGTTACAATAATTTTAATACCAAATTAATAGATTTCGTCTATTTACCTTATTTAGACTTAAAAAAAAGAGAGGAAGTTCTACGTTCGGCTGTATTTCGGCTTGTAGTTGTAGTTCGGCTCCGTCAATTGTAGACCGATTTTGAAAATCCTTTTTTTTGTTTGAAAGGGAATTTTTCAATGAGAAAGTTACAATTATTTACTAATATCAGTAAAATTAAGATACTTAAAAAAGATATGAACCGGTACCTCAAAAACTAGACAGGAACATAAGATATGTGTTACGTATACACTGTAAATAATAGCAAGCTCTATATAAATGGGTATTGATTTTGTGTCACACAGTGTTATTGTATATTGCTCAAGAATATAATAATTACAATGACGACTGTCACATACTGAAATCTATTTGTTTTGTCCAATCCAAATAACATAGACCCCATAGTCCCCATTCTCTCTCTCCGTTACTATATTTGTGTCATACAATTTTAAATACGCTGTTCCAAAAATTTTTATTTATATATAATAATAATTTATAACTTTTTTATCTAAAAAAATCGACCTCAGATGTTTGCGTATTCGTTTTCACTGTGTTTTATTTTAATTGGAATTAGACCAATGTATCAAATTTTATTGAAATCAGTTAACGGAAAGTGGGCGAAATTAAATAAACCGGATACATTTGTACCAGTAGAGCTCCTTGTGAAAGAGTTCGTCTAGCGAAGTACTCCCACCGTACATATTTCTGCCGGCAAGCTGTGATGTGAGCATTACTGCTTTCCGGTTTGGAAATATGAGGGTGCTGGTGAAATTACAGGCATATGGGACTTGTCAACTTATGTCTCAGGGAACCCTAATATTTTTGCGATTCAATGTTCTGAGTGGAAACTACAACTGTTATAGACAGGCGTGTCGCTTACCACCAGGCGCACGACTTGTTTGTTCCGTCACTATCCTACAAAAACCTATCGCACGTGAGTAATTCATATTTTTCGTATTTAGTGATAAAATCGCTATATTATTATCAAAAATAATAAATAAAAATAAGATATAAAAAATCCCCAAAATTCTCTTTTTGCGATATGAAAATACAAACTGGTTATTCGTCTTGTGCAATTTGCTTTGGAAAAAGTAAGTTTACCCATTTTTTCTGAGGTCGGAAACACAAAATTACAAGGAGAATGGTCAGGGCTCTATAAATCCGGAGGTACTATTTGAACACTATAATTTTTCATAAAATTCATAATTTTGTTTTACCGAACGTCAAAAATACACGTAGTAAATTGCCCTCTTCGAACATGCTTTGTTAGTGCATCAGAATAACACTACTCTGGACTTAAGATACTTGCAGGGAAGTTGCCTTGACCAATTGTACTAGCATAGATAAACATGCACCATCTACTCTACGAGGTTTTTGCACTTTGTCCTTTGCACTTTTATTATTATTATTCTATCTTGAGTTCATTTTGAACCTCAATGGTGAATAATATTCCATTTTTTTATCAACAACTCCACTTGAATAATGTTTTCAAGAGTCGGCAGTCGCTCCGGTCTTTCCTAATCTCGATTAAATTCACGATCAACCGTCAAATATTCATGAGATTATACAAAAAATACATAGTAATTACCGTCGAGCAGCTATACATTCGGAACATCTCTCGTATAACTTGCTTGCTCGTGCTTCATAAATATGTATTGTATACACTGAAAAACATTGATTTTAATAAAGTTAGCCAACCTATCGAGATACCGGATGGAACCTATCACAAAAAGATTAAATTAATTACTTAAAACTTGTTACAATAATTAAAATTGTTGATGTGTTCATTGTGTTTTATAGGTTCAGAAGTTAGAGAAGAGTTACTTAAAGCAAAGATGTTATATAACATCTTGTTTATTTTAATATTTATTTTTTGTTCAGTGTAACTTTCAGAAACTAGTCTACATAAAATAATCTCACGTGTTAGCACTAGCGCTGTGTATTCAATATTTTTGTGTATTACCGCTGGGTTGGTATCAACTGAACTGCGTGAGCGCAAAGTGGAATGGGTTATCAGCAAATTGGACAATTTTAATAAATTCCACTTAATGACTGAATTTTGTATATATTCCGTAATTATTATTAAATTGCTGTTATGCGTCGTGATCTTATCTGTATGATAGTAGATATTTACGTAATTAATTGAAATGGAACATCCTAATTAGATAATATTTTAAATGGCTTGAAAATAATTGGTTTTAATTAAATTAGCCTCTCAAGATGGATTCAATCATAACATGATTAAATTGATTACTTAAAATTGTTACCGCAATCACTGTGCTTGATGTTACAGTTTTATAAACCTACAGTTGCGTAGCAAATGTACTTGTGTAGAATAACAGCAGGATACTCGAGGAGAATCGGGTAGCGCGAGTCGCCTCCTGCAAACACGCTTAGTTTGCCGGATCGAGCGCTAAAGGTGGTTTTCCATCGGCGAGACGACATTTGAAATCTGTTCAGTTCATTTAGCGATCGCGGCTGAAGTAACATGTCTCGTCTATTATTGCCTATTATTAAATATGTTAACGGAACAACATTCAGATGGAAGTAATCTTTTTTTTAAATTTCAAATCGTACGTATCTCATGACCTCACGATTGATATTAATAGCCGTCACGAGGTCGTGCGGTTTTCGTGCGGATTTCCGTTGCAGAGTATATTAATAAGAATAATAACGCACACACGCAACATAGCCTACAACTAGCCTAACACTAGGGAAACCCTGTGTCGTGGGTGCCATGGACAGACACATAGACAACCATAAATTGCACCTAAACTCACGAGTAAAATAAAGTAGGCCATAGAAATATTTCTCCCTGCCTGGGAATCGGGCCTGGGATAATGTAGTCATATCGTCAATCAAGACCATTTCCAAAATTTCAAAGAATTAAAATTTTGCCCAACATAATTCATCCTTGTCTCGCCTCGTCGATGGAATAGCACCTTACAACGCCAGTCGACGTGTGCGTGTAAATTATTTTTGAATAAGTTCAGCGAGTTCTATGAAAATCGTTGTATGCACGGATGTAATTCGGAATCGAAATACAATAGAGATTAAGTTTCATGCAATTGTTTGTGGTACTAAGTAAATTAAATTTAAATTACGGTCCTGGTCATATTTTCTCCATAATATTTTCTCCGTAATTAAATTGTTCATCGGAATGCGAATACTTTATAAAGTTAAATTTAATTATAGAAAACTGAAAACATCTGAAGATCAAGGTGTAAATGGATACAACACTTGTAAATTTTTATTTTTATGATACCAAGTGACAGGAACAAGTCGTGTGCCCGGTGATAAGCGACACTTCTGTCCATAACAGTTACAATACCAATCAGAGCTTTAAAACGCAAAGATCGGAGGGGCACTGCGCCTGTAACCCTGAGTCATAAATTGACAAGTCCCATGTGTCTGTAATTTCACCAGGAACACTATGCTCACATCACAGCTTGGCGACAGAAATAGGTAAGGTTGCAGTACCTGGACGAACTCTTTCACAAGAACATCTACTGCTACCAATCTCTATTACTGGCTAAGTAATATTTGTCGTTAATAAATGATTAGGTTGTAATAATAATGAAAATTTTGTGACAAACATTGCATAGCTATCTGCGTACGACAGCGCAAGGATCTACACGGGCACCGGTGTTGCCGAAACTTAAAGGCGTTGCGCTCCTGTTGGAAAGATATTGTACAATAAAATAGACGGTAAACTTAAGATAGTTTAACAAATATAACATCAAAGTCGTAATTAGTTACTTACCTTAAATTACGATGAAACAGAAACCATATTACGCAGAGGTGAATAATGATACGCACACGCACACGCACACGCACACGCACACGCACACGCACACGCACACATGCGAACAATACGTAACGTATCGAGCAGGATCGCCTTCTGCATTTGTGCTGGAAGCGACACGCCACAGAAATCCAAACGCCTCAAGCTGTTAGTCAGGCTGACTGGAATTAACTCATTTGTGGACAAAAAAAATTGGGATTATTTCAGTGGAGGCCACATCCCACATGTCGGCGATCTCGTGCGCCAGGACGAGATACTTCCGGCGTTTCTCGATTTCGGCTTTCACAAGACTCCTCGTCATGTAACGTCCACAAGAAATACCCTCGACTGCGATTGATCCAATATCACATTATCAGGCTTATTCACAAGAATAGTTCTGTCCGTGTTAATGGATTGATCCCATTAAATTTTGGTGTGGTCATCTTCAAGTATTGGCTCCGGTGAATACTTGTAATATGGCATCTTCTGTTGCACGAGTTCGTACTTCACAGCGAGCTTTTGTTGTAATATTTTGGCTGCCTGATTATGTCTGTGCAAGTACTCAGTGTTAGCAAGAGCGGAACAACCAGAAAAAATATGCATAAGTGACTCTTCGGGCCGGCCACATGCCCGACAAATATCTACTGTACCGTCCTTTAGGATATATTTCCGATTTATTATTATTATTATATTGTGTTGATACCTCGGATATAAACAAGTTACAACAAAATCTTGTTTATTTCAATCATATTTTCTTTCATCAACCTTAACCCCGTCAAACAGAATAGACTTTCGATATAACCTTTTGTAATACCTACTACAGATATTGTGTTAATAAATGTAAATTTGCCTGATGATGACAGTAATTAAATCGAAGTTTCTGTAGTAATTTGTTTATTTATGAACGTACAAAGGGCAAACCTAAATTAAAGGGTTAATAACTAGGACTCGAATTTACATTAAATAATAATTTAAATATTTCCCTTCCATTTTAGGGTCCCCATGGCATGATGCCTAAAAGGCTGGCAAAATATTCCCGCTTTGTATGGCTATGCCGTAGTATGTTATTTTTTACCTTGCGGTCCTTTTATGAAAAAAATAAAAGTATAAGTGGGTATTTTATATCCATCTCTCAATACTCAACATATTGCTACACATATGAGCCCTTTATTAGGGATAACAATAAAAGCAGAGGTAGGCCGAGGTTTCAATTATTAATTAAAATTGTTATTTATCAAATAATAATATTTAAAAAAAAAGTCATATATAAAGAAACTATTACTTGAAAGTTTGAATTCAATTAGATTATAATTATAGATATATAATTATATACTATAAAGTTACGCTACTGTAGTAGCATAGCTTTATAGTATATAATTAACATTTATTTATTATTCATTTATTTTTTAACAATGGGCCGGAGCTCATTGAATATGCTCACCGACATCGAGTGGGGACTTGAGCTGTGTATGTGTAGCCGAGATCGTGGTAGAAGCAATCTATTGCGTGGTCTAAAAGTGTGTCGTTGAGGCAGGTCGTCAGTGTGAGTATAAAAGTCAGGGTGTTGTTTAATAAATTTACAAATTTCTAAAATATACATATATAGAACACAAACTCAAAATTTTAAATTGTTTAAAGTGCGGTCTGCAGCTATCCGTACTACTCAAATTGCCAAGAATACGGATGCATCTGTTCTGGATTGTAAATACTTCTCGTGCGTGCACACTATTTCCCCAAAGGATAATTCCGTAACTTAGGTGGGAATGAGCGTAAACATAATAAGCGGCCATTGCAGTCATTAGGGTCAGTTGTTTTCTTTATCTCTCTCAATGCGTACGTGAAACTAGACAACTTTTTCTTAATTTTTTGTATATGACATTTCCAATTCTCTACTGATGGAAAGTGACGATGAGGTCAACGATGGAGCAAGCTCACTTAAATAATGATTATTCACTCTTGCCTTGAAAAGGCCCAAGTTGTAGCGTTCCCAAGGGGGCGAAACGCTTTATACGAAACATTGGAAATTCCACAAGATAGGGGACGTCAAACTGTGTCTAGTCCCCGATGATGGAAAGGGGAAGGTGGAATTAAATCTCCGTGATACATCCCGTCAAATATTTTCAAATTTATTATATAATCGACTTATATAAATTAATGAGATGATTTACTTTTTCATTCAAAAATGAAATTAATTACAAATGTCGATCCGTAACGTAGGCTTCGTTCATTACACACAAATATAAATCAGCAACAGGTTGCGTCACACAAAAATCAACAATGTAATTCCTGTGGAATACTTGTGTCTTTTGTTTACTCAAATAAATTTAACAAGTCCCATAAACCTGTAGTATCACCAGCACTTCAAAACCGAAATGTCAGCAGACAGGGAATTCTACTCCATAGACGTTGGCCATTTGACCACGTTTTGTACGTGCTTTTAAAAGACGATTCGTAGAATTAATGTGACCATATAATAGTATATGTAAATATATTGAACGTCAAAATACTTGTTATATCGAGCTGTCATTTGCACGAATGTAATTCCGTACCTGAGAAGCATTACACTGTAAGTGCTATTTTCATAATTTTACAGGGGACGCGATTTTGTGTCGAAATGCAGCATGTACAACATTTAGAATGGCTTGAAATAAAAGTAATTCAGTTTTAATAACATTTCGAGCTACCCTAATTGGCGTACAAACTGCTTTTAGACATAAAATATCTTCCCCCTGTAAAATTACAAAAATGGCGCTTACTTTAGTGTAACGCTTCTCAAATAGATACGGAATTTGATTGTAATAGAATATGTCTTCAAAACAATTCAATCGTGGATGGAACGGGGGCCTATTCCTGTTCTCCATCCGACCGAAACAATTACTGTCAAATAAGTAGTGCTCGACCAAAGAAATGAAAAGACGCACGATGCGAATGAAACTTTATACTTCACATTGTCTATTAACTTGGTCGAGTATACTTATACGAAATGAAACTATTTTTCCGGATTTAAATCGCGTATATTTGTTTTTTCAAACAAACTGTTGTTTTTTCAAAGGGCCCGAAACGTTGGTTTGTTTGAAAAAACAAATATACGCGATTTAAATCCGGAAAAATAAGTTTCATTTCCTATGTGTAACAATCGCGAAAACCTAAGAACATGAGTATACTTATTTTCCGATTGTTATAAATCGGTATACTTAATAATTTTCTATAATTTTGATTATGATGCAAATGCCTGATGTATAGATATGTATAATAATAATAACTCACACACTCGTAGCCTCGTACACACACATATAGAAAAGCGGCTCATCAGCAGATCAGCATCGTAACCGTTCGGCCACGGAGGCAGTGTATGTTTAGTAGCTGTTTCATTCATTGTATAAATTTTACACATTTGTAAAATTTAATTTACAAATGTGTAATTTTGTAGAATTATAAAACAAAGTGTACCATTGTACACTTTGTTTTATAATTCGCTAAGTAATGCTTTAATTGCCTTTATTCCGTAATTCAGTTATTCCTGTCATTTTCTCTCTACCGAAATAAAATGTAACAGTGGAACTTTTGTTCAAAAGTATTGAGTAACCGTGAACTACCTTCTAACTTAATCTTGAACAAAACTGGTTTAATAATTTTTAAAAAAATACGTTGATAACAGCGTGAAACGGAAAGACCAAACATATACACATTTTTTATAATGTCAAGTGGCGGGTCGTGCGCCTTATGGTAAGCTACACGCCTGTCCATAACAGTTGCAGTACCATTTAGAGCTTTAAATCGCTGAGACATAAGTTGACAAGTCCCATGTGCCTATAATTTCGCCAGCATCCTTACCCTTTAAAACCGGAACACAGTAATGCTGACATTACTGCTTGGCGGCAGAAGTAGGTAAGGTGGCAGTACTGTACCCTGGACGAACTCTTTCACAAGAAGCTCTACTGCTTATAAAATTAAAGATGTCAAATGTGACAAGACTGACAAAATATCAAAGAAGTTTTTAATAAAATTTATCATCCTTCGGGACAGGCAAAGACGTCTAATTGGCCATACTGCCAAATCTTAGTTTGTATTTTTTCTTCAATAATTTAATTAAATTAATATAATTTATTGAATTTTCTGACATGTTTTCGCGGGAAATCGTTGTAAATCTTTACGGCGGCCATTTTGAAATTCCAAGAAGTCTTGTATTTCGCTTTTTTATTTTATCCTTATTTTAGTTCGCGATGTTTTATATTTCAAAAAGTGTGTTCTTATTCAGTTTCTTTTTATTAAATGGTATCCTCAAGTGATTAGTAAATTGTTCGCTGTGAAAGGTTTATTTAATTTTAGTTTGACAGATCTGTGTTTTCTTCATCAACAATACGAGTACTTACAATCTTACCGAAGTCAGTTAAATTGTCAATGAAGAAGGATTTTCGCTATCCAAAATGACTCGGTTCAAAGATAACCCAACCCAACTCAACCCAAAAAAGTCAGGATAACTTTAAACGGCCCCTTAAGTGCAATTTTTAAAACACTCTTTGTAATGCATATCATGTTTATTGAATATCACCATGTTTTCCTACCACGATACATTGTTTTTTGTGAAATTACTATTATAGGCCGGATCGAAGGAATTTTTTTTTCAGTGTTCGATCTTTGTATTAATAATTATAACAAACTAGTGGAGTAATTTCACAAAAAATTATTGAATATCAATTCAATAAAAAATTAAAATACAGTGTATAGCGACGTCTCTCACCAAGGCCGGTAGCTGTAAAGGTATCTAAATGGGTGATAAAACTTTCATAGAGTCTCATAGATGGCGCTACGACTAAAAAGTCGTTGAAAAACCAAATACAAAGACACGACAACAAGCACATAGAAAAATTCGTGAAGTCCGCTGGTTCGTTCCATGGCTTAGTTGGTATAGCGTCTAGCACGGTATACTAGAAGACGTCGGTTCGAATCCGGCCGGATCGAAGGCATTTTTTCTGAGTGTTCGATCTTTGTATTAATAATTATAACACACTAGTGGAGTAATTTCACAAAAAATAATTGAATATCAATTCAATACTATTATAGTTTGCAATAATTATTAAGATCGAACGTTAGTAGTCGATGCTACCTCAGCTAGAATTAAATTTTTCCCATAAGGTATACGGTTCATTTGTTTGGGTCGAGCGGCAGGGTCTGGTTTTATTTCAAAATTAATTATATTACAAACTGAATTAAAGCTATTTGAAAAATCAATAACGTCTGCTATATATGTGCCTTATTTAGTTCAGTTGAAATAAAAAATCATTGGTAATGTAAAGTATACATATATTAAATACAGAGGTTTTCTTATAAAATTTCGACGTAAGTTTGTATTTTTTTCTATCGTGAAAATTGAGCTACGAAACGAACCAGCAGACCTTACGAACTTTTCTATGAGCTTGTTGCAGATTTTGATTTTAACCGACTTCAAAAAAAGGAGGAGGCTCTCAATTCGATTGTGTGTTTTTTTATATGTATGTAAGTACATATGTTACGCGATAACTCCATTTGTGAACTGATTTTGAGGATTCTTTTTTTATTACAAACAAGTGACGGGACGAGCAAGTTGTGCGCCTGTTCATCATCATCAGTTTACTCGAGCAGGCTGTGATGTTAATGCGGCAATGTATGGACGGTTGTGATGCACTTACTGACGGCTTTCTAGCTGTGATGCGAAAGAAGACCGCTTCTTTTAGTTATAATATGCGTGGTAGCAGCCATATATTTTTTTATAATATCAAGTGATGGGACGAACAAGTTGTGCTCTTGATGGTAAGCCACACGCCTGTCCATAACAGTTGCTGTGCAACTCAAGAGATTTAAATCGCAAAGATCTGAGGGGCACCGCCACTGCGCCCGTCACCCTGGGACATAAGTTGATAAATCCTTTCCAAACCGGAACGCAGTAATTCGTTAATTCACATTGTTGCTTGGCAGCAGAAGTAGGTACGCTGGCAGTACTTCCCCGGACGAGCTCTACTGCTACTTTTACTAGTTTTTTTCTATTAGTATTCTCGCTGCTTGTCATTTTTAATCAAAAATTAAGAAGATAAAGCTATAAATCAGCATTGATAAATGTCAGATAATAAGTTATCATGATAATTATTAAACGAAATAAATATCTGTATAATTTGAAACCCTGCTTGATATCATAAAAAGGTGAATACTTAACTGTATTTTAATTAAAAATATCAAGAGTACAAAATCATCCCTTCCAGTAACAAAGATATTGCGAGAGCAAATAAAATGTCTTAGCATTTTTGCGACATCGCTGAGGTACTTAAAATTCAAGCTTATGCGAAGGTTTCACTAATTATCATCCTGTGGACAGAATGTCGCTGCCGTCGGCTCAGGAAGTTCTTGCAAAATATCAGAGAGATCGCAGAAACTTTTGTCTTTTATCTTTATTCGAGGTATTTTAATGAACAAAAGCCTCCTTGTTAAGGTAGAAAGGGCTCAGAGGGCGGTATTGAAAGTAATGAATTTAAAACCATACCGGTATCTTACTTCTAACATTTATTTATCACCCAAAATTGTCACAATCAGGCAAATTTCATACTTCGAGCACTATTACTAAATATCCAGAGGTACCAGCTGTTCGTGACTCAAAAGTACGCTCCACAGCATCGATTTGTCGTAATGGATCGTAGAAAAAAGCATTTTCTAAACGCTTCTTTCATGTATTAAGCTTTCGGATGTATAATAGAATAGACAAAAATAACAAGATACACAAATTAAATCAATATGAGCGTGTAAACAAATGACGACAGTGGTTATTAAATTGAAATTACGATGATATGGAAGTACTTGCCCTTTGAGTACAGTTTACACTCTCTCTCTCTCTCTTTTCGCGCGTTTGTGTGTGAGTGGGAGACAGAGAGAGACACACACACACAAACGCGCGCGCAAACACAAATATTCCAAATCTTACATCACCTAATGTTATTTATTATACTTGCACTACTTATACCAATTATAACTTCATAGTAAGCCCTCAGTCGAATTCTGCTTCCTAAGATACAGCTTCCCCTAGCTTAGAATTCAGGACCTGTCAAATGTTTCAAATGTATCGAATGTATCGGTGAGATTCAAGGATCATATCTACGATGTAACAAGTGCAACAATTTAGAGGCTTGTAACCTCGACCTAAGGCGACAGAGGCGGCAGGCTCGCAAGACCGATCTACTCACAGTTAAATTAAGTATGCATATACAGCAGTATTTTCACAATTAGCTTACACGCATCTACTGCTGGTCATATGCCTCCTCCTGAGCATGCCAACTCCGTCCATCTTGCCGCAGGGCGGTCATCAGCCCTCCTGAAATCTTCTCTTGCTGTCTGTACGGCTAGCACAACAGGGCGCGACTAGCGCGAGAGCGGCATAAAGCGCGAGATCTCTGTGCGAGAAGAGCAGTATCTCGCGCTTTATGTCGCTCTCGTACAAGTCACGTCCTGTGGTGCTAGCCCTACTGGTCCACTGCCGCTTAAGCTTACTGGTTTTGCGAGTTACATCGGTCATTTTAGTTCTCTTATGCATGACTTCATTAGAAAAATGTTACAATATTTACAATGAACTAATCGCTTCCTTGGTGAAATAAGGCCACAATAGCAAAATGACAACTTTTCTGGAAAGAGGTATAACGATTCTACAAACGAAATTAGTCGATAACTTTTTTATGCTTAAATAGGAGAGTCATACAATTTGACACATCGCTGCATTTCAAGAATAGTGGCACAAACCCAAATAGTTCATATTTGTGTTTATAATACAGTTGCATTCAGAATGTACTAAATTATATTGTAAAAAACACCGAGCTTTTTATTGGCTAAAATAAACAAGTGACAACATGGAAATGGATATGATTCATCGGCTTCGTGCGTTAGATATTGCTTCAGCCTTCGTAGCATGCCATCGCGATAAAGCTATTATGTCCACATTTAGCTGTCAAATTCGAGTGATAAACCGGCATTTCAACATTTTAATCTATTATAATTTCAATTTTTTAACACAATAGCTAACATGGCGAGCACCGTGACGACATATGTATGTCTGTCCCATCGCGAGCGCTGCAGAAGAATATCGCAGTGCCGAACATGGCCGCAAGATCACAGCTGATTTTAAAACATTTTGAAAGTTCTGTACAGTGATTTTATCAACGTAAAAATTGCTGATAATAAATAATTTTAAGTTTATTTTATTATGTTACTTAAAAGGAACTAATCCTTATAATTGACCTTTCCGATCGTCATCATAAAAAAGGATATTTTTTTCATATATAGTCGACTTTAGTCCTAGGTGAGGCAAGCAACTTTTAAAAATATGTAAATGCAGCATTACTTACTTTTAAAAATAAAATGTCTCCATGAAACAATGAAAATATCGTATGTACAATATTCATACACGATTTTTCCCTCCGTGTCTCATTGCCGTAGGACACCCTGTACATTAACCGTTTTCCTACCACGCTATGACTTTATATTCCCGACATAAATTTTCTTTATTTATTATTTATTTAAGGCAATCAACTTTTGAATAGACTGATTTAATTCACGAGTGCCCAGTTAAGGGAATTCGTGACTCTTGAACCTTCATGAATATTGTGGAAAGGGTTAAATGTACTTGAACCTCCATTAAAGACAATTGGCAGTGCTTTCCTTTCAGAAATGTTGATTGACATTAATATATGTAGCTGACTACCCGTAGTTTGCTTTTGAAACTTTGATTAAACTATTCAAAGGTCACTATTCCACAGATAATGTGACATATTATACCAATCCATATGTATTATCGTGCTGAGTAAGAGACTCTTATCCAATTTGTTTTTAAGAATTTTGCAACATTTATTTATATTCAAAGTAGGTATTCTTAGACGGATGCAACACAAAGGTGCTTGTATGAAGGGTACGACGACACGCCAGGCACCATAGGATGGCGATGCATCGCGTCGTGTCGAATGTCGCGTCCCATTTATGTTTTAATTTCAGAAAGAAAATAATATCGAATTCTTAAGAAAATAATATTTTTGGTGTCATTTTCGACGATTTGCACTGTGGACACTGGACAAGGAGGTCACATTTGTTATATGATTTCACACACACATTTGTTTATATATTTCTTTGAAAATGTAATAAATACAGTTTTAAATGCAATTAAAGCATTTTAGTTTACGACTCAGCCATGACTGCATAAGATGACGCAAATCAGAGCGATACCCACTAGAGAGTTAGAGAAATTTAGCCTTCAAGTTGAGATAAAGTGAAAAAGAACCCAAGTGCAATCGATCGTATCAGGTCATAGATGACGTCACACAGCTGCGAACAACGAACATCAAATAATTTCCTGCGGAAGATTATTGAACGATGTTTTTAATATCTCTTTGGTCCTGTTGCTATAGCGAGGGTGTTATTTGTAGAGTACGCATGAGGCAAATTAGTATGCTTGCATTTTAACATATTTTGTAGCAGCTTGGTTTGAGAATTTTATTTTCCAATACATTACTAGAAAAATTACTGTTTGGCGGCCGAAGTGGGTAAGGTGGTAATACGTCCTTAGACGAACTATGTATTTCACAAGGAACTCTACTATTACTAAAATGTAATATAAGTTAATTCGTCCGTAATAGGCTCTGACGAATTATGTTTAATAACTTTGAAATTTTCAAATCTAATTATTTCTACATTGTATGTTGTGGTAAACTACCCCATAAACTTGGGTAAAATATTAATTTATTTTGAATACTAAACGAATCACGTATATTACATTTAGGGATGTGTGTAAAACATCCATTAATAATAGTACGCATTTACACGGATGGTTTCCTTGCTATCCTTAGAAAGAGAGCTGCCTCATTAATAAGTCGTATCCGTTGCGGCACGAATGAGATTCTGCGCGTTGTGTCTAGTAGAGTGGATTGCCCGATCATGCTACATTGCATGAAACGGCATTTAAAACCATGTCAATGATTTATTTGATATTTAATTTAATTTGTTTAATTATTCTAACTATCTAAGCTAATATTATAATTGTAAAATATTGACTGTAGTTGTCTGAGGATAAATGATTTTTGATTTGATTTATGAAGCATTAGAAGATGATATCGAGTTCTTAATGTTTTCGCGATTGTTACACATAGGAAATGAAATAAATTTATGAATTATCCTAATTTCCATTATTAAATAATAATATATTTTTTAAATTTTTATTGAATTGATATTCTATTCTTTTTTGTAAAATTACTCCACTAGTTTGTTATAATTATTAATACAAAGATCGAACACTCAGAAAAAATTCCTTCGATCCAGTCGGATTCGAACCGACGTCTTCTTGCATACCGTGCCAGACGCTATATCAACTAAGCCACGGAACGAACCAACGGACCTCACGAATTTTTTTATGTGCTTGCGTCGTGTCTTTGTATTTGGTTTTTCAACGACTTTTTAGTCGTAGCGCCATCTATGAGAAATCTATGAAAGATTTATCACCCAGTTAGTACCTTTACAGCTACCAGTTCTGGCGAGAGATGTCGCTATTCACTGTATTAATTAAATTTTTATTGAATTGATATTCAATTCTTTTTTGTGAAATGACTCCACTAGTTTGTTATAATTATTAATACAAAGATCGAACACTCAGAAAAAATTTCTTCGATCCGGTCGGATTCGAACCGATGTCTTCTTGCATACCGTGCCAGACGCTATACCAACAAAAGCCACGGAACGAACCAACGGACCTCACGAATTTTTCTATAGAAAAAAATATCTCCATATAAAAATTATGTACAAAGTTAAATGTTTTATTCATAAATAATTCGTTTTAGACTTCTATTTTAGCCTATTTTATTATTTTATATGGTCGGATAAAGTATATCCTATCGTGTAACACATTCTTTAGACAATATACTCAGGTGTATCGTATGTTTTTTGTGAGACTGTCATTTAATAGTAAGTACCTAAACCATTTGTCCTAGCAATTTTTTCCGCTTCTCCTACGGTAACTCGCCTTAACAAGAGTTTTGGAGACAAATATTACGAACAAAATAGCCTTCATCATTACGTGCGGGCGCCATTAGTGCCTAATAACTGGAATGTCAATGCAACTTAGTTCAACTTTGAGTGGTAGCACGTATGTGGAAAGGAAACTTTTCCATTAAGGATACATAGTTATATGTATAACAACGTCATTTCCCTCCATCGCTCTAGTACAGACATGATGGATTGTAAAGAAATTTGAGCTTCGTTTAGCTTAACCGATCATTTTTCTTGTTAATATTGCTGATTTATCCAATACGGTGATATATAAAAGTTACAAATAGGTCATTTCCGGGTTAGTCATCTCTACCTGATTTTCGTGGTATTTTTATTATTAACTCTGTACTAGACAGTAACAGCGTTTATCGTAAAATTAAATATCAGAATAAAGTACAGTGTACCCGTTTCGCACTGCGATTTCCTAGTGCGTTCTGTGTAGTTTTTTTCATATACAAATGTAAGTGCGCATTTGACCTATAACTCATCTGATGGAAAGTGACGATGAGGTCAACGATGGAGCACGCTCACCTAAATAATGCCTATTCACTCTCGCAATCAAAAGGAATTCCACTCAAAAGAATCAATTCCAATTCCAATCAAAAGAATTCCACTCCATAGCCGTTCGCCATATAAATGTGGAAGCGCAACGCTTCGAGCGAATCTTTGGAATATCCACAACGTAGGTGTGGAACGTCTAGTCCCCCGATGATGGAAATCGTGTAATTCCATTGCACACTCTCCGTGATTTATCCTGTAAAATACCGACAAACAGGCAACCTTGCGGCGGTGTTCAAGGCTCTGCAGATTCGCCTCTATTGATTTCGAGTCACCTGTAAACCTCTTGACACGCTTGTCAATTGAATCCAATGTGGCCAGTTGGTATGTAGCAGAGCCATCCCAAAGGTGGCAGCAGTACTCCGTACACGACCGGACTTGTGCTTGATGCAACTCAAATTGCCGCCTACTGCTTTTCCATAGAGAAGTATGAACAACGCACTGATAAAATTCAATGATTTACATACATTTAACGTTTTATATTGAATCAATACAAGCACTAGGGCAAGAAAAGTACTGACATTTTTGAATATGGTACTATTTAAGTACGTCCATGAAGAGGTTAATCAGATTGATATCAGCAATTAACACTACGCTAACTAAAAATTGCGTTCTTTCACCAGAGTTTATAAAGGGGAATATTGTATTATTTTGTCACTTCTGAAGACCAAACGATAAACATATTGTCTCTTTAAACTATTGGGAACTTTTTGGCTCACCGCCCACTTAGGTAAGATAAAAAAATTTCAACGCCCACCATCACTAAAAAATAATTGAAACACGTTTTTTTTATATTAACTTAAAACAAAAAATCACAATGAAAAAATAATATAATGTATGTATGTATAGTGTAGTTTATATACTTAAATACCTAATCCAGGTTTTTTTCGTGTGATAGCATCGCCTGGACAGCATCAGCGTCCCCCAATTGCTTCCGATGTCCCTACCGTCCCCCTAGGACTCTACAGCGCCGACTGAGGGGCGGTAGGGACCACTTTGGGAAACTATGCTTTAAATCAACTTATTTCACGCTAAATTAAGATCTATTTTAGGAAAACTATCAATACTTAAACATAATGTATACGGCCTTAGCATGGTTTGACATATAATACATACCTGAAGGACATTTATAATTTGCAACTAAGAATTGCAAAAACTATTGTTCAAAAATATATTAAAACTAGGTATAGAGATACTGATACTGGCCCCCGATTCAATACTCTTCGATATTTTAACCGAATCGTTCGATTGGATGCTGTTCTCGAATCGAAGGACGCTTTTCAAACTATTCAGAACATTCAGAGTTAAACGTGCGATTCGGATTCGGATACGATATCTTTATCCAACAGCGTTTACGGAGTAAGTCGGTGAAATAGGTTATAAGCAAAATGAAAATCCTTTTATATACCTACATTTTTAAGACTTTAAAGGCCTAAAATATAGGAATGCATTAGCCTTGCACTATAATAAATTAATAAAATTAAACAAAAATCCAGATTTTATTTAAAATAATAAAAGATTTCCATAATACATTCTTGCTTTGTAAACAATAGGACGTTCGGTAACTTTCATTCGATAACTGTGTTCTGAATAACGTTTGTAGCCTTTGCCGGTCGAGAAGTTCGAGTAATCGTACGGGTGTGACGTCATTTCGATTCGGTTTCGAATACGACAGTTAGAAGTTCGATTCGGTTATTGAATAAAAATGAAAAGAAATCGTACGATATCAAATCGAATCGGTCGACAACAGAGTTATCGTAAGGTTTTGAATCGACCTGCTGGTTCGTTAAGTTATTGTAAAATAACGAGCGTTTATGATAAAGTCAAGTTGTCTATTTTAACTGAATTTAATTACGTACAAAATTTTATTGCATACCAGAGACCAAACAATTTGAGTATCTTAAATACTAAGAAATATGTACTCCTTAAAACGAATAATGTGTACGGTACTCGGAAATTAGATTATTGAATAAATTGCCTGCGTGCATCCAAGATTCGTATGTGGAAGGAGAATGTAAAAATAAACTAAAAAAATACTTATTAGAGAATCGCTGTGGAAGGATAAACCCGCAGTGGTTTTAAGAGCCATAGCTGCATGTAGAATAAGCATATATAAATAGCCTTAAGTTGATTAATAAAAAATAAATACTATAAACGCAAAATAGACAAAATTCGAATTAGCGTTGTGTTAGTTCCTGGTGTCGAGATAATGGTTGTAGGAAAACCTTTGTTACATATTTACTAAATTAACTTCACATTAAGTGCGATTGTCTTGCGACATCAGTATATTTCGCATAAAATGACTGAAAGTTATTACTTTCATTATATCTATTATATTAACTACATAACTTTTTCCTTTCATTTTTGGGGAAAGGTTGATTTTTCCTTGGAAAACTTCAAAGACGTCAAGATTATAGAATTAGTAGGGTCACGGGATGTTATTATATGTATATATATATATAAAACTGCAAGTTCTTATTCCCTAATAGAAATAGAACGCATACTTCCCGATATGGTGGAAAAAAGATATTTATGCCGTTGTATGCGGATAGATTTCAAAGCAAAGAATCAAATATGAGAAGATAAATGTGGAAAATATGAAAGAGTGATTAACGACCTGCAAAAACTATAATATATGGTGGGAATATTTGTGCACTTTTATGAGGTACACCGTGTTTAATTTCCGCTGGAAGTAAAAAATGTTCGAAATTCAAATAAATAAGATGGCCGCCATACAAATTTCAAAGTCTCCTATCACGGAAACTATTAGAGATAGGTAGGAGGTGCTCGTAGGGATGTCATAGAGATTAATAGTGGTCATCTGCCTGGGTTAAACAAAAACAAGATGGCGAATTCAAAATGGCGGCCGAAGAAAAACTTGCTTCGATCCGGCTGAAAATTGGTATGCAGGGATCCTTAACCATAATTTGGGGTTAAAAGTTTCTTTTCGCCATTTTGTAATATGGCTGTCATATAAGCGTTTTTTTTCGTCAAAAGTAGCTGCCGAAACGGATTGCTCTGATTCGGCTGAAAATTGGAATGCGGAGGCCTCTAGAAGTGCCGGGTAATAATTTGTGGTCAAAATTGGTCTTTCGCCATTTTCAAATATAGCCGCCATAGAAACGTTCGTTAGCGGCAGAAAAAAAATGCTCTGATCCCTTTGAAAATTGGCATGTGTGAGTTTCTAGAAGTGCTTGATAATAATTTGTGATCACAAATGGTTTTACGCCATTTTTTAATATGACCGCCATTAACAACTAATAAAAATTAGCTCTAATTCAACTGAAAATCGATATGTGGAGATCTCTATAGGTGTTTGATACTAATTTGCGGTCGAAATTTATTTTTCGCCTTTTTTCAATATGGCTGCCTTACAAACTTTTTTGACGGTAGATAAAAATTTCTTCTAATTCGACTGAAAATGACATGGTTTCCATCACAATTTGGGGTAAAAATATTGTTTCTGAAGTTTTTCGATATAGCCGTAATTTTTTATGTAAATGGCTATTGAAAAAACTTGCTTTGCTTGGACTGAAAATTAGCACGAAACGATTTCTAAGATTGTTTGATAATAATTAGTGGTCAAAATATATTTTTGCAATTTTTAAATATGGCCGCCATTAAAGAGCTATTTCAATTTTTTTTAAACAAAGCTATAAGTGCCGAGGCGGGGGGCCGAAGTCCGCGGAGGGCGAAGCCCGAAGCGTCCGCACGCCGTCAAATGGAGATAATACACGGAGACATAATACATAGATTACGAGTGCAAGATCTCACAATTGTAAAAATGTAAAGCATGCTTCCCGATGTAGTGGAAATGAGATACTTATTATAGCGTTGTTGTGTCTCAACCGTCTCTATGTTAGATTTCATTTTCTTGAAAGCTATGCCAAAGAGAAGTATTTAGGGGGAAAAATATCAAACTACGGCCGAATTTCCTGTACTATGTAGGTACTATGAATACCAAATCAACGATAACCCAGAATACTCAGAACAAAACCAACTTAGAAATGTTCGTTTCTTAAATTGGAATAAACCGGGAATCGACCTCCTCATCAAGCGCCCATAGTACTAACTGCTGTGCCACGGAAGTGCATGAGCACACCCCGTAAACTGAAACCGAACACGCGCCGCAGGCCGAGCCCGACCCCACCGTAGGTGGGGTACAGAGCTCGTTATTTAATAAAGAGGCCGGATAAGGTGTTCACTTCTGCTGAATTCTATTTTCATGTGACTAAAAAAGTCAATATTTACTTACACGTGTTATTTTTACAAACATGTAATAAATTTACCAGATACAAGTTAAAAATAATAGCAGCGCGATCACAAAAAGAAAAACTTTTTTATAGTTTCCGATCACAACAAATTAATCAAAACAAATAACATCAGAGCAAGTACAGTTGGGTAACAGGCAGTCATAAACTGATGAGTACCAAAGGAGATGCGAAGCCGACAATTTAAGAAATGTTGCGATGTTTCTCGTTAAATGACGCTGAAAGTTACGATTTTAAAATTAAAAAAAAGCAACGAATTTGAAGATCAGTCGCAGTCTCGAAATTGAAAACTCATAAATCTAAACTTCTTGTAAACTTAATTAAAGTGTATTATTATTATTTTTTATTATACCAAAATGACGGGACGAACAAGTCGTATGCTTTGTGGTAAGCGACACGCCTATCCATAGCAGTTGCAGCACCACTTAGAACTTTAAATCGCAAAATTTTTTTTATTATTTATAACATACATAGCTTATAATAAGTTAAAAATACATAAAACTTTGTACGTAAAAAAGATTTTTTATGTACACCGTTGCATATCATGTTGCCAATAATAAACACAAAAATGGGGTGGGTAAGAAGATAATAGGGGTTAAAGTATGAAATTGCCGATTTGTACTGAAAATCTAAATTGTTTATTTTTTAAATTTTTAACAAATTTATTTATTCAAAATAGTTGCCATTATTATCTATACATTGCTGCCATCTAATGGGAAGGTTATTAATGCCTTTGCGATAGAACTCCGACGATCTAGACTGCACAAACTGTGTGAAAGCATTTTGTACTGCCTCCTGGGAAGAAAACTTCTTGTCACGTAGATAATT
>NW_020653852.1:16947325-16982148 GCF_003589595.1 Hyposmocoma kahamanoa | reverse complement strand
GTCTGTTTATAAGTTAGTTAGTTGGCTAGTGTAAAAAAAGTTAAGATTAGGATACTTATTCTCAAACGTTGGTCTTTATAGTAATGTAATAATAAAAGTAGTATATAGTAATAATATTACAATTATGTTAGAAAATTAGATTAAGGAGGTATTGTTTTAGTTTATCCTTTATGTTTTTGGGGTTAAGCTCGTCATTTAGTGCTTTAGGAAGATCAATAATATCTGATTTGACGGGCATTGCCACTGCGCCCGTTATCCTGAGACACATGTCTCAGGATAACGGGCGGATGTTGAACACATGTTCAAGTCACTTAAAGTCCTATGTGCCTGTAGTTTCACCAGCACCTTACCCTTCAGTAATGCGAAATAGGTAAAGTGGTTTCCTGGACGAACGCTTTCACAAGGAGCTCTGTAGGGCTAGCACGATAGGGCGCGACTAGCGCGAGAGCGACATAAAGCGCGAGATACTGCTATTCTCGCATAGAGACCTCGCGCTTTTTGTTGCTCTCGCGCTTGTCGCGCCCTGTCGTGCTAGCCCTACTAATGCTACTAAAACGTCTTACGCACCGTTTGTACCAAGCCTCAGATATAACAGATATAGAAATAGTATTTTGCTATGAACCTCATAGTCATTTTCCATCACGTGAAATGGAGGTGCCACTGCTTGCCCCTGACTTCTTTATTTAAAAAAATCTTGCATGCCTTTTTATAAGTCCAATTCATAGGCGAAATTAAGACCGCAAGATTCCGTTGCTTGTGGAAAGGATGGGAGTGAATCGTGTGGTAATAAGAGCCGATTAACACGATAATTGCTACTCACGCGATATCGCGTGACGCGAGTACTCTTCAAACGGTCGATCGCGCGTTATCGCGCGGACCAAGTTTCTAAGCGGAATATTAAAGCGGCCACAGCGAAACGGCGCGTTATATTTATATTGGCCACTAGGGAAAGTATCGATTTTCCTGTGGTGGAGATGGCCACCAGCACTGTCTATTGTATAATAATTAGTCCAACGAAACAAAAACTAGTAACTTTCCTATAAATGTTGATTTTTGATAATTATTTCTTTTTGCATTTATACGTTATTGAAAAAAAATATATGTGATTATAAAAGACTGATAATTAAAATTATAATTATTGTAATTTATTTGTAAAATATATAACTTATTTCACCGAATTACATATCACGCGATATCGCGTTTCCAGCCATGTGGACAATAATTGCATTATGTATGATAGATTACGCGTGACAGATATTTAAAGTACATAAATCCTATGTGCATAATAATAAATGTATTTAAATAATATATTAACTTAAATTGAGCACAATAAAAACTAAAAAGAATGTTTGGCCACCACACATAATTTCAATTTTTAGCCTGGCAATGAACGTGTTAACGAAGTCAATAACGATCAAATGGCGCGAACTAGCACGGAAAAGTGCAAAATGACATCTTTTAAGCCAAGATCCATGTCTCTACCACGAATTTAATGTGACAGTTGTTGCTAGTGATCGCGTGAATTATTTCACAATTTTGTATGGCAAATTATAAAATGCCCCTAGCGGTCACAAGAAGAAACAACAATTTGTATACAAACATTTTACGCGGTCGTTAACGATAATTGTTAGCGTAATCTCACGGTAGAGGCACAGAGGTGCCCGAACTTGAAATACTCGGACTAGAGAATTAGCTTCTGTTTCCACAGAATTTATTGAAGCGGATTTTTAGCTCAAAATACCTACGTAAGTACGAATTTGTGCCTTTTCATAATATATTCCATCAAAGACTGTTTTCGTCTCTTGTAAAGTCGTAAAGGGTGATTATAGCGAAATTTACTGGAGTAAATAGCGTCTAGACTTTTGAAGTGCTAATGTATGAGTCGTATAAAGCTTTACTTAGAAGGTATAATAATTATTGTTTATTTAGTGAGCATTGGCTATTATATATTTATAATATATTTCTTAATTATTTTTGCCTTAAACAGGTAAAAATAATTAAGAAATTCAAAACGTGATAAAACTTAAAACAGGAAATCATTTGTTTAAAAACTATAACTACGCAAACTCGCCATTTTCTTTCTAGAGGATACAATAACAACAGTATATAATAACGGAAGTGCGTTTGAAAAGCGACAATTTTTTCCTACTTCTATCTTGTTTTTAACCGACTTCAAAAAAAGGAGGAGGTTCTCAATTTGACTATATGTTTTTTTGTATGTATGTTACGCGATAACTCCGGTATTTGTGAATCGATTTTCATGATTCTTTTTTTGTTGGAAAGAGGGTACCTCCATAGTGGTCCCATTTAATTTTGAAGAAAATCATCCACCTCTAAGCGTGGCTGTTCACGCATGAAGATTCATTTCTGTAAATAGCGCCTAAATTTTATTATCAGGAGCAATTATTTTAATAGTTGATTTTGCTATTCTCCAATTCAAGGCGTTTCTCTCTCTCAAATACTTTGAGTAGTGAGAACCGATTTTTATTATCTCCTGTGTCAAGTCCTGTATAGTGGCGAACTAGGGGATGAATCCCGGTTTTTGCACTTTCCGGTAGCCGATTTCAATAAAACTTGTTAATTATAATGTAATTCCACGTACTTCTGGGGTCGGTTTTTTTAGTACTCTGTACTGAGATTATTTAACATCGTCATATTATTCGTCCTACAAGTAGCAGTAGAGCTCCTTGTGAAAGAGTACGTCAAGGGAAGTACTGCCACCTTATCTATTTCTACCGCAAGCAGAAATGTGAGCACTGCGTTTCGGTTTTGAAGGGTAAGGGTGCTGGTGAAATTAGAGACACATAAGATTTTTTAACTTATGTATCAGGGTGACGAGGCGACTTTGTATTATAAAAAAAAATTAAACATATGAATAAATGAAATGTATCTGAATAGTGGCCACCGCAAGGATATTACAATAATTTTTGCGATAAAATGACATAAAACAAGAAAAATTACAATCTAAGATTTGGCAGTATGGCCAATTAGACACCTTATGACGAAAAATGTTACTACTGAAACGTATCAATGAAGGGCTTACAATAAATAATTCAAATAAATGTACAAGAAAAATTGATGTGTTAAATATGAAAGTGGTAAAGCACGAATTCATAATTGCGGAAGTAGAGAAAAAATTCCATAAAACGAGATGTTTAGTGACGTGGAAAAAGGAATACATTTGTTGTATTTGTATAGCTTTAAGTCCGAGAATTAGGAGAAAAATATGTACCTATTTGTATATATATATTTTCTTTGAGATAGACATAAAATATTAACGAAACTAAATACTCTAATTAAAATGGTTTTTTATGATATAAATAATAATAATAATAACGCACACACAACATAACCCCGCAACAGGGTAACCCTGTGTCGCGGGTGCCATGGACACACATATAACAACCATAAATTACACCCAAACTTAGGAGAGAAATAAATGTAGGTCATACACATATTTTACCTAGCTTGATAATAAAAAATAATAAAATTTGTAAAATTTCGAATTTAGAAAATATACTTTAATTTAAACTTTCTCGATTTTTACACATTATTTGATTTTTAATACGATTTAATCACGTTTAAAACATATTTTATTTTATTTACCTCGACGTTTCGGAATCGTCAGCTCAATAAGTCTGCAATAGCCGAGCATTTGCTGGAATCAGGACCAAACCACTGGATTGAGCTTCATAATCCCAAGATCCTTTCTACAGAACGTCATCACTATAATAGAATCGTACGTGAAGCTATTGAAATTAAAAAACTCCGTAATTTCAATCGAGAAGATGGTTTTAAGCTTTCATCGTCCTGGAATCCACTTATCAGCAAGTGTAAACGACATCAAGTATCGCCCGACAAGTCGCCGGATGTCGTCAGTGTTGTGAAATTAAATAATGAAGATCAAGTGCGGGTAGTTACAAAAACTCGCACGGCTAGAAGATGCTGACAGCTGCCTCTTCAGTCCCTTCGAGACCATGAAACATCGAGGTAAATAAAATAAAATATATTTTATACGTGATTAAGTCCCGAAATAAAAAAATATGAATATTATGAAATTTAATTTACTTCAGTGTCTTTGTGGAACAGTTTATTAAAAATATAGTAATTAAATTTTAAATAGAGGATTTAACGCCATGTTCTTATTTGGTTTAATTAAAGTATTTCGTAAGCACAATATCGTCATGATTATTAAATAAATATTTGTTGTAATAGACTTTCATGGAGACTATATTTTTCCTAAAAAAATCTACTTGTCCTTCATCCACTAAATAACATTATTTTATTCAGTAGTCATTGGTACAGTTACTAAAGTTAGTAACCGCTCACGCATGTTCGTCGGTCTACCTGTAAGCAGTGTAGCACACAGATGCGTGCCTATTTTTTTTACTAAATATTCAAAAGATTTTTACAGTGTATAAACTCGTAATATAAGAGCAAGACTGTTTGTTTTGCGAACTTCAGGAAACATCTTTCGACAGACGATGACGAGAAAAGTAACAGGTATTTTAAAGCGTTCTAAAACGTTTTCAATGATTTTGTATATTCAATATACTTATGTAATAATACAAAATGTTTATAAGCCATGTACGTTTGAAAAGGGTCTTATAGGGCAGATGACACATGGATGACACTCGGGCAAGGCCATTATATATTACGCTTAGACAAACTTACATAAAGTCAATATGTAGCTTTGTCGTTTTTGTTTGCTTATTTACGTACCTATTTACTTTCTATTATCCTGAATCCTGTCATATTGTTTTCAAATGTAGAACATATTTAATCCAAAAAAATTTAGGATCTAAGCACATTTTTAGAAAGAAATTGGAAACATTTGAAAATAACTGAAATTAGAATACAATGCGGAGTACCACTTACAGAATTGGTTTATTTTTGTTTATTCGTGTTTATTTATTTATTATTATTATTTTTATTCACGCTTTTTGTAGGTCTGGATTGCACACTTCACATCGCTTGTTCTTTTTGCTATGCTTCTTATTGTAGGTACTTTTGTATTATTTTTTTCTTTTCGAGATGTTAACTTTTACCATAATTTAGATATTTGTTGATATGTGGACAACTGTAATTGGCGCTGACTAGCTGTACCTAAAAACGTTCATTCTAAATCGTTATTTATAGCTGTTGTTGTTTCGAATAAAATAAAATAAAATAAAAGAATAAAATAACTTCTCTACTCCGCTGACTCAGCAACTCAAAATGTGTCTTGGCCTCCAAAACGAAATGATGCCACTTTCTTCTGTCCTGTGCAACCTAACCTAAGAACCTTTTAGAGTAAGAGTTCGTTAAGTGTGTGTCGAAGCCTCCTAACCATACGTATGAATAGGCCTTATAAATTTTAATAAAAATAAAAATATTTTTTTTTACAAACAAATTAAGTCCATAGCTGGTTACTTTCACAACTTAATACTTATGTTAGTAAGAAGTAGCAAAGATAAAATGCAAAATGCCGATCAATCGAGGTACACTTTTTCGAACGTGTAGCTGGATATATCAACTGAAAATTACCGTGTAAATGCGGTCATCTTCAGTATATTGTTGGCGCTCCCCCCTATACGACGTACTATTGATGCAATGTTTTTGCGTTATATGGCATATCAGAATCGCTGCAATATTGCGGCAGCCTCAATAGTGCCCTAAAAAATGTAACGGTCTTGTAAATCAGAACACATTTAGTACGTAATAGTAGTGTTTTGGGCCGTAATTAAAAGCCTGGTGGCCCGCAGGCTGAGTATGACTGTTTTAGTTGATTGACAACGTCGGGATTATCTTTTGTCAGATCCAACCTGTCATCGTAATTTGAGAAATCTGTCTATAATAATGATAATTCTTAATTTCGGATCATTAAAAATATCCATAGTATGTTAGTACGAGTATTTAAAAACAAGGTTAGTATTACAACATGCAGACATAATTTATAACTATACTGTAAATTGGGCTACGCCCTTAATATGTTCTATCCAGAATTTTACAATTGAACTGTCTAATCTTCCCGCTATTGTACTTTGAATGCTGTTGGAACTTTGCCTCACGCGACTTAACAGCGAGACAATCTTTTTCCATCTGGAAGTTGTCCGTGTGAGCTTCCGCCAACATGGCCGAGGCACTGCACCGTTTGGTAGTCCCATCAGCACTCTAAATGCGTAAATTGAACGCGCAGGGTGTTATAGGCACGTTTCGTATAAAATTTGTCAATAATTTCACCATTTAACAATTTTTTAATGTAGCAGCAGTAGAGGTCCTTGTGAAAGAGTTCATCGAGGGAAGTAGTGCCACTTTACTAATTTCCGCCGCTAAGCAGTAATGTCAGTATTACTGTGTTCCGGTTTTGAAGCCTCAGGGTGCTGGTGAATTTACATGGGAGTTGTCAATTTACGTCTGCTGGTGACGGGCGCGGTGGCAGTGCCCCTCAGGTCTATGCCATTTAAACCTCTTATTGATACTGCAACAGCCGTGGACAGGCGTGTCAATTACCATCAGGCGTACGACTTATTCGTCCCGTCACTTATTATCATAAAATATATTGTACGCCCATAACTTGTTCAAAAAGAATATTCTCGATACTTTCCGACCTCCATACACATAAGGATGAAGTAGGAATAAAATGAGGAGTTTAGATTTGCAAATTTTCGATCGCTGCATTTCAAAAAGAACTCTCGTGGCTTGAAAATTTGATATATTATTCCTGTCTACCTCCTATTCATATGGTTCACGCAATTTATTCTTTTTTTCATATTCTTGTAATATAAAATACAAGCAGAATATTTTTGCCTTAGAAATGAATTTATTTTAGCAAGAAATACCTCGTATAAAAAAATCTCTACATGTTGTTGATGAAATTATACTTTTACTCAGGTTTAATTCGCAAAAGGAAATAAAGTCGACGTTTTGCTTTCTTACCGGGAGTTTTAGTACGCACTTTTTTTCTTAATTATTATAACGAGCAGGCTCTGCCAAGTTTTGCGTCAGACATGTGTAATTTATTAGACAATCTACGCCTATTACCGTGCGGACACCATCGCAAGTGGCGAGGATGTACCGGTCCTATTAAGCCCACTCAGCCATGAATTCGGCAATAGAGCCTGGCCTCCTTAATTGACAATAGGTGTCTGTAACAAGCCTACTAGTTTCGGGGTTATATACAGAGTTATTTGTGAAAGTTTATTTAAAGCACAATTATTATTACTATAATATTACTTTGAGTGATA
This sequence comes from Hyposmocoma kahamanoa, assembly GCF_003589595.1. Classification (NCBI taxonomy): domain Eukaryota; kingdom Metazoa; phylum Arthropoda; class Insecta; order Lepidoptera; family Cosmopterigidae; genus Hyposmocoma; species Hyposmocoma kahamanoa. Next base: position 16,974,922 of record NW_020653852.1, on the reverse strand, counting down.
TTAAAGTACATAATTATTATATATTTGGACCCTATTATCATGTATAATAACAAATTAAATAATTATATATTGGTCATACATTATTGGCTAATCTTAAACCCCTTATTATCGTCAAATTTCTTTTTATGGGGTTACACTTACACCACTTTTGCCCTGATAGTTTGATTATTCGTCTTTTATTTAAGAAGATTGGATGAAAACAATGGAATAGTGTTATTTCCATTTACTTATAATAAGGAAGTGCCATAACAGCGACGAGTATAACTATTTTAACGTGTTATTCCAGCCGGCATTCGTAGGCTATTAATATTGATTTAGCCTGTAAGTTCATTACTGTTGTTAAAAATAAATTCCTCCATAGTATAATGTCCTAAGGGATTCTAATGTGAGGTAAAGCGGTATATATAGAATGTTGCAAAAACTATGAGATTCGTTCTGTGTAACGTTTGGGTTCTCGGGTTTCGCTCAGAGACAAAAAAAGTTGAAGGAGACTGGTATCATGACTATGCCCGTAAAACTATACTTCGTTAAGAAAGAAGATATCCATAATATTAACCTTAGAATTAAGTCCAAATTCATGGTATCACGGTTTCGTTTAACTAAGGTAAACGATTCTTTTACGAGGAACTGTATACGTTTTTACAATAAGATTCCGGAGCATATGCTCTAGTAAGATTTCATTTTCTAAGTTTAAAACCTTGCATTAAAAGTGGATTGAAAAGTCATATTACAAAATTGTAGACTACGTGTTAGATAAAGATGTATGGAAAGACAACATGAATCTAGATTCAACACAAATATGATTGAAAGGGTATTATTATATACACAGCGTTTAAGTTTATTTGAAAAAAGCGATTCCTAGATTCTTGCTCGTTCGTCTCAGGGAAGGCGGCACAGTGAAGGCGCAGTAGCTGAAAAAATTACGTTTTCAAGTGTAAGAGTTTTATCGATGGAATAAATTATTATTTGACTTGGAAATTACCTGTACAATATTATAATAATATAATATAATAATAAAATATAATATAATAATAAATTAACTGCGACGTAATGTTTCAGCGTTCATGATTTGTGTAACCTGCTGGGTCAGGAGAATTGTAACAGTAAATGAAATTCATTAAATTATCTTTTCTCATATGTGATATGTTTTGTATTTAAAAAAATCTGCCAACAGCGGATCCCACGAGCCCAAGATTTGCGACGGAACGAACAAGTTGTGCTGCTGATAAGCATCACGCCTACCCATAACAGTTGCACTTAGAGGCACTGCCTCTGTCTCGTTACTCTGCGATATTATAGTTAGTAGAATAACCGTCTACCTAACTAACTAACTAACCGTCTAACACTAGGGAAACCCTGTGTCGCGGGTGCGATGGACACACACATAGACAACCACAAATTCACCCAAACTCACGAGAGAAATAAATGTAGGCCATACAAATATTTCTCTCGGCCCGGGAATCGAACCTGGGACCTCTGTGTGGCAGTCCGGCATGGTAACCGTTCGGCCGCGGGGCAGTTAATATAAAGTCATTACGTCATTAAGCATTAAGCACACTTACCATTTGAAATCCGGATTTTCCAATAATGCTCACATTAGCAGGCGTTGAATAATCTCAGTACAGAGTATTTAAAAAACCGACCTCAAAAGTCATTCATCCGCTGGTTTGCCACCCTTAGAGGTTGAGTATTTTCTTCAAATTCAAATGGGACCCCATCTGAGGTACCCTCTTTCCAACAAAAAAGAATCATTAAAAACAGTTCACAAATTTAAGAGTTACCGCGTAACTTACATATAAAACAAAATACAGTCGAAATGAGAACCTCCTCCTGTTTTGAAGTCGGTTAAAATTAAATTAATAAAATGAATATTCATTCGGGTTCGCGGAGTAGCAAAGTATTTTACTTCCATTTTTATTCTCATACAAATGTTTGATTACTGTCTTTTTTAATCCATTTCTCATTTACATTTTGTAACCCCCGACGCAATAAGAGAGAGGGGTTAATTTTAAAGCCTATATCTGTGTGCTTCTCTGCCTGTGGCATAGTAGCTCACAAACGTAAAGGGTGATCTTAAAGCAGTTTTTTGTTTGAAGGCTAATTAAAGCATATAATTAAGCATCAACGATCGCCGCGGTCGATCTAAAGGCCTTTGATAGGGTTTGGCATGATAGCCTGTTAAACAAGCTTCCAGCTTACGGAATTCCTGTTGGCTTTTGCACATAGATAGGCGAGTTTCTGAAGGATAGGTCAATCCGTGTAGTTGTAGATGGTTACTCGTCTGCTCCTCATGGTATAAATGCCGGTGTACTGAAGTACACCGGCATTTATATTTTATTCCCAGATCCCTCCAGGGATCTGTCCTCTCCGCCACTCTATTCTTGCTGCATATCAACGACCTGCTGCTGATGCCCGGTATCTTTGGATACGTAGACGACAGCACAGTGGTAGAGAGTTATGTGCCAGACGCCCGAGACAACAATGAAGAGATCCGGTGTAAGCGAGAAGCGATGGTCACCCGGTTGAACCTGAGTCTGAAAGTTACTTCCGATGAGATGCTAACGGGTCAGGTTTAATGCGGCTAAAACACACGTGTCTTTTCACATCAAACTGGATTCCCCTACACCTTACTCCAACTTTCCGAGATGTATCCGTGCCGATAATTGACCACCTTGAGCTACTTGGTCTGCACTTATCATCCAACCTCAACTTTGGGCGATACATCGAGTGCTTGGCAAAAACTGCGGCATACTTTACAAGGTCACGCGGTACTTCACACCTGAACAGCTTTTAAATCTGTATAAAGCACAAGTTCGATCCTGTATGGAGTACTGCTGCCACCTTTGGGACGGCTCTGCCCATTACCAGTTAGCTGCCTTGAACTCGGTGGAGCGAAAAGCAAAGAGACTTATTAACAATTTCTCTTGTGGAGTTGAAGCTTCAAAATCTCGATCATTGCAGAAAAGTAGCCTGCTTGTCGGTTTTCTATCGATAAATTTCGGGGAGTGTGCGCAGGAACTTTTCAATTTGGTTCCGCCCTCACCGTTTCTCCTTCGGTCGACTAGAAGGTCCGCAGCACTCCATTTTTATGTCGTTGATATTCCACCTTGATATTCGCACTAAGCGCTTTGCTTCCTCCTTTCTGATAGATACGGCAAAGGAATGGAATGCTCTACCGTATTTCCCGAAAAGTACAATTTGGGGCTATTCAAGGCTAGAGTGAATAGGCATTTTTTAGGTAAACGCTCCTATCGTCGGTCACATCGTCGCTTAACATCAGGTGAGATTGTGGCCAGGCGTGCGTCTATTATATATTAAAAAAAGATTGATTAAAGATTTAAAAGATCATTAATTCTTTTTTCCGGTTACTGTAGAGATCTCAGTCATAAAATGAATATTTGTTTTACTTTCACGTGTCCGATCGACTTGAAATTTGTTATCTATGATATACCAGAAGACTTTACTTTTTGGAGTACACTGTGTTGTATTGTGGTACTTCAATGATAATTGATAAATTCTGTTGCTGAGAGGTACAGTTCATTACATTACCGCCTTATGGCGGTGATGAATTTTTAAAATTGAATTGCACTGTACTTTAGTGCATCAAAAAATCAGAATTATTTTATAAGCTTGAACGATAGAAAAAAATACTAAACATTTGCTTAATTGTATAAATTCAAATTCTGCAGCATTCTTAGTATTTTGAAATATTCATTTTATATCTTTACCATCATGGCTGTAAGCCTGTAGGCTTTTTACAACATTTTAGTTGGAGTTGTATTATCTGACGACGAATAGCTGGCCATCTGTTTATATTAATTTAAAACCTGCCATTCGCATAATCTGTAATTATTCTGTTGTGAAGCGATATTTACTCGTAGAAGAACTAAATTATCATTATATTTATTTCCTCTCAAATGTGAAGAAAAACGTTGTATGTAGCACGGGCGTAAAAAAATCCAAACCTCGAGTCCTGAAGCTCTCAGCCTTCGGGCTTCTATCGGAAGCTCGAAAGGGCTTCTAATAGACTCTCGTTAGCAATTTCCTAGTTGCGGCCCTTAATAAAATTTGTACTATTGCCACTGTACGTGCCAAATAGTATTTTTTTTTTTACTACAGAGCGTTTTAAAGAGAATGAGGCTCTTAATTAGGCACTTAAATCAACATTAAGGTCAAATAAAATATGTTAAATAAAAAACAAAACGACGATAGGACTTAATGTATTTTACCATTGTGTAGCGGACAGTATCAATAGTATTCGATTACTAATGAAGATCGAGCAATCCAAAGGATATATACTTACAGTTTCTTCAAACTAACAATCACATATTAGAAAGACCCAATCGAAATATAGAGAACAACAACGTCAATAACAAAAGAAAAAGAAAAAAGAAAAAGGCGCTAAAAACAAATACATTTAAATTTAGAATATCAATCCAAAATAAAACTGCTAAAAAGAATGTATAAAATATCTACAAAAAGATTTGTTAGCGTTCTAGAGCAATCATTGTAAGAGCGCATCGAGTATATAACCAGAAATAGAGATGAAATAAGGGCCATGTATTCCTGGTAACACATTAGCGATACAGCTCTTATAAATATCAACTCCCATTTCCACTTAAATATAGACAGGCCAACTACTGACCTGTGTGTACGTCTCCGTATATTCCAAAATAATATTCTGTATTTATTGTAATAAAGATAATATCTCTAACAATGCCGTGCTGTTCTATTCGGTGGTGTGGGAACAACAGCAAAACATCTAATTACAAAACAAACGGAATCACATTTTAACGGTAATTAAATATTAAATATGTAATTTTGCAATTTTCGTCCATTATAGCAAAACTCAAGTTAACTGGTCGATTTGAAGTGAAACAATTGACGACACCCATTGACGACACCCGTCAATTGTTTCGAACTCGGGCTAGCCAATCGGAGCGCAGTTGTCACAGTAATGATATGGCAGAATAGTTTTCAAACAAATTAAATGACATTTCGTCTCTATTTCTGGTTATATACTCGATGTAAGATCATCTAAATTCCAAAATATGGACTTCATGTCCTTCTTCCACCAACAGAATTGTTTGTATGATCAGTACGTACTGTACGGTCGGATCATTATGTTACAAACTTTTTACATATATTATACCACAAACTCAGTAATGTTAGCATATACGAGTAGTTTTCCATGTACCTACGTCACTAGAATAATTAATGTTTAAGGCACTCAAGAAAAAAGATAAAAAGCTTTTTCCTGTGAAACAGAAATTACTATAATTATGAAGAAAACAACATTTAATGTATATTTTTATGGAATGCTACGTAAATGAATTCGTTCATTATGTTTACCTTCGATAGAACACAACATATTTTTTGCTCAGATTCATCTGTTTCATTCCCTCTTACTCTCTAACACACGTCTACATTATATGCTTCTAAGCCCGTACAATAAATTACCGTTAACTAAAGCTATATCGGTGAAAATGTTACAATGTGTGTAGTGCCTAATTAAATAAATAGAGTATAGTCTTCTCACTAGAATCATTATTATTTCGTTTGTTGAACATTTTAGCTTAGAAATTCTACGTTCCCATACTACGGTTCTAAAATATGAGTTTTACTGTACACGTACGGTGATTAAAATAAAAAATCTATTTAAATATCTTAAAAAGAGGTAGTACCAACTGAATATGTGTCGATTTTTATGAAGAAGGTGTTTTGGCCGACGAAAGGTGTCATGTACCGATGTTTCTGAGGCTATTTACCGGACACCCGCGTTGCGTCTCACGTCAAGATTTATCTTATATTATCATATGTATGTTAGTCTATAAGGTATATTTATAAGTAACAAGGCGTGCGCTTGTTGGCAACGTACACACCTGTCCATAAAACTTGAAGTGCCACTCGGAGCTTTATATCACAAAGATCTTAGAGATTAATCATAAATGGATTAATGGTGAAATAGATTGTAAACAAATAATTGAAAAGGTTGGTATAGCTGTTCCCTGTCGTCTACCAAGATACAAAATAAAAAAAATATTTCACGTCCCGCGTTGTAAATCCAATCTCGCTCTAAACTCCCCAATATTGCGCTTATGTAGAGAGTACAATGCATTAAATAATGTTATAGATATAGATATATTTAATGATACATATAGTCAATTTAGGGAAAAAATACTTAAACATATGTTTGAACATTAATTCAATTCTTTATAATTGTTTAAAATTTGTATTATAATATTTTATTTTTATATTTTATATATACACATATTATATATTTATGTTTATATTTCATATATATTATATTTTGTTTCTGTTAGTTACTTGTTGTCTGTCAGATATCATTTAAGAATGCCGTGTTTCCCTGTTACTGGGACATATACATTAAGTTATTATAATAATAATACTAATAAATTCATATTGTATTGTATACTGTATATGTTCTGTTGGGATACCTAAAAAAAAAAAAAAAAGATCTGAAGGGCACTGTCAATGCGCTTGATACCCTGAGACTATCAGTTGACAAGTCCCATGTGCCTGTAATTTCACCAGCAACTTCGAAACTGGAACGCAGCAATGTTTAGCGGCAGAAATAGGTAAGGTGGCAGTACTTCCCAGGAGGAACTCTTTCACGAGGAGCTCTATTACACTAAATGGTTTGTTTAACTAGATTTTAAATAAATAATAAAGATTTACACAAGAATTACGATAGAAAACACAAATAATTTACACATGTGATCCTAGTCTTTACAATACAGGACCGTGGATTCCTTATTTGAGACAGAATGCCGTTTGATCGAACATGAACTCGATTGCTCAAAAACGTTAACTCGATTGTGCATTTGACCTATGAATCGTGAGCTCTAAGGATTGCCACATCGATACATCAAAATCTCGAAAGAACATTTGCTCTAACGATCAACAGTCAAAAAAGCGATTTCTCGAAAAATTTTGTTACCTACATGTCTTATTTTCTTTTTATTTTTTATTTTTCATTTTTCATTTTAAGGTGTGAACGAGTAGGTTGTCCCATCCCATCTCCGGCTAAAGGGCTGGCTCCGCAGTTGAGCTGCCGGAAAGAATAAAGGGTAATAAGTACCACGACCTCGGCTCCTACTACCTATTTGCACCATTTGGAGTTGAAACCCTTGGCCCGTGGGGTCCCGGAGCCCTTCATCTGTATAAAATTTTGTCCAAAAATTTAATAGACTGTCTGGGAAACCCAAGGTCCCGCAGCTACGTTGCCCAACGAATTAGCATAGCTATAAACAAAGGGGAACGCTGCCAGCTTCTTGGGCACGTTGCCGTGGGGATCCAATTTTGTTCATACAATTTATGTGTTTTAGATTCTATTATTCAAACCTAAGAACTCGATTTCTATTATTCAAGTTTTTTTTGTATCTTACCTGCATATTACAACTTATTGTGTAATAAATATAGAATTTTAATAAAAATAAATATCGCGATGTTATAATCTATTTACGTTAAATGGTACCCATAACTTATTAATTATAGTAGCGAATATTTACAGTTTTAAGTACGTAAATGTCTTTGATGTTCAAAAGTGATGTCTGAGATCTTAGTTGGGTCATGGTTAATGGTCGGTTGACACGCGAGTACACGCAATTGATATAAATGGCCAGCAGTGTCGTTAATTGAACGAAATGCATTGATCAATCATAATACACAATAATGTTTCTTGTTTTAGTCGATAGATCTTTTTAAGTAGCAGTAGAGCTCCATACGATACAGTTCGTCCAGGGAAGGCCTGCCACGTTACCTATTACCTGTTTTTCACACATGGGACTTGTCAACTTACGTCTTAGGGTGACGGGTACAGTGGCAGTTCCCCTCAGGTCTTTGCAAAAGCTGAGTGGCACTGAAACTGTCAGGGATAGACGTGTCGCTTATCACCAGGCGCACGACTTGGTCGTTCCGTCGCATGATTTCATAAAAAACCTAGGAAATATATTTTTAACGAAAAAAATTTTTGAAAGAACAGTGAAATAATAAAACTTCTTTCGAAAACTTTTGTTATTAACGGTTATTAGTATTTTTTTTATTTAAACATCGCTTCTTTTATATCGCTGTTGGCTAAAACAGGCTAACTACATTACAGATTCTATGATTATTCGAAGGCAAACGCTACCTTGTTTACAAAGTTCAATCAACACCCGTTGAAATATGTATGTTAATCGAGAGGTAATATCGAGCTGCATTTAGCAAATAAATGAACTCGCTCAAATGTAAATTACAGATAGACGTTAATTTGAGTTTATTTAATTTCGATTCAAGATCTAAATAAAATCGAATTAAGTTTTAAATAAAAAATTGTTTACTTGCCTTGATGATGTACGATATTTCGAGGAATTTCCATGAATTTAGTAGCAGTAATTGTGAAAGAGTTCGTCCAGGGAAGTACTCTGCCCTCATAAGCCGAAAAGCGGTATCTCAATCGGAGTAAGTTTTATGAAAATCGACTGTTTGTAAATTGTATTTTCGCACCTTCAAAAATAAATCTTTTTGAAGATGTTAAAACTTATTTACACGTATTTTTGACTAATAGATTTATTGACATAACTAAATTATCCATAAATTGTACCATTATACCTATTTTGTGAAATATCGCTATTTCGATTATAAAGAAAGGTTTCAAAAATTGAGATATAAAAATACTTCATAGTGGTTTTTAAATGTTTTAAGTTAGATAGCGCTATTTCTATTATACCATTAGATGCGAAATTATTATAGCTATTGAATGGTATAAAAAAAACTAAAAGTGCGTTTCTCAGAGATACTTTCTTTCGGCTTAGCAGGGTAGTATTGTCACCTTTACTATTTTTATCACCAAGTGGTAATTATTGCGTTTCGGTTTAGAAGGGTAAGGCTGCTGGTGAAATTACAGGTACAAGAGACTTGCCAGCTTATGCCTTGCCAGCTACGTGTATGTATGTGTGTTATGTCTGGCTCTCAGTGTGTAGGGTGACGGGCGCAATGGCAGTGTCCCTCAGACCTATGCGATTTAAAGCTCTGAGTGACTCTGCAACTGTTATGACCAGGTGTGTCGCTTACCTCAGGCGCACGACTTGTTTGTCCAATAACTTTGTACCATAAAAAAACCCATAAAAAATTAAACGTATAAATAAATGAAATGCAGCAGGTGAAAAATGACCAAGGGAAGTACTTCCACCATACCTATTTCTGCCGTCAAGCTGTAAAGATAAGCATTAGGCCTAGTTCCCACTACGCCGAACCGAATTTGCCAGAAAACCGGCACTCGGACTAGTCACATTAAAGAAAACCAGATACTAAAGTCCTCATCTCAGTCGAATTCAGACCACTGCGCACGATAGACGACGAAATTGTGGTATTGTGGTGGTATCTTAGAAGGCTTAATAGAGTAAAAAGAAAACATTGGTTACATCCTATTTTACGGGAAAGATTTTTCATGGGCTAACTGTAAAGTGACGAGTCAAAGTTCTTCAATTATTTTGGAATGACAGCATCCTCTTTTGATGATTTATTGGGATGACTTTCGTCGTCGTTCACATTACTCCGGTCCGGGCGTTCTGCCGGCAGTCTGTAGTGGGTACGGCGTAATGTGAATAGCTTCATATAAATTGTACAGCCACTTACTAGCCTTTCCGGCAGTTTTACCGACGCGACGCAGCAAATTCGCCGGTCCGGCATAGTGGGAACTAGGCTTTACTGTTTTCCGGTTTTGAAGGATAGGAGTGATGGTGAAATTACAGGCACATTACGGGAATAGTGGTAGTGCGCTTCAAATCACTTACACATCTTATCGTACACAACTTATTTGTCCCGTCACTATGTCATGTATAGTAGAAGATGATGTACAAACATTTAATACGACAATTTTTTTACGTATTGGTTATTCGGAAATAAATTTTAGTAGAAAGTGTAAAATTATTTAGTAAGATATAGCTACTGCAGTATAATAAATACCACCTACACAAGTACCCTTTACGCCACATAGAACAAAATACAAAAGACCGGATACAACAAGTGCTCTTCCAGCTTACTTGAAGTTCTCTTGTGATTTACAGGTGATTGCATCGTTGCAAACACGCGACTGCATCGATACAAATGCAGTCAATGCAGTCGCGTCGATGAAAATTGCATCGGTGCAATCGCCTATAAATCCCAAGTGTAGCGATGCAATTGCGCGTTAGTATCGATGCAGTCGCGCGCTTATATCGCGTTTGCATCGCTCCGCTCCTATATATACCTTGTAACTCATAATATATTTATTTATATGTCCATGGCACTAATAGGATCAAAAACATTTAAAGTTCATGACTGTCTGAACCGATTACTTTAATTAGTTTGGTGTAAGTATTTATATAATACAGTCAGGTATAACACAAAAATTAACGTCATCTATATTTAGTCCCAAAATTGCAGTGCTTATCAGAAAAACCGATACGTGATATATAAAAGCTGTACATAATAAATCTATCCTTCTATATTGTCGCTGGTATTGTTTGTGGTACCGTCGTTGTTTCCCATGTCCATAACACTAGTACTTTAGTTACTTACTTTAGGACCAGAGCAATGTATGTGATGTTGTCTAATATTTATTTATTTAGTTGTTTCCCAATGTAATAGTAATAATATGTGCCAGACAACCACACCAATTGCCTGCTCTCTAACTACGGAATTCCCTATACTATGAGTGACAGAGCAACGGAATTCACTCTGGGGCACTTCCCAGAACACCTAGACCAGAACTAATTTAAAAAAGATCATTTCCCAAATTGGTCCTACCGGGAATCGAACCCGGGACCTCGGCATCCAGCGCCCACATGGTAAACCTTTCGGAAACTGATGTCGTCAATGCAATGGCTTGATATATATATAAATTTTTACACACCTAAACAAACTACTGAAAAAAGGTTGCACGTCTCTGACACGTTTAATTAAGTAAATTAATCATAAATAGTATATCTTTGAATATTTTCCATCGTTAGTCTGGTATAAAGTCCACTGCGGGTCACCTACACGGATGCAGTGATGAGTAACGTAGTTTACGTAATTTTAGAGTTTACAGTAAATGTAATAATTACTGATACAGTTTATTGATGAACGTGTAAATATTTATAATATTGTTTAGCGGGGTTTATGGGGGGAATAAACCAATTTAGGGAATCAATTAGAAAGTGGAAAGATTTTTGTTACGCAAGTTTCATAGCCATTATAAAAAAAAAGTTTTAAGTAGCAATAGAGACGAAAAAATAGCGAGTATTCGTTGTGTTTTTACATGAATTAATTTTATATATTAATATATATATATATATTAATTTATTTATATATTAATGCAGGCAGGCAGGGTGGAGGTGGCTAGTGCAGCGAGGGTTTCACCGCTGCACTAGGTTCCTTCGCGTTTGGATACCACTTTCCACTTAACATCAGGAGGAGTGGAGTCATTTGCCTGTCATTTATAAAAAAAAAATAGTATATTTTATAATTTATATATTAATTTGAAGGGTAAAACATAAGTTGTCAATTCCACCAGTACGGACTTGACAACTTATGTCTCAAAGCATTGAGTATATAGCCCTTGGAGGCTTAGAATAATAACGCTTGGTGGATGGAAAAAAAATAAAGGAAAGGAGCTGCCTTATCTACGGAATAAACGTCCCTACCTAAACCAAAAATGTCCACTGCAAATGGCGGATTTCATGTTATTGTGTTGTCATAGATAACTCAATATAGACATGCAAATGTATGGCTTAAATGTTGAAACTGTTGTTACTGTGTTTTATGTTTGCGAATTTGTGTAGTTTACTGTAATCAAAGTATGATTAATACTAGGCTATTATTACTGGGCAAGTAATGAGCCATTTTAATCAAAATTCAATATAAAGTTATTTACCAATATGTGTAACGATGGCATTGCATTATCATGTAATCTAGTTACATTATAAATTTGAATGAAGCGAACAAACGAAGATGGTATTTGATCCAATGTTTATGTTCGGCAGCCCTATAATTTCCAACCATTCTTTCTTTCTTTTTTCATTGTAGGTAAACTTTAAAAATAATAATCATGAAATAATAAAAACCTCGTAGTGAATTGTTTCAATAACAGAATATCGATAATATGTCTGCAGAACAACACTATATCAAAATAATCGTTATCAACAATCATCAAAATATACTAACAAACAGGCATCTAAAGTAATCAAAGCAAAATTCGGCAAGACTTATGAATAAACTACTTAAATGAGACTAATTACATGAGATATTTCGGCTATTGTATGATTTATAGGCAGAAAAATAACACATTTCCGCTTTTTCTACTGCCGCACCCCTTAATGCTGCAGCGACGTATTTTTATCAATACTTAATTGTTCTCACTGTCAATATTTTTGTCCATTTCATTACAATTCATGCGAATAATTCACTAAAACATTTGGCCAAACATTCGTTTTGACATTTGATGTACTTTGATTACCGGATACGGATGTCAAAGAGTACTCCAAAAATGATAAAATGAGGACAGTTGGCATTTAAGATGACGTTACGTATTTTCGATTCCCGTGTTTGACATAAATCAATGTAGTGCTATCTCTTTTGGCTTACGACGGCACGTAGTAGTTAAACAGAGACAATAAAATGTTTGAATGCATCATATACATATAACGTCAGATTTATATTTGTCAATATAATATGTCCTTTGATTTCCATAGTCTAAGATATAGCCAGAAATAGAGACGAAATGTCATTTAATTTATTTGAAAACTATTCTGTCAAATCATTACTGAGACAACTGCGCTCCGATTGGCCAGCCCGAATTCTAAACAATTGACAGCTGTCGTCAATTGTTTCACTTCAAATCGGCCAGTTTAACTTGAGCTTTGCTATAATGGACGAAAATTGTAAAATTACATATTCAATTACCGATAAAATGTGATTCCGTTTGTTTTGTAATTAGATGTTTTTCCCACATCGCCGAATGGAACAGCCCCCATTGTTAGAGATATTATCTTTATTACAATAAAATCAGAATATTTTTGGAATATACAGAGATGTATACACACAGGCCAGTTGTTGGCGCTGTACTGTTTCAGTTTTCTAATTTGTGATTTCAGCGCAAACGAGAGTTGATATTTAAAAGTGATATAAGTAGGACCCATTTACCTGATGAATTGCCAGGGGTGGATGGCCCTTATTTCGTCTCTATTTCTGGTTATATACTTGATGTCTCAAGGTGACGGTGGCAGTGGCAGTGTCCCTAAGATCTTTCTTGTCTTTCAAAGCTCTGTGTGGCACTGCAACTGCAATGGATAGGCATGTAGCTTGCCACTAAGAGCACGACTTAACTATTGTTTGGCCGGTCATTTGGTGTCATAAAAAAACTAAAAACCACGCGTTTTCACATCACTTGTCTAACTAAATCAGTCATAATTTTTCTTCATAGCCATGTAAAATCAACAGGAATAGGATAATTTGGTACTTGTTAATAAATAAAAGTATTTGGAGTAAAGAAGTTACGAGGGCCCTTGAAAAGGGATCCGTCGACCTATACTCATCGATCTTTTTGCCGAGTTTGTGTATGGGATGAACCAATTAATTTATTTGCGATAACGAGGGATCAATTGCCTATATTAAATTAAATATGGGTGTGAGGAGGTAAAAATTCATATAAGTACCTTCAATTTTTTTTTTACCTTCTGTAATTATTTAAGAAAAAGATTCTACGTCAAAAAGTTTTACGAGCAATGGCTTGAGAGCTTTTTCCATCATTGTTTGATTTGTATTTAAAATATTGGTAAAGTAAGTATTGAAAATATTTCGTCACGTTCTAATTTAATATATTTCGGTTCGTAATGGCGCCCATTTCTTTATAAATAAACTTTACAAAATAGTGTTATGATATTTTTGTATAACCGTAAAAACGTGTACTTACTTTTCGTATAGAAATTCTAACATTTTGTAGAGTGTTAAAAAAGATATTATGTTAAATTTTTATTGAATTGATATTCAATTATTTTTTTGTGAAAGTACTCCACTACTTTGTTATATTTATTAATACAAAGATCGAACACTCAGAAAAAATTGCTTCGATCCGACCGGATCTACTCTCTATTTTTGACTAAAAGTCGATGACAACACTAAATACAAAGATACGACGCATGCAAATAGAAAAATTCGTTAGGTCCGCTGGTTCGTTTCGTGGCTTAGTTGGTATAGCATCTGGCACAGTAAGCTAGAAGACGTCGGTTCGAATCCAGCCGGATCGAAGGAATTTTTTCTGAGTGTTCGATCTTTGTATTAATAAATATAACAAAGATATTATGATTAAAGTTATCTACAATAGTTTAATGATGAGTTTTTATAGACCTTGTATTTTAAAAAACATGGTGCTACAGCACGTAGCACACTTGCCTTGTATCATGCGTCATGCTTGTATGACACATGAAGGAAGCGGGGATAGGTGCTGTAGTTATGAGGTCACAGACTGATACCGAAGAAGATGATTTTATGTTTTCGCAATTAGTGATATATAAGTATATTAGACATCACATTAGACAACAAATTGGTGTTAGTGAGGAGAAGAAAGCGAGTAAAATATTATTGGCAGCACCTGTTCAAAATTGATATTTTTTTAATAGTAAGTGACGGGACGAACAAGTCGTGCGTCTGATGGTAGGTAAGCTACACGTCTGTCCATAACAATTACAGTGTGACTCAGAGCTTTAAATCGCAAAGATCTGAGTGCCACTGCGCCCGTCACCCTGAGACATAAGCTGACAAGTCCCATGTGCCTGTAATTTCACCAGCACCCTTACCCTTCGAAACCGGAACACAGTAATGTTGACATTGTCGCTTGGCAGTAGAAATAGGCAAAGTGGCAGTACTTTCCTGAAAGAACTCTTTCACAAGGTGCTCTATTGCTACTTATTTGATTTATATAATTTAATTAATTGAATTATCTTGATTGACCTACTACGCCTTAGACCAGTGCTATTTTATTCTAATAAACAATTTGTAGACAATATAAATATTTGTTAACACTACAATTTTCACATGTTTTAGTACAGTACATTACAGTGCAGAAACAAATGACTTCAGTAATATTAAAATTAACCCCGTATTATAGGGGCCACCAGTTTTTTACGTAAAGCAACCACTCCGTTATCTATAAGACACCTGTATTCAAAGGCAATTCAATTATCTAGGCAATGTAGTACGTGAGTGTGCACTACACTCATGCCTAATCGGTCTTTAAAGGGAACGATCCTATCTAGTTCAACCTAGTTTCTAGTTCAACGAATGCTCCAAAGTTCCTATATTCACATGAACTACTACGAACTGTACTGTTATTAGGTCAATCGTACCTACACTGTATTAAAATATATAAACGTACAATTTTGTATGGAATCGGTACTATTTGATTTTCCTACATACTTTACAAGTATAAAGACTCATTCTGACTGAATATCCTTTTTATACAAAACAATAATGAAATAAAGTATATTTTAGTTAGGAAGATGTATTTAAAAACCAGTATTTACAACAATTTCATATAAACGTACGTTGATATCACACATACAGATAAAATACACACCTGTTAAAAAATATGAATACCCACTTTTTACAAGCTTACATAAATATACATAGTGTACATAGAGAAATTTGCAAGGTCCGGAACACGGAACGAGCCAGCGGACCTTACGAATTTCTTTATGTGCTTGTTTGTCGGACCTTTGTATTTGTATCCGTGGGTTAGTTGGCATGGCGTCTGGCACGGTTTGTTAGAAGATGTCGGTTGGAATCTTTACTAAGTGTTCAATCGAAGGATTTTTTCTAAGTGTTCGATCTTTCTATAGGGTTTTTCAATAAGAGCTTTGCTTAGTAAATCAAAATAAAACAATAAATTTAGATGACAATGTTTCAAATTTTTATTGTATTAATAAAAGTAAGGTTTGGCAATTATTAATGAAAACTGATATCTGATAAATGTCCACTACGACCACAGTTACAGATGTCGATTCTTTCCATAAAGTTTTTAATCACTTTTTGAGAAAATGGTGGGTCTATTTCGTTAATCACTTCACAAATTTTGAGTTTTAAGGCTACAATCAATTCGATTGGCTCCGTATAGACTCTGTCTTTAACATAATCCCATAAAAAATAATCCAGCGGTGTTAAATCATATGATCGAGCTGGCCACTTAACGGCTGAATTTCGTGAAATTATGCAATCGGGAAATTTGGTTTGCAATAAATTAATTCATTGTTTCGGTGGCTGTGTGAATTGTGCCGTTGGCATTGGGTCGTTTTTTTTTTCGAAAATTCGGCTGTAAATGCGGTTACGGTCAATGGATTACGCTATCGAGAGATGTTAACAACAAAATTTTGGCCAATTATTGATGGTATGGATATCACTAACATGTGGTTTCAACAAGACGGTGTCATTGTTATCTAAATTTATTGTTTTATTTTGATTTACAAAACAAAGTTCTTGTTGAAAAACCATTTATTAATAATTATATAGTTACAGTAAAATTATATATTTATATAGCCCCATTTGGGGTGAGTATTATGTTAGTTACTTTTATAGGGAGTGTTTTATAATAATTTTACTTTTTCTTTATATCACTTTATTTGTTACAGCCTTTTTTCCTCTTTTAACATTTCTTACAAGAAGTCTTATGGACCGAGAATTCTGTATTTTCTTTTCGCTAAGGCTAGGCTACAACTGGACATAGTTATGCAAACAATAACCAACCCACACCTCGAGTGAAATTGAGTTATGTATTTAGGTAGAACACCAGGCGTGTAATTTACCCGCTCACAAAAGATCCTGGCCATATACCAAGCCAAAACGGAGAAAATAAAAGTCCTTCGGGGCACCAACCCTAAATAAGTAACTTTTTAATAGCTAAAAAGAACCATGCTGCTTAACTTCATATAATGTATTTTTTTAAATATAGATCTTTAGCGTTTTCATTTGGAAAACTAGAACATGGTTCTCGTTAACTAAATAAAAAGATACATAATGTTTTCTATTTATTGCTATACAATATAATAGTTTCCCTATATCATTCTCAATGCTACACATAACTGACGTTGTTAGTCTCAAATAACTTACCTATTTATTTCATCACACAGTTTTTACAAAAATCGAATTACCTCTAAAGTGACATTTTGTGGCTTGGTTCTAGTTTGCATAACTATGTCCTACTGATACTACAGAATTCACTGTGCATTTTTTCGGTTACGAGTTTCAATTTAATACGCGTTGAAACATCTTCATTTAGTCCCTTCACCAAAAATGTGAAATTAAACGAATTTAGTATTAAACGAACGATTTCACATCAAGATCTTATATTGAAATACAGCATAGAAAGGTTGATCATAATGCCCAACAATAGTACAGTTTTCCTTATACGACATGTACGAAATTAGTTATTAAATTGCATGCATCATATTATAAGAGGTCAAAGCTCAATCAACGTGTTTACGTCATGTATAATAAAGATCGTAGGCGTGGGCGTGTCGTGTCGTCACTGTGTCGTACAAGCATAGTGACGTCGTACACGAATGGTAAATATTAATGTAATCGACTAAGTATTTATATTTGATTCGTAAAATTGTGGTAATGCAAAGTTTTGAAAGCAATCATGCACCGGTAACAATTTTTGTGTGATAATTTTAGAATGGTCGCATAGAATTTGCTGGATTTATAAGAAGAGTCCACGTAATATGGAACATTTTTCAAGTCTTTGCTAGTTCCGAAGTAGTAGAGCTTCTTGTGAAAGAGTTCGTCCAGGGAAATACTGCCACCTTACCTATTTCTGCTGTCAAGCAGTAATGTGAGTATTACTATACTTCGTTTCAATCCATTTTCAACAAAAAGTAAACAAATAAGTCAATGACCCGATCATAGACGGTTTAGTGATGGCCAATTGTAATCCAACTACAAATCGATTAATTAATTGAATGAATCGATTTGTTCAATTGAGTCATGCTAGCGGTTTTCCTTACATAATCTATATATATTTAAAATTTCAATTTAAACCCTCCTTCAAATCCTTACACTTAGATACTCGCTCGATTGCGATTGAAATGTTCGATTTAATAATCGATTACTAAACTTTGATTGATAGAACCGAATGTTTTTTTCGAACAGCACTATGCAACCATAGGCAAGTCACAGAAGTATAGATGAATAATAACCTCACTTTTAGACTACCATTTTTCAAATACGATTTTACGATGCTATTCAAATGAATATTGTTGGAAAAAGTGATGATATATCAAGTCGATATTTTCGAAATATACGTGAAAATGTTATTCATTCCTTTTATTGAGTGATTGCTAAATCAAACCTGTTTGGTTAAAATTCTAAAGAATTTTAACCAAACAGGTTTGTTTACTTTTTGTTCAAAATGGATTGGAACAGACTATACGTTCCGGTTTTGGAAGGTAAGGATCCTGGTGAAATTACAGGCACATGGGACTTATTAATTTACGTCTTTGGGTGATGGGCACCCGACAGATTTTTGCTTTAAAGATCTGAGTAGCACTGCAACTGTCATGGATAGGCGTGTCGCTTACCACCACGCGCACGACTTGTCCGTCTCGTCTCTTGATATCATAAAAAATCTGTAAAGCTAAAAAACTGTCTGTAAATAATAGAGTAATATTTATTACGTCAGAATTTTTCCGAAAATATTTTTCGTAACTTTCAATATTCTGTTCGGTTGTTTCTATATTTTTTTATTTCATTTACAGGCACATGGGACTTGTCAACTTATGTCTCAGATTGACGGGCGCCGTGGCAGTGCCCCTCAGATTTTTGCGATGTGAAGCTCTGAGTGGCACTGCAACTGTTACTGTTACTGTGACTTGTTCGTTCCATCAATTGATATTTTAAAAAAACGCTTTTATTTTAGTTAACTTTCCGGTGTCTTTTATTACTAAGAATTAATATAAAAAACTTAAATTAATAGCAACAATTACTTACTTATTACTGACAATTTAAGTTTTTCTGGCGTCAATTTGTAACGTTTATTCCCAGTAGTAATGTTACATATCAGTAAAATTTTATTAATATAAATTATTGTTTTGTTTGCGATCATAAATTACGAGGGATATTATGAATTGAAATCTTAAAAATATACTTCTACAGAACTAAAGTAGATTTACCACCGAACCAGAATGCGACAACTTAGTATATTTTTGGATATTCATTTAAATTTGATAGTCGAACAGTATGTCGAAAGTAATCCGCCAATGTGTTATTCCATTTTTAGATAAAAATACTCTATTGTTGATTATTACGTCGTGTCATGAAGTAGGTGTATCTATTAATTGACATGGAATGTCGCTCAAGTATTGTTGTGACTGTGAGCATCAAGAATATCTCATATTTCACAAAATGTGACTCGTTCTAAGTTTTATCAGATTACAGGTGGAAACGAGTTGTAAACGTGTATTATCGTAAAAATAGGAAACTTCCATTTAAAATGTATTTTTTTGGTCGGTAATCCCTTTTGTTTCTGTCTAATTCATATTATATGTAAGTAAGTAGTAAGTATACTTAGCCGAATGTAAATCCGCGAATATTCTTAACTTGATTTACGGAACGAAAATAGAAAATCGAATTAACCCAAAGAATTCGAGTTACAAATTAATTTTAGTTAAGAATATGCTTCCGAGAATTTGTTTTGGAATTTTATGACACTTGTTTACCGTAGAAAACACTCGTGTACCGTGTAAACAGTATTTAGGACGAAATTAAAAATTGTAACTTTGTTAATATTTCCACAGATTGGATACCGAAAATATATTTCATTTATAATTACTACTCGATTGTTAAAATAAATTGATGGCGATAAATTAACATGATTGTATGCTAATAATACTTATGTAATGTATAAGAGTCGTGGTAACCTAATGGAAATCTCGTGGACAGCCTCTCAATCAGAGGCCGTGTGAAAAGGGTGTAAACCACTAACGTGCCGTGACCAGGACCACGGCAATAAAATAAGATATTTCGGTTCATGTAAATTTATTCCATAAGTAGATTCAAAAGAAAAAGGCTTGTAACAAGAAAAGAAGGTACAACGCTACAGGTAATATTTTGTAACTTGAAAGGGCCGAGTTATACAATATTACTAGGTTAGATTGGTATTAAAATTGGCACATAATTTAGGTTGGGAACTGGTAAATGGATCAAAATTAGACAAGCAGCATTGCTCGCTTCAGCGATTGAGCAGAGAGTGACTACGGAACGAAACAAAATGAGAATGGTGAGGCAAAGGAATTAAAGAACGATTCAAAATTTGAAAACAAGTGGCCAGGTACCAGAGAAAAGGTGATAAAAAGGTGGAACGACGTTGAAAGGAGGTCACATCGTGGCACGTACGTTAGTCTGAGCTTTTCGGTGATGAAACCTGCCATATACCTGCACGTTGAAGAAGGTTCACAACCCTCGGGAAACGTATGAAATCCCCAACCGACATTGAGCCAGCGAGCGTGACGAATTATGGCCAAAACCTTCGCCTTAGAAGGGACCCGTGCCCACCAGTGGGACGTGTATCCATTTAGGGTTGACGATGCTTTTTTATTTGTACTAACTTGCAACTAGTATATTAGATTAGCCCTTATACTATTGTTAGTTACATACAAATTAGAATAACATCATTTTTAACCGACTTAAAAAGGAGGAGGTTGTCAATTCGACTGTATGTTTTTTTTAATGTATGTTACGCGATAACTCTTTTCAGTTTTTTTAGTACTCTGTACTGAGATTATAATAATTTTGTAACAGCTATGTTGCTCAACACAAAAAAAAATATTTCGACTTATGTGAAAACAAATTATCAGACAAATTGCATTATTGAATCCTAAATAGCATTATTTGTGAATTAAATTAAATGAACCCTACCGCAATGAACAAGATACCGAAGATAAACGATGCTAATTTTACTTACAGATTTATTTTTTCTTTTTTAGCTTTTTACTAATCATGACAAGGTTTTTGAATTCAAAACGGGGAAATTTTACAACAGCCAAACGGATGCGGATAATTTCGGCATAAAATAAGGGATTAGGCAATGAAATATTTCTGAATAATATAAATTCTCCTGAATAGATCTAAATAGATTTTTGTAGCAGTAGGGCTCATTGTGAAAGAGTTTGTCCAGAGAAGTACTGTCACCTATTTCTGCCGCCAAGCAGTAACGTCAGCATTATTGTGTTCCGAGTTTGAAGGGTTAAGGGTGCTGGTGAAATTACAAGCACGTGGGACTTGTCAACTTATGTCTCAGGGTGACGGGCAAGGTGGCAGTGCCCCTCAGATCTTTGCGATTTAAAGCTCTGAGTGGCACTGTAACTGTTACTGTTAGGCGTGTAGCTTACCATCAGGCGCACGACTGGTTCGTCCCGTCACTTGATATTAAAAAAAAATCACACTCTTGCTTGACAGCATTGGTTTCTGTTTAATTGATCAGCAAGTATGTGGGAAAGAGTAGCTACATCTCCGAAACTTTGGTTTTGTGGCTGTCACAGTGTAAATATACATACATAGTGGTACATGCATTATCTCGCAAATCTACACATTCGTTGGTTCTTTGTCATCAATTTGTAGAATTTTGGTTGAAATATACCATTGATTTGAAATATAACACGTGTTGAATACTTTGATTACAATTTTAATTAATAGACTAAATAGATATGTCTTCAATTTGTTATAATTTTATACAAGGCTGAACGTACGTAAACTTAGTGATTTTATAAGATCTCTTTGCTGCCAAAATTGTTTCTGTACCTTTCGTGGCTTGCCTTTTTAGAGGGTGGAAAAAATAAAGGAACTTGCCTTCTACATTAAACCGCCATAGTTTTAAAAGTATTCTGGTTTTAATTCTAAATTAGAAAAATAAGCGGTAACCAGCCCTCTACACTTAACAATACGCAAAATCTCAACTTTTTGCTGTCTTGAAACACAAAAGCAAAATTTTTGCAGAGAAATATTTTTTTTAATGTTTTAATTAAAAAATTATATTGATAACCCAGAAATAAAAGTCGTGTTATATAATTGGATATAGAAGAGTCTTTGAACAATGACAAAACATACATACCATAATATCATCCGCCTGGTGGTAAGCGACACGCCTGTCTGTGACAGTTGCAGTGCAACTTAAAGCTTCAAATCGCAAAGACCTGTGGGGCACTGCCACTGTGCCAGTCACCTTGAGTCCTAAAGTTGATAAGTCCCATGTGCCTGTAGTTTCACCAGCCCCCTTACCTTTCAAAACCGGAACGCAGTAATGCGCAAATTGGCAGAAACAGTTAAGGCGGCAGTACTTCCCTGGACGAACTCTCACAAGGAGCTCTACTGCTAAAAAAAAATTAATTTAATAAAAAATCATTTTGATAAAATATAACAAAATAATTTGTAAAACACAGGTAACGTAAATTGGAATGTCCTTTGGAAAGTTAAAAATAAAGTATTTAACTTATAACTTTTGTAACTATAGTGAAAAATAGCTAGGGCGGCTTGCATTAATAGCAGACATAATTGGTTGGTATTGGTACCTATACCATCTCAGCCAGCCGTGACCATGGGATCAGTAAAGGTCCCGAAAAGTTTGTTAGTTTGAAAAAACAAATAAACGCGATTTAAATTTAAGGAAAATGTGGCACAAATAACCAAATTCGCCCCATTCACACAGGTTGTCAACGACTATATGGAATCTGGAATTTGATTCAGGCCAGATTCTGGTTTATGAGTCAAAATATTACGTATTTGTATTTTAACGGAATTGTAACGCTTATTGTAAAATAAATAAACAAAGGAACAGTTGAATGCCACCGAAGAATCTTGCCTTTGGCTGATTGCAATCATGCGACACTTCAATAATTTCTGAAAAAGATCTTTGGAATGATTATGAATACAAAGATCGAACAGACTGAATTTTTCTTTTTTTTCCGTCGAGCCGGTGGGACTTGAGCCCACGTCTATGCTGCACTGTAGCATTGCTACAGCTGTCGTGCGCTTGATGGTAAGCTACACGCCTGTCCATAGCATTTGCAGTGCCACTCAGAGCTTTAAATCTGAGGGGCACTGCCGCTGCGCCCGTCAACCTGAGACATAAGTTGACAAGTCCCATGTACCTATAATTTCAATAACACCCTTACCCTTCGAAATCGGAACTCAGTAGTGCTCATATTACTGCTTGGCAGCAGAAATAGGTAACGTGGCATTCCTTTCCTGACGAACTCTTTCACAAGGAGCTCTACTGTAACTAGAAACCTTCACTGGGTTCGCGGAATAGCAAATTAATTTACTTTCATCTTATTTATTTACCTAAAAAGGAAAATCAACAGCTAAATACTAAATTAATAGTTCTTTATTGTACAAGGCTGCAAAGTTGTTGTTTGAGCCGAGTGCTTGTATTGGAACCTGAGCAAGCGAAGGAGGCGAATATTGAACCACGAGCGAAGCGTGTGGCTCAAAAACAGAATCTTGGGCGTAGCGAGGGTTTCAAGCCACGAGACGCAAAACAACTTTGCTGCCGAGCGAAACACACAACTTTTCACCTCACTATAGCGAGGAAAATGGTAGATGAAAGAAACAGTTGAACTATGAAACATCAGTTGAACTATAAAACAAAAGAAAAAGATTATCTTCAGATGCGGTCTGAATTTACACCTCATCAATTTTTATTCTTGCTTGTTCTTATAAATTATGTGTGATTAAGTGATTATTGAAATTATTTTAGTTCTTTGTAATCTCTAATTCAAATAATTTAATAGACGCAATTAGTTATCATTGTCAATTTAATCTTAGCTTCGTACTAGCTTCCTTCGCTTGCTCTGGTTTCAATACAAGCACTCCCGTCAAACAACTTTGCAGCCTTGCATAATAAATAACTATTAATTTAGTATTTGATTGTGACTCAATGTGCGCCAGATTTTCGGAGAGCAAATATAGCACTCTTAATAAAAAAATAATAAGCATTCTAAGTCGTCGTCAAACATCGGTCGCGTTCCAATTAAAAAGTCGTAAAATAATTTTAATTCGTTATCTCGCCAAGAAAACAACAAGTTACATCTTTATTACATTTTTATTTAGGCCGACGCTCACGCAAGTTACGCTGTTAAGATCTTTTTTTTATCTGACACATTACGATTTGCGTTTGTGTCATTGCAAAACAGGGAAGTAACAAATTACAGGCAGTCCCATGACTTGTCACCTTTTGTTACAGGGTTACGGGCGCAGTGACGGTGCCCCTCAGATCTTTGCGATTTAAAATTCTGAGTGGCAAAAAAGGCTATGGACAGGCGTATCGTTTACATCGATAAAGTATCATAAAAAAGTTATACACGAAAAAAAAGGGAAATGGACCAAGGTTGTGCAATTAAGGTTAAAAAAATACAATTTAATTTAATTTAATACAAAAAAATTTCATATAATTTAAAAATCTAAACGAAGGAGATAATTATAAACAATAGAGCTGTTGGATGATAAAATAAACTTTACAGATCTGGATCTGGAGATTACAGACTATTTTTTTTTAAATATTGTTTTAAAAACAAAAAAGAACTTTACTTTTTAACCGACTTCAAAAAAAGGAGGAGGTTCTCAATTCGACTGTATGTTTTTTTTTGTATGTATGTTACGCGATAACTCCGGTATTTGTGGACCGATTTTTATGATTCCTTTTTTGTTGGAAAGAGCTCCATAGTGGTCCTATATCATTTTGAAGAAAATCATCCACCTCTAATGGTGGCTGTTCCCACATGAAGATTCATTTTTATAAATAGCGCCTAAGTTTTAGTATAAGGAGCAATTACTTTAATGGTTGATTTTGTTATTCTTTAATTCAAGGCGTTTTTCTCTCAATATACTTTGAGCAGTGAGAACCGATTTTTATTATCTCCTGTGTCAATGAATCCGGATTTGCGCACTTTCCGGTAACCGATTTCAGTAAAACTTGGTAATTATATGTAATTCCACGCACTTTTGAGGTCGGTTTTTTTAGTACTTTGTACTGAGATTATTGTTTTGACTTTTCAAAGCTACCGTTTTACGTTTGATTTTTCCACCTTTTAGTTTTATTTTCCTTATTTCCCCGACACAAAAAAGGAAAATGGGAAACGGATTAAGTGGAATAAAAATAAATGTGATGAACGAACTCAGTACTATTACAATACATAATAAAAACACATTACAGTATAATTTTTAATGAGTCCATCTCGTTATTAAATGTTTATGATGTGTATTGTCTGTTTTCTATAGTATAGTGTAGAAATTACGAAGCAATGAAAATCAATTCAAAGTAGGACCTGGGTTACCAAGTATGGTGAACTATGTTTTTTTTTATGATGTGAACTACGACGGGATTAATAAATCGCTCGCGCTGCAGTAAGCGACACGTCTATCCGTGACTGTTGCAGTGCCACTCAGAGCTTTTAATCGCAAAGATCTGAGGGGCACTGCCACTGCGCCCGTCACCCTGAGATATAACTTGACAAGTCCCATGTGCCTATAATTTCGCCAGCACCCTTACCCTCCCAAACCGGAACGCAATAAATGTTCACATTACTGCTTCACGGTAGAAATAGTTAAGGTGGCAGTACGTCCCTGGACGTACATATTCTTTCACGGGGTTCTACTACTAATAATAATAAATCAATCGGAAAATTTGTCCATGTCGCTATTGCCCTTGGAAAGAAATAAGGCTTACATTTAGGTAATAAGTTTCTAGAATGTAAGCTTTATTTTCTCTGCTAAAAGGCTTTTTGACAAACAAGTATCGTTCTTTTATACGTACAGTGAGCAGAGTTGCATGTTAAGGAGATTAAAACAGAGAAATCGGTTATCTCGAGTTGGGAAGGTCGGCGTGTGACCCCACGATGATAAGCGCGTGCACCACATACGGACATACTGTAGTAGATAAATACTTTATCATTAGTAAATATTGACAATATATTTTATATTTTTTTTGTTCGCATTGATTTGTCATTAAATCAATTGTTACTTATTTATGTCGTAGTTATTTAATTATGCTACATTTAATTATAAATTTTTTTATAATAAACCTACCTCAAACGTTCGCTTATCCTTTTCGCTGTGTTATATTTTCATTGGAAGTACATCTATGTGTTTTTTTTAATCGTTTAACGGGAAGTGAGCGAAATTCAATAGTGGGAAGATTCGTCCCCTAATTTGGCACTCTTAGGGTCGTATTCTAGAACTCTACTCAATACTCAAGTCAGGATTTGAGTGTGGTTTAAAGCACTCGAAATTATACTCAAGTCCCTGCCTTTAGGGTCGTATTTCCAGTGCTTGTGTTTTCAGTGCAATCCTGACTTGAGCATTGAGTACGGTTCTAGAATACGACCCTTAGAGATTTAATATTTTCTATAAATTTTAAAGTTAAGAATCATCGAAACCGGTTTACAAATATCGGAGTAATCGCGTAACAAACACACAAAAAACATATATCGTCGAATAGAGAACCTCTTTGTATTGGAGTCGGTTAAAAATATTATATTTCCTCTATTACGATCACTTTTAACGCAATATAAAATAGAATATATCTATTAACTAAAAATAACGGATAACTCACGTATTTAAGTCGAATTTTTGCTCGACATTTTTCGAACCAATTCGTGGTCCTTAATCATGAGATTCCGCGGCGGTGACTCGACGGAAACTGCGCGCCAAAGCCCTGGCAGCCCGATCACTCAGTACGGCAGCGGGCGCAGGCGGCGTCAGCGAGAAGATACCCTCGTTTGCTTCATTTTTATTAAAGTCATATGCAGGATTGCACACTACACTAACAACGTCACTTTCTAAAGTCTCATCTACACTAACCACTGACGTAGTACCTAACACTGTTTTCCAGCCGGGGGGTACCGACCATCCACTATCACGACTGAATGAATGAATGACGACCAATCTCGATAGCTTCACGTACTTTCCGCGGAATGAAATGCTTTTCTCTCGCCAGTACGGACACTTTATCAAAACGAATATAGTGCGTCGAATCCGAATCCAATGAGTGTTCCGTCACTGCAGAGCCCCGATTGTCCCGGTTCTTAATACTACGTATGTGTTCCGTTAGTCGTGTGGATATGTTACGACCGGTCTCTCCTATGTAACTCTTGCCACAGGAGCAAGGAATCTTACATACACCGGGAACATTCAATGGCTCCTTATCCTACGGTGAACGCACCAACTGTCTCAATCTCATGATTAAGGACCACGAATTGGTTTGAAATACGTCGAGCAAAAATTTGACTTAAATACGTGAGTTATACTTTATTTTTAGTTAATATGTCTGAGTCTCACGATGGTTTTCTATTTAGAATATATCTATATATATTATGTATCTAAGGCCCGATAACGCATAGGTATAAAAATATATTTAAAACATCATATACCTATGATGTGTAGATAAAAAAATATACATAAACGAAAGTCCAACAAAAAACCCTTTTGTTAATTTCGTTGGTATCAAAAATATGAGCGAGAGAGTTATAACCAGTTTTATTCGTATTGTAGTAATTAAAAGAGTAATTGTAAGTAAAAGTATGATAGTTTAAT
>NW_020653852.1:16919521-16947315 GCF_003589595.1 Hyposmocoma kahamanoa | reverse complement strand
GACGTCACTGCGGTGCACTGCACGCAGTTTATGGACATATTCCAACACGTATCTTATTTATTTGTTTACTTCACTAGAATGAAGAGCAATAATAATTATTAAAAGCAATTTAAGCGATCCGCATATTTTCGCTGGAAACGGCGATAGAGAATTTGATCTATTTTTTTGTACAATTTCTCCCAACGGAGCTCGGGCCGTGGCGTAACAAAATGACAGTGGAATTATTGTTTTAATTTCTATAATCTGAAATGTTCTATTTTTATCTTTAAAATTGGACTGGTTGAGCGAGGGTTGCCACTGTTTCACTGTTGACATGGAAACATCTATGTGTTTGTGGATTTTATATCGAAGGCGGTGAAAGGAACGCAATAGGAAACGGAAATATTAGGTCCGTCCTATTTTATTACCCGGGCTCAGTGAAAATCACTTCATAACTTACTTATTCCATATTGCAGGACGTTTCTCAATTTCATCTATGAATAAATCCATATTAAAGTGTTCTGTACCCATTTCTAGAAAAAAAAAAATTTCAATTGCACAACACGTCTGATCGCGTCGAAAACACACGCTCATCTGAACGGCAGTACAACAAACCTATCATCTCAAAGCGCGCTTCAATGCGCTTCAAGCGCCCGGCGTTAGCGCGTCGTTGAGCGCGCGTTGACCTCTCACATGTGAACACCTACAGTGATTTACATACAAAATTCGTTAGTTGTAAGCGCGCGTTATCGAAATGTGCGTTGAACGCTCGTCATGTGAATATAAATATACACAAATCTAAATTTAATTTATATGTTTATATAAACTTATAATAATAATATCGCTCACACTCAACATAGCCCCGCACTAGGGAAACCCTGTGTCGCGGGTGCCATGGACACACATATAGACAACCACAAATTACACCCAAACTCACGAGAGAAATAAATGTAGGCCATACAAATATTTCTCCCGGCCCGGGAATCGAACCTGGGAACTCTGCGTGGCAGTCCGGCATGGTAACCGTTCGGCCACGGAGGCAGTTAAATATGTTCAAAGCGTTGGGAAAAATCTATTAAAGGTTATATATAAGGTTATTATAATGACCACATTATTACAACAGCAGGCAATGTAATGCATCATTCTTACGCAATGCATAACACTCATTATCGAACAACTGTCTAAATTGCTGTTATAGTACTACTATTCTGCTGTTGCGATTGCTTCGCGCGAACAACAAGTACGCATTAGCCAATAGCATCGAATTATAACCAGAAATGAAGACAAAATAAGGGCCATATAGTCCTGGTAGCACATTAGCGATACAGCTCTTATAAATGGACATAGTTATGCAAACAAAAACCAACCCACACCCCGAGTGAAATTGAGTTATGTATAGAATACCAGACGTGTCCTTTACCCGCTCGCAAAAGATCCTGGCAATATACCAAGCCAAACGGAGAAAATAAAAGTCCTTCAGGGTACCAACCCTAAATAAGTAACTTTTTAATAGCTAAAAATAACCATGCTGTTCAACTTCATATAATGTATTTTTTTAAATATTCTAAATGGATCCATGCCACATGTACTGAAGTACTGTAGATCTTTAGCGTTTTCATTCACGAAAACTAGAACATGGTTCTCGTTAAGTAAATAAAAAGATACATAATATTTTCTATATATTGCTATATTATATAATAGTTATCCTATATCATTCTTAATGCTACACATAACTAACGTTGTTTGTCACAAATAACTTACCTATTTATTTCCTCACACTGTTTTTACAAAAGTCTAATTATCTCGAAAGTGATATTGTGTGGGTTGGTTCTAGTTTGCATAACTATGTCCAAATATCAACTCTCGTTTGCACTGGAATATAGACAGGCCAACTACTGACTTGTGTGTACGTCTCCGTATATTTCGAAAAATATTCTGTATTTATTGTAATAAAGATATCTCTATCTCAATGGCGTGCTGTTCTATTCGGTGGCGTGGGAAAAACAGCAAAACATCTAATTACAAAACAACGGAATCACATTTCATCGGTAATTAAATATTCAATGTGTAATTTTGCAATTTTCGTCCATTATAGCAAAGCTCAAGTTAACTGGTCGATTTGAAGTGAAACAGTTGACGACACCCATTGACCCGTCAATTGTTTCGAACTCGGGCTAGCCAATCGGAGCGCAGTTGTCACAGTAATGATATGGCAGAATAGTTTTCAAACAAATTAAATGACATTTCGTCTCTATTTCTGGTTATATACTTGATGGCCAATAGGCAGTGAGAGAGAAGTGGCGCTAAACAAATTAATGGACGATACTATGATTTGCAAATCTTAGGATTACACGTACAGTGCACAATATAAATTTATTTTTCTCGTTTTATATTTTATTATTATCTTTTATCTTATTGTTACAAGTCACATATTTTAAACCACGATTTTGTGGTTTATTCCATTGGATTAATGTCGATTTTAATATTTGATATCAACAGTCTATTAATATCAATCAATTTAAATACAACTGCCGGGAAAGAGTCATTTTCTTTTGGTTTATTTGTGGTTACAACGAGAATAGCTATAAAACAGTAGCAGATTTGATTTAATTGCGTTGACGCCATTATCGACGATTGAAGCACAATTAACAGGTTACACAATCAGTGTTGCCAGGGCCCTTGACTCGAAAATTACATTTCGTTCTCTGAAAAGTTACATTTTCGTCAGTAAAATCAGATTTTTTAGTGAATTTTTTAACACCAATGGATTTTTGGGTTAATTTCATTTGTAAAATCAAATGATAAAATTGACCAGAAAAAAATCCATCCATGTTAAAAAAATATTATTAAAAAACCAGATTTTACTGATATTTGCAGATGAAAATGTAATTTTTTGTCAGTAATTGGCAAAAACGTGTTTGATCCCTAGGGAACCCTTTTGACGTTTTTATGTACTTATACGTGCGTCTCACGACACGGCTATAACGGGTAAAAACACTGTGGGTAAGTACACATTTTGAACACACGATCGTTTGGTAGTGGAAACTGATAACCTTCAATGTGTATACTCTGATCGCGATATCAGTATCATCTACTATGTAATGTTTACATTTTTTGCATCCGATAGCGCGATCTGAGTCGACCGACCCATATTTCGCTTCATATCATGTTGACATTCTTTCATTCTTAAAAGTAAGTAGATACTGCATAAAAAGTTATTTGCCTTATCTTGGAATCTTTTTGACCAAATGTGAAAAAATCCTGTATTTTTACAATGTCGATAGAAAGGGTCGATTATAAGGATTAATACCTTTTAACACGTTCACAGGCTCCCATATAAAGGTCGAAGTCGAAATCAACCCATAAATCCACCTGGATTTGTGTGCAATACGTTTAGGTTTTAACTCTTACTTTCATATTATATATGTATCTAAATTATTTCGTATTTTTTTGAAATGCAAATAATATGCGACTCAAACTACAAAGGTAAAGTAAACGTAAAGTTACAAAAGTACCAAGGGAACCAACTCAATTCAGAAGTCTAAAAAGAAATTGGGGTTTTCGTCCACAAGTCTAACCAAGATATTTGACATTGAAGTGGTATGTAGTTGCGACCATAGATATAGAAAAAAAGGGTGCGGCTCCGGTATGCGTGGACTTGTGATCGAAGCCAATTTGCGACTATTTGTGGAGTCATGAACTGTGAACGTGTTAAGTAACATAAGGTCAAAAAAAAAATGTGGGATAAGGTCATGGTACTCATAATCTAACGAGTTTAGCACTATACAATACCTATGTATTATAGACTCTCAGTCTGTAAAAAAGACGAAGAAATTTGGTTTAAACGAAATTAAATTTAATAATTTTCGTAGAAGTAGAGCTTCGTGTGAAAGAGTTCGTCCAGAATAGTGCTGCCACCTTACCTATTTCTGCCGCCAAGCAGTAATGTGAGCATTACTGCGTTCCGGATTTGTAGGGTAGAGGTGCTGCTGAATGCACGTGGGATTTGTTAACTTATGTCTCAGGGTGACGGGCGCAGTGGCAGTGCCCCTTAAGATCTTTGCGATTTAAAGCTCAGAGTGACACGGCAATTGTTATGAATAGGCGTGTCGTTTACCACCAAGCCCACGACTTGTTCGTCCCGTCACTCGGTATAATATAAAAAAAACAGATGTCGCTACGACGTTTCAAATCCAAAAGTAGGAAAAGTCTAATTTGACAATTTGTCAAATTTTGAGAACATTAGGTATACTTTCCCATTATAAGAAATACGATAACTGTTCCTTTTACCCTTATAGCTTTTAAGGGAAGAGAAAGGGTAGCATAATTTGAACGTTTTCGGAAAATACATCGTAATAAGTATTGAATTAAGCGTAATAATAACGCACACGCTCATAACCCCGCACCAGTGAGACCCTATATCGCGGGTGCCATGGAGACGCACATAGACAATCACAAATTACACACAAACTCACGAGATAATTAAATGTAGGCGATACAGGTACCGTGTCCTGCTATCGAAACTTCTGCGTGGCAGTCCAGGATGGTAACCGTTGGGCCACGGAAGCACTTTGATTGTTATACGTAATGATTGTTAAAACATGTAAAGCTGATAAACAAAGGCAAGTTTCGATGTACACTAAGTACTTCGAAATGGTTATATTTAATTTTAACCCATAAATACATCCCTTATAGACTAACGTGCATAATAATACAATAAAACAATTATATAATATATATCTTAAGGAAAAACATACATACAATATAATAAAACGCTATTTGTAACTAATCTACACGAATTGTACTTGTCCGCGATGTGTGGCGAATCCGGCGTCAGGTAACTGGCCGCGGATCGCCGACACATGACACCCTTCGGCCAAAACTCTTCCGTCATGAAAGTCGATAGATAGACCGAAAGATCGGCACTCTCACCACAAACGAATTAAAATTTACGTTGTGGCGAGACTCCAACAGCTCGACCCTCAGGGTGTATTTGGCTTTATGTCTGGTGTACTCCACTATCTCCTTAAACTTCGTGGAGTAATGTAGTCGTGACAGGTACAGCAGCGTCGTCGGTATGGCCGGACGCAACTGGAAGTTCGGTCCTGTCGATGCTGTGCCACATTGGTTACGGCTGGTGGGCTTCCTCTTCCTCTTCACCACCTTTGTGCCGTTATAAAATGTTATTTATCCTTTCGAACTAACAGCTCAAAACATTTGACTCAAAAATGTTCCTCTTAATTCACTTTACCTTAGTATCTCAATTTAAAGAAACCGAGACAAATACTCTCGATTTAGATTCGAAAACCTAAAAACTCTATAGTTTTATTATTTTACTACATTTATAACGCCGTACAATTGTTTACATTGTTCGATGCGTATTTACGATGTTTTTACGCGTATTGCCGATCACAGATATCAGATAAGCAGAGGGACACTAACGATGTCTTTCGATTCTTTTGCGATCTGACATTCTGACAGCTGACCTTACAAGGTCACACGTACCCCATGCATTGGTAAATTTGTATATATAGTGATGTATCGATTCTCAATAAGTGATACTTTTCATACTAGTAGTGATAAAATAATTTAGTAGCATTAGAGCTCCATGTGAAAGAGTTCGTCCGGGGAAGTAATGTGAGCATTACTGTGTTCCAATTTTGAGGGGTGCTTGGAGAAATGACAGTCAGATGGGACTTGTCAACTTATGTCTATAGTGCAGTGGAAGTGCCCTTTTAATCTTTGCGATTTAAAGCTCGTAGTGGCACTGCAACTGTCATGTATCGCTTACTACAGGCGCACGACTTAATCATCTCGTCACTTAATATCATAAAAAAAGAAACAAACGGTGAAAAATAAAGGTGTGAAATAAAGATAATGATGATTACATTAACAATTCTGCTTATTTGATTTTACTTAAATAAATCTACCTCTATTTTAATATGAACGTAAGGTAGATTTCATATTTAATCATTTTGGGTTAATGTTTAAATTTAGCCTCAATCGATATTTTTTAAATTAAAATATCCGATTGTTTATGTACCTATGTATGTTTATCCAATTTGTCTAGCTTATTGCATAACGTGATCAATCACGTGTTGTTTACAATATTGAATTATGTTGAAGACGTCCAATTAATGGAGGATGAGAAAATTTTCTTAAAAATTACACAAACATCTGTGAGCCAATTAGGTAAACATGACTCAATAATTTTGTTTTGTTCTGTCTGTGTTACATTTTTTTACCTATTTACGCGAAACATAAGTGTACAGGCTTAAGAGTTCCTTAAGCTGGGCACTTAAGATTTAAATTTAAACTCTAAGCCGCTTACGTTAAGAAAGAACCGAAGACCTAAGCGTCAAGCTAGACGTACTCTGATTGTACGTATGAATGTATGTTTACAGTGCCTAAATAAACTACTTAACCGCTTTCAACGTATCGACGACGATGGCCCTACCGAACAGAAAAAAATAAAAACAATGAAAATTTCTATAAATAGTTATTGTAGTACGGATTGTTCTTGATGCATTTATTTCGAAAAAAATGTAAGGCGAAAACGTGTTTTAATGTCGTAAACGAAATTTTGATACGTTTATTGCTTGATTTTACTGGTGCGTTTCTGATTGAAATGTTTTCTCTTCAAAAAAACATTTGAGTTACTTTAAAATATATTATTTACCTTCGTCAACTGAGTGAAAGAAATTTAAGAGGTTTATAATAGATAATAAATAGAACATTATAGACCGACAAAAAAATTATGTAAAATCGTTTATACATTCATGCGCGAAAATAGCGACATGGCGTCGTTGGATTTGTCTTAATTGATAGCTTTTTTCATGATAAAGTCAAATAAATATAATAATATAAAATAAAAAAATAAAAATAAAATAAATATGATTGCTAAAACAGCTAATACAATTAAATAGAATTTTAGGCACTGGAAGAACTTTATAAATATACTTATAGTATCTACTTTATAAAATGTACAAATATGAAAAGTCACAGGTATTTTGTAGCATGTTCTGTACAGAAATATACTAGTCACGTCACTATGAAACAATACAGTAATGGCTTCGAAGATGATGACCGATAGCTGTGGCTGGCGTCGCGCCACCATCCGCGCATGAGGAGCGATTACAATCGCACGGACAAGGGCATGTGTGATGTTTAATAAATCTACCCTTGTGAAAACACAGCTATTGTCCAATTAGAAAGAAAAATTCAGGTATGACTACCTCCGTGGTCGTGTGGCTTGCAAACCGGTGTTCATAGTATCGCGTCTCTGAGGTTCCGGGTCCGCTAATCGGATGGGTCAATGTGGAAAAGTAGTAATAAAAATATCTTTATTTTCTCTCACAAAGTCATAGTGTCGTATTCCAGAACTCTACTCAACGCTCAAGTCAGAACTTGAGTATTGTTTAAAGCACTAGAAAGCATACTCAAGTCCTTGCCATTAGCGTCGCATTTCCAGTGTTTGAAATCATATTCAAGACCGTGACTTGAGCATTGAGTAGAGTTCTGGAATACGACCCTCAGATCGAAAAATACAATGAACATTACTCCAACTTTATTTCTTGGTATTTTTTCGTTATTTTTGTAAGCAGCCATATTTATTTACTAATATTATGCTCACCGAATTTTGTTTAAATTTGTAAAAACAAAATTAGGAAAAAAAAAAACAAAAAAGCGAATTTTGTGAAAAAAGAAACAAGAAACAAAATAAAAAGAGAAAAGGTCCAAAAATTAAGTTGGTGTAGTGTTCATTGGAGGTATGGAGATCATCCAGTCAATCATATCATTAAGTCCGCGTGTGAGACTGGCGTCCGTACTAGAAGACCTGTATTTGTGTACAGATCACCAGTAATTTTTCTATATTATATCGGGTCTGGGTGTTTGCGGTAGCGTCGTTGTTCCCGATTTCTATAACAGAAGTGCTATAGTTTAGTGTAGTACTTGCTTTGAGATCAGACACATACGTTGCTGTGATGTTGTCTAATATTAATTTATTTATTATTTAAATACTTCATATGAAGCAGAATTACAAACAAGAAAACAAACATAAATAATCGCTTTTTTAATTTCTTTATCGTAGTACTTCCTGTGGGTTCCATCATTTGAGACCAGATAATTGGAGTGGTCGTCTGGCACATTACTATTATTCGCTAGTAATTAGTGTTGCATCGAATAGTACGTTCAAAGCCGAACTATCGGGCCTTTATCGGTAATATGGAAGAGATCATGCACTCCCGATTGGCCCGCTGTCACTAAGCTTCTCCAATCGCGTCAATTCTTGACGAGTTTTCATTTGATTTGATACCTTTTTGATTCGTAAAGGTAATGACTGATCGAATATCTTATTGTAACGTAACATTCGCGGCGAGCACGTTAAGGCATTAGCCAACTGACCGGTATCATTACCGCTCTGCAATGCTCCGCATTCGCAGTCGTAATAACGGTTGACGAAGTCGTAATTCTTATTTCTGTGGTTTTATTCAATTATGGTTTACTCCAAATGAAGAAAAAAAAGTTATTGGATTTCAAACTTGTACAAAAGACGGAACGTAACTGGTTATTTGCCGTTGATAAATATTTTTTTTTTAAACCTAAAATTGAGGCGTAATTTTACAACTCAAAGGATTCGTCAAAAAACCGACAACCGGGTCGAGAGCGTGGCGCTCGCGGCTATCGCCTCGGCTCATTATACTGACTTTCGTTTTCGTTTTCGTTTCGTTTCGTTTACGTTACGCTGAAATGACCCGGTTAATATAAAATAACTTAGTTATGTCACATTTCCTTTGATTTTAAGATAAATAAGCGAAAAATTGTGCTCTCTCGAATTTACAATTCAGCATTAATTAAAGTTAAATGGTAATTTCAGTAAATTACCGTATTAAGTATCAGGATAAAACACAATTGTTTTATCCTTTTGTTTTTCGGTATTCGGCCGAATAGTGGATTAATTATTCGGTATTCCGCTGAATAGAAAAAAATAGACTAAATGGGCCGAGTATAGCAATCGATTGTTAGTTGCAACTCTAATAATACTAATAATTATACAACTAATACCAATGTTTCATGAGTAGAACAAGTATTTTGTCAATTATTAAAATTTATATCACATTTTTTTATATCAAATGACGGGACGAAAATGTCGTGCATCTGGTGGTAAGCGATACGCCTATCCATAAAAGTTGCAGTGCCACTCAGAGCTTTAAACAACAAACGAAGACACCGCCACTGCACCCTTCATCCTGAGACATAAGTTGACAAGTCCCATGTGTCTGTAATTTCAACAGCACCCTTACCCTTCGAAACTGGAACGCAGCAATGCTAGCATTACTACTTGTCGGTTGAAATAATTAAGTTATTCCCCAGCGTCTGCCAACTAACTTTTCCCAAACCTTTTTTCAATCTTTACGAGCATATACTAACAATCTATATTAGTTTTACGAAATGTCAATACCCTCGGGTACATTTATTAGATTTCGCAAAATTTTTTCTTCACTTACTTTTGGTACGAAAAATATTTTCTCTTTTACTTTTAGTGAATCAACTTGATAGTATGACGTCGTATTTTGGAGTTACGAAAACTAGATATATTCTGGATAAAATAATACAAAAATTACGTGATAGATAATCTTAAGTGCTATTTATAACCTCGAGGAAACAGCGCCGAAAAACTGCTGGGCTTGGAAAAATTACTGCCGCATATTTTTCAGCGACAGCCCTTCAGATACTTCACTAAAATCTTATCGTGTTATCGTTATTAATTTTCCATCAGAATGTGCGAGACAACCATAGCTTCTTGTAGAGAGAGCACAAAGAGTCGTCCTAAAGGTTGCCTGCTTCAAGCTCTACCGGTTTCCCACAAGTTAACTTTATGCTTACTGTCAGGCCATCACTGTTCGACAGCTATTCATTCTCTGGACTGTGTTGAAGCAACATTCCCTCACACCCTATGACAGTGCCTCTAATAGATGACATTGCTTAGTGGTTTCTTGCGACCGTTTCAGGACTGCATTCAGTCATGGATTCTTCTGCTTCCTGGGATGTTTTCTATATGTATAATAGATAGCATCGCGAACTTAACATCTTTGGTTTAAATAAAATTGAATGTAAAGAGAAGTTGGCAAATTGGTTGCAAAACTTAAATTATGAGGATACTGAAGCTATACTTCATCCAATAGTGTGACTCAAGGTTTTGCTGATCTGTAAGATTACCATATATTTACACGTACATATACACGCGCACGCAGGCACATACAAGCGCACACACGCACACATACGCACATGCGCGCACACAAAAACACAAACACACACACGCACACACACACACACACTTCATCTATCTAAAGTTCAATAGTGTATAAGTGTAAAAAAATTCTTTAAATTTATATTTTTCATATTTTGTTTCTCTCTTGCAATGTTTAATATTTTCTTAGTAATGCCATATTACTAAGTATGTATTATTCCCAAGGGTGAGGTCCTGCTGACTTGTAGTACAGGTGTTAAGCCTTTAACAGGCACCAGCTCCTACAAAAGCTGTTAATGTTTCTTAAATTACTGAGAACCTTCTGAGCGTGTTTTTGTGGAGAAATATTATTTTTTAAAGGTTATTTTTATTTATTTCATTTTTTATTTCATTATTATTATTATATTTAATTACCTGGTCTCAAATTCCCTGTTCTATCTAAAATTGTAATACATTTAATTAGTTTAATAACTGCTTTAAAGCTGCTTCAGTGAATAAAAAAAAATTATTATTATAAGTGGAAAATCGACGTCAAAAGATCAAGACTTTGAGGATCGTGTTTATAGACTTTAAGTGGAGTTGGGTAGGACATCTTCAGTTCAGACAGACATTCAGCAGCAGTAGAGCACCTTTTTTTTTTTTTTTTTTTTTTTATACTTGACAGGCAAATGACTCCACTCCGCCTGATGTTAAGTTGAAAGAGTTCGTCCAGGGAAGTACTGCCACGGTACCTGTTTCTGCCGCCTAGCAGTAATGTTGCTCCCGTTACTGCGTTCCGTTTTCGAAGGGTAAGGGTGCTGGCGAAATAACAGGTACACGGGACTTGTCAACTTATGTCTCAGGGTGACGGGCGCAGTAGCAGTGCACCTGAGATCTTTGCGATTTAAAGCTCTGAGTCTGAGTGAGGCCCTGCAACTGTTATGGACAGGCGTGTCGCTTACCAACAGAAGCACGACTTGTTCGTTCCGTCACTTGGTATTATATACAAAAAATGTGGTTAGTAGTGATGGCTTAAGGCTTTGAAGGAGTGATGGTTAAGAACAGACCGAAGAAATCCGGGCCAGACCAGAGAGGCACATGTGCGCAAAGTATGGTAGGAGCGAAAGGAGTCCTATACTCAGCAGTGGGTAACACCGGGTTATAAATGATGACGATGTTTATAAATGGTGTATAGGACTCTGCTATAAACACCCAGACCCCAATTTAGAAAACCTCATCTCCCAAACTGGTGCGGGAATCGAACCTATTAAGACATCCACGTATAGTGCCCACATTGCTAATCGCTGGGTCACCGAGGTCATCGAATACTAATAGACCTGTAGGGTCTTAATAATATTGAACTACAAAACATCGTTGTTTACCAATTATTAAGTGAGCAATAGAGATAACAGCGGAGGAATGCAGAATGTAATGATTGTATTATACTAGGTATACCTACTGAGAAAGGCAGAATGGCAAATAACAGTTATGCAGATAAGGTCAAAGGGGTAGCGGAGATGCGATTATACGTATCAAATAGTTAGTAGATACGTATAATCATATCAGAATATGCACAATTATGCATTTATTTGTGTTTAGCAGCAATAGAGCTCCTTGTGAAAGAGTTCGTCCATACCTATTTCTGCCGCCAAGCAGTAATCATATCATCATACCGTACATACATACCATCATACGTAAAAACAATAATCATACCATCAGGCGACTTATTCGTCCTGCCACTTGATATTATAAAAAAATGCATACATTGATTGAGCTACTTTTTTACAAGAATGTATAGTGATAAGAGATTGTAACACACAGGATATTTACCTACATTTATATAATTGCGTATTGTATTTATACCTATATTAATTTATTTATAATGAATGTCGTGATATTTTTACTACCTATTACTATCGTGATATTCATATCAAAAATGAAAAATTTAATTTGAAATTTACCATAAGCTTTAGTAGCTATGGGGCTCCTTGTGAATGGGTTCGTCAGGGGAGGTATTGCCACCTTTCTGCCGCCAAGCTGTAATATGAGCGTTATTGCGTTCTGGTTTTTGGAAGGGTAAGGGTGCTGGTGAAATTACATGCATATGGGACTTGTCAACTTATGTCTCAAGGTGACGGGCGCAGTGTCAGTACCCTTAAGATCTTTGTGATTTAAAGCTCTGAGTGGCCCTGCAACTGTTATGGACAGGCGTGTCAAAAAAAAGCGTTCTCGGTGAATGATCAAACTGCACGTCGAAAAAGGTTCACAACTCCCGGAAAACGTATGAAGTCTCCAAAATAACCGCTGTCCGCTCAGTCCATTCGTTTAGATTAACTGCTACGAAGCCACATACAGATATAAGAGATACACAGACAAAGGCTTTTTTTATAATACCAGGCTTTTTTATAATAACAATTTAATACAATACGGGGCGAACAAGTCGTGCGCCTAGTGGTAAGCGACACTCCGATCCATAACAGTTGTAGTGCCATTCAGAGCTTTAAATCGCAAAGACCTTAGGGGCACTGCCATTGTACCCGTCAACCGTAGACATAAGTTGACTAGTCCCATGTGCCTGTAATTTCTCCCACCCCCGTACCCTTCAAAACCAAAACACAGGAATGCTCACATTACTGTTTGGCGGCAGAAATAGGTAAGTTGGCAGTACTTCCTTGGCAACTCTTTCGTATAATTTGTTAATAACTTATACCTCTGTTTGGATCGTTTTCCATTTAAATATTTCCATAAAAGAATATGTTGTTAAAACGACTTGGAACATGGCATATTAAGTGTAACCCGAAACTAGAGGAAAATGGTGGTATATAGCATATGTTTCCCTATATTGGTGTTCATGTATTATTATATACCAATATATATATGCTATATATATAAATGTGTCTTTACACTGGATGGCCGGAATGCGATATTCCATTCGATTGCCTTCTTATTTTCGTTGTAAGGGAAATTGCTTTACGTTCGCATTCAGACGCTCTCGAATCTATGTAATGTGTACGTCTTTTGTATCTTATATGAATTTGTATTGTATTATTCAAATTAAGCCACAATGACATGTATACAAAAGTCAATTTGTCACTGTGGTTTTCAAGTGGTAAAAAGTTGCTTAATCAATACAAATAAGAATGTAAAAACTTGGAATGCATCGAGAGATATCAGGGCCTTCATTTGCATGAGTCGCGGAATTGTTCTAGGTATCAGAGCCGACGTCATCGAGTCTCGACGCACTTAACAAGGAGAATGTTGTTGACTCTACATACGTCGAGTCTATAGTCACATTCCATTACAGATTTTTTTTTTTTTTCATTTATTATCCAAAACATAATAATTTACAGTGGTTCTTAAATCTGACCTACCTACGGCAATTCCTTTAACGGGTTTATACGTAGGTGGCCGCAATTTTTGCACAGCATAAAGCGGTTTCTTTTTACAAAATATATTAAATTAATAAGGAAAATATTAAACGAAAGAAATGACAATAACTAATAGGTACTACCAATAATAATGTTTTAAATTTGATGTTACATTAACTTTACTAATAATATTAATACTTGAAGATATTTTTTTTCATTGAATATTTCAGTAATACTAGAATATTGTTTCACATTTTTACGTATTAATAGTTTCTGTATAAGGTCTTAAGGTAATGTGTTTAGCGTATTAGGGAGCATGTAATCATTTCTTCTTTGTTCATATACATTTTTATACTTAGGTAAGTTGTATTGCATTGTAAGTATGTCGATAAGTAGAATAAACTACGCAAATTAGGAGATTTATTTTTGTTCTAGTTCACATATTAGTATGAAGCTTTCGTGAATAGTTAGTATTCTTATTTTTAACCGATTTCAAACAAAAAGGCAATTTTACAAACTTACTGCATGTAGCTTTAGAATGCATTAAAGTATATCTTTGTTTATATCTTGGCTGGCACCGACTACAAAAATAACTAATTAGATAAATATTGTAAATATTTAAGTATCAATATTTTTTTAGTGGTAAACTAAAACTTTAAACCGACCATTCGGTAGCATAGACCAATAATATCATTTTATTATTAAAATTATAGGTAATAAGGTTTGGACAACAATTGTAACTTTGTAATTGTACAAATAAACCTTAAATGTAGACACATTGATTAATAAGTTATAATAATACTGTGTACAAAACGAAAA
This sequence comes from Hyposmocoma kahamanoa, assembly GCF_003589595.1. Classification (NCBI taxonomy): domain Eukaryota; kingdom Metazoa; phylum Arthropoda; class Insecta; order Lepidoptera; family Cosmopterigidae; genus Hyposmocoma; species Hyposmocoma kahamanoa. The sequence continues at coordinate 16,932,918 of NW_020653852.1, read as the reverse complement.
TAGACAAAAATAAATAAAAAGAATTACGTACAATTGTTTTGAGCACTGTTATTTGTAGGTTGTACTTATATGTTTAGTAGCAGTAAAGCTCCCTGTGAAAGAGTTCGTCCAGGAAAGTACTGCCGCCTTATTTATTTCTGTCGCCAAGCAGTAATGTGACCATTACTGCGTTCCTGTTTTGAAGGCTAAGTGCTGGTGAAATTGAACGAGCATATCGGACTTGTCAACTTATGTCTCAGGGTCACGGGTGCGGTGACAGTGGCTGGTGTTGGGTCATAGGAAAATTTACTTATTTTTCAAAAAATATGTATTTTTCCGAATATTTTTCCTTATATTTTCCACATTTGAAAGCTGACACTTGTCAAAAGTTGAAGATACTCAACGGAAACGATGGAGCTATTATAAAGTTTTTTTTACCAATGATTGTTTTTTTTCGCTGTTGTCCAATCATTTTAACAGTTTACTGTAACTTGTTTTTAGCTATACGATTTTATTTTATAATTAACGCTAAATAAAACGTCAAGAGATATATTTAAGCGTAGAACATAATATGAGCTTCTTTCCAATTTTCCAGGCGCACCATTGACTTACCAACAAATGGACATCGGGTTCGTGCTAAAAAGTATCCGCACTTATAGGGCTTTAAAATCGCATACAGAGCGTCAATCGCGACAGCGCGGTTGTCAATCATGCTATATAGCCGTGCGGTTTGTTCGTCGCGTCTCTTGGTGTGATAAAAAACTATATATTTTCTAAGTAGTAGTGTATCTTTATATGCAAACGACAAAGCTATCTAACAATACGTCATTTATTTATATTAACTCCAAGGACAACATACATATTTTCAATAGACTGAAAGTATAGAGATAACTATATACAACATATAAATAGTTGTAAATTTTTGTATAAGAAAAAACCTACTTGCCAAGTGTTATTGAAATCGGTTACCGGAATGTGCTGCAAACCGGATTAATTATAGTTTGCCACCTTTAGAGGTGGAATATTATTATTTTCTTCAAATTTAAATAGGATTTTAATTGGGAATTTAAGTTGGTTAAAAAATGAACAACATAAAATATTTATTCTCCACAAGCGCAGCTACTTTGTACGATTTAACCGTCACTGGGTGAGCACCGTAAGTAATTGATATCCATTTTCATTAACTTGGATTTCCACAAAGTAACATCTGAGTCTATAAATTATATTAAAAAAAAGGTAAAATTTCGCAAGAAATTACCTATTTGTTTTCTTACTTACAAAAGAAGTGAACACATATTTATTTTATCTTAGAGGGTACAAGCAACTTATACTACAATATAATAGAAATTAAAATAACAATGGTACGCAAACAGTTCCCCAGTGATAGCAATTGAGTTAAATTTGATTTAAAACGTATTGATTACACAATCCGTTAAGAGAAATAAAAAAAGACAAAATAAAGATGAAAACACAAAATTTCACATTGCTTCATTTCAGACAGTTGTTAAGTAGGTCATACATCATTAAAAACCAACATAAAAAATCCGTAAAATTATCCATGAAACATATTCTATTACATTATATAAACACCACAAATAACAACAATAACTCTTTTTCCTATATAGAACAACTTGATAATTGGTGAAGTAATTACTAAAAAATGTACTACACTCTGAGATGGAGTCGAAGTCCAAAAAGTAAACAAACAACTGTCACTGTTAAAGTGAAATCTCATAGATCATAAACCTTTTTTCCCATGTTCGTTTATTAACATGTCCCATTCTTTTCTGACTAACATTTATAGTGGAAAATACTCTTTTCATTTCAGTTTTTGATGGGTATAATTGATAAAATCAATTGAAATCCATTGATCTAAATTTATTTTTTAATTTTACCCTCAATAAATATACCCTAAATATCAATTTCAATCCATTGATTCAAATTGATTTTTTAATTTTACCCTTCTAAATGAAGGTAAGGCTCGCATATTGCTTGGCGACAGAAATAGGTAAGGTGGCAGTACTTCCCTGGTCCAACTCTTTCACAAGGAGCTATACCACTACTAAGTAAACGATATACTCACCAGTTTTCTAAAAGAAACATTGAAACGTGAAAAATAGATTATCAAGGAGCGTAAACGTATATTATTTAAAATATCATGTAATGACTAAAATAGTAGATACTAAAGATCTGCCTCTACAAGTATGCACCATTTCACAACGACATAATTTGAGGCAATCAATTATATAAAGTCAATTCTCAAAATTATTTTCCAGTGTATGATATGTACGCATGTATGTATGTATGTACGCACTAACAATAAAGTAGATTGCGAGTGGATTTTCATTCAGTACGGAAATTTTTGAGGGATGGTAGGTCATGGGTTTGACCGTGAAATGAATAAAAAAGCATTATTATTTTTAGATCCGCTTTATTTTATTTTTGTGTTATTAATCGCCTTTATTTGCTTTAATGTGGGTAGCTCAATGGTGGGCGGTTTTGATACCTCATCTCTCTATGCTCGTCACAAGCCAGTTTTTTTAGTTTATACCGCCAACGATACGTTCGTTACGTTCTTCGTTAGTGTCACACCCGCCATAGGTTAGCATAACAGCAACCGCCAATTAGAAGCGCATTGTATTGTACAATGTCCGACTATATCCGGTTACCGCAACCGGCGACGTGTCGATTTCATATTAATTGAATGAAAATAGAATATTCGCTTCTAGTTGCGGTTGCCTGTATCCGACACAAGACACACGTTTACGCGGCGCCTATATTGACACAGATATAATCAGTACGGTATAAAGAGAATTTTCAACATTATCAGCTTAGAATCCGAAATATTTGTTATTTAATGATCAAACAAACAGAATCTACAAAGACTGGGCCTACTAGTAAGTGGTAAGCCGTAAACAGAGTAAGCAGTGGATCTCACTTTCCACGTGTTTTTTCCGCAATACCGCAGGATTATTCTTTTTATATAAGCGCGCAATTGACTTCCACCTAAACGGATAAAAAGTGACTATAAGGTCAACGATAAACGTGCACACCTAAGTAATGCCTATTCACTCACGCCTTGAAAAGCCTCAAGTTATAGCGTTCAGGGAATAAGTGTGCAGGGACTGCCTCCGTGGCCTAACGGTTATCATGCCGGACAGCCACGTAGAGGTTCGATTCCCGGGCCGGGAGAAATATGTGTATGGCCTACATTTATTTCTATCGTGAGTTTGGGTGTAATTTATGGTTGTCTATGTATATTCATGGCACCCGCGACACAGGGTTTCCCTAGTGCGGGGCTATATTGAGTGTGTGCGTTATTATTATTATTATAATTCCACTCCATAGCTGTTCGCAATATAAATATGAAAGCGCTTCGTGTGAATCTTCGGAATATCCACAACATAGGGATGGAACACAAGCCTACGTCTAGTCCCCTGGTGGTGGAAAGGGGAAGGAAGAATTAAACAGTGTAATTCCATCGCACACTCTCCGCGCTAACAGACTTGATTTTTTAAAATATATAATAGACATACGCTTGGCTTCAACTTTACCTGAACTTTAGCGATGATGTGACCGACGAAAAAATGCCTATTCACTCTAACATTACGGTTGACAGTCAACCGTGACCATGAAACCAGTAAAGGGCCCGAAACGTCGGTTTGTTTGAAAAAACAAATATAAGCGATTTAAATCCGGAAAAATAGTTTCATTTCCTATGTGTAACAATCGCGAAAATCTAAGAACTCGATAAATTAAAATTCTTTACAATTGGAGACGGTTGAATTGCAAACATAGTGTTGTAGGACGCCATGCGGCCAGATGGAGTGACGACTTAGTAAAGGCTGCTAGCAGCAGATGGATGCGACAAGCTGAGAAACGAGTGAAATATCGCACATTGAGAGTGGTATAGACTGATGATGATGAATTGCAAATAGAAAATCTTCCAAAAAAGAAGCGTTCAATATTCCAATGATATCATGATGTGGTTACACCCCATTTTACAATTAGAAAATTATTGCTCTTGTTCTTACGTTGTATGTACTCATACCAGCCCGTCACACCATACCATATTCTTACGTACAAATACATCAAAAAGCTGTGAATAATAGCACACTAAGACATATAGCTGTGGTAAAATATATATAAAAAAAATTTCACAAACAAATTATACATTAATTAAATTTTTATTGAATTGATATTCAATTATTTTTTGTGAAACCGACGTCTTCTTGCATACCGTGCCAGACGCTAGGTTCGAATCCGACCGGATCGAAGGAATTTTTTCTGAGTGTTTTTTCCGAGTGTTCGATCTTTGTATTAATAATTATAACAAACTAGTGGAGTAATTTCACAAAAAATAATTGAATATCAATTCAATAAAAATTTAATTAATACAGTGAATAGCGACATCTCTCGCCAGGACTGGTAGCTGTAAAGGTACTAACTGGGTGATAAATCTGTCAAAGATTTCTCATAGATGGCGCTACGACTAAAAAGTCGTTGAAAAACCAAGTACAAAGACACGACGCAAGCACATAGAGAAATTCGTGAGGTCCGTTGGTTCGTTCCGTGGCTTAGTTGGTATAGCGTCTGGCACGGTATGCAAGAAGACGTCGGTTCGAATCCGACCGGATCGAAGGAATTTTTTCTGAGTGTTTTTTCCGAGTGTTCGATCTTTGTATTAATAATTATAACAAATTATACATTTACAAAAAATAATATCAGGTGTTCGAACATTACGGAATCTCGAAAAAGTGTTCTCAAGAGCCGATCCGAAAGAGAAGTGGTTTTCGCCGTGATTAATCCAGTAGAGTTATCTTGCGTATGCCGTACAGTTATGAGACGAGGCTTTCGCGGAATGCTGTGAATAGCTTGCCGTGCCTCTCGACATTTCGAAGGAATTAACTAATAATATGCTTTCGAAGGAATTTAGATCGATTCAGATCGAAGGAATTTTTTCGATCTTTGTATTAATAATTGTGACAAACCAGTAGAGTAAATTTCAACAAAAAGTAATTGTATATTAATTCAATAAAAAAAAAATATAATATCCCGTTAGAACAACCTTCCAGCTTACAAAATTCCTGTTGGACATTTTGCGTTTTATCTTTGCTATTTCTTACCAACATAGGTGTTAATTAGTCAAACTAATCAGATATGGACATGATTTGTCTCAAAATAAACTATTTTTATTTATTTTATATTTAAAAAGTAACAATAATTAATTACTCAATCTTTGAATTACAAATTAAATAATTTAGTTACCACGAACAACTATTAAGTCTATCAGATTAAGGTCCGAAGCCCAATAAACGCCGCGAAACAAAATATATTTCAGTGAATGTGCTCATTCCGCCCGCCTCCTTTTACCATCGGACATCCAGACGACGGCGGGATATTATCCTTACTTGATCGATATTCTCTTCAGGCGTAAGCGCTTCATCATCTTTTATTATGCACATAGCCCAGGAATGGGATTCCCTGTCGGCGACTGTGCAACTGACTATGTAGACTATCTAGGCGAGCTCCTTCAATCGTAGATTCTATCTTTGCCCAGGGATATGTAGTGGTCAAGAGCAAGTCCTTTCATTCGTTTGCTACTCTCCAGACTGAATTTCAGAGTGGGATGGAGTGGGAAATCATCCTCTAAGCCCCGCTTCCTGGTCTTCCAGCTTATAATAGTATTTACAGTGTTTATTTAAATTTTTTTTTTTTTAACCATGAAAACTAAAAAAACACTTAATACTAAGGCATCTCGGAGCACTTAGCAAAATTCAATCGGATGACGACAAATCCACTTTGTGACGCAACGCCTGAAGGCTTTTAATTTGTTCCCTTCCGTCACATAACGGAAATGGTTATTGACAGATTGAGTTTAGGCGATTTTTTGACCCGATTAAAAATGTTTACTGAAATCGATATCCTGTGGAATAAAGTCGTTCAACCCTCATTATTAAAGTTAATCCCGATTTTAAGCTGCAATCAATCTAGCTACAATTTTAAGGTTTCAAAGATATAAATTACATACATTTATAATAACACACATTTTAGTAAAAGTAATTACCTAAGAGTGGTTATACACGGCGATTTTTAGCAGCAATGCAAACGCGCGTTCGTGAAACGCGCGACTTCATCGATACAAACGCGCGATTGAATCGATACAAACGCGCAACTGCATCGATGCAATCGCCTACAAATCCCAAGTTATCGATGCAATCGCGCGTAAAATCACGCGCATGTGTAAAGGTAGACGTTTAGCGACTGCACCGCTACTGCAATGCGTTTGCTAGAAGTCGCCCAGTGTAACCGGTCTTACTAGTACCCATTCCCGTGGGACAGCCCTGTAACGAAATACTGGCTGAGCCAATATGCACTTTAAATATTAGGTCGCACCCCTCATGGAAGAATGGCATAAGTGGAGGTACGTCAAAAATGTTTATTGCTCTATCTACAATATTAGTCGATACAGACAACAATAATTGGAGAGGATGTGGGTTATATTTTTCCGTATCTAGTTCAGCAATAAAAGTTTTACATTTTACATTGTATTATATCGGTGGCTTTTTTAATTATTAAGTTTATCTCTTAATATTCGTTAATTGAAGGCGGGCGATTTTTAAACCGAGAAACCTTTACGAAGCCAGATGAGGAGACCTGATTGAGCCATGGAGTATTTACAAAAATGGAAATTTTTTCATGATAAATAAAGATAGACATCATATTAATACGAAGAACAAAATAATATCAGTTCTTTACAGTCGTCATTAACGAAACTCTGTTGATATTTGAAGTTTGCAATTTACGATGTTAAAACTATATTGTGAAATAAAAACAACAAAAGTTTATACAGCTTCTTTGTACTTGGATGACAAATATTCATTGGAGTTATCCGTTTACGATTTTCGGGTTGCTTTTGCGAAAGATATTTTTGAACAAACACCGTTAATGAAAGTTTCTTACTCGTTCTTCTCAGGGAAACTGCCTTACGAATGAATAGTGTAGTGATTCGCTTCCTTGTGAAATAAAGATATTTCTTATCCTTGATATAATAAATCCACATGGGACACGTCAAAAGTGTTTTTATGACGTAAAAGTCATAAAAGTAACACTCTAGATCACAGTTTCCCAAACTGGTCCCTACCGTACCCAGTGGGCGCTGAAAAGTCCTAGGGGGGCAGGGACCTCGGAAGCAATTGGGGATCGTTGATCCTGTTTCAAAAAGAATATCTGAATTATGTATATAAACTATACTACACGTGTGTATTCATTTTCCTTGTGATTTTTTGTGTTAATTTAAAAAAAAGCGTGTTTTGTTAGGTGTCGAAACACAAAACTGCGATGCGAAATCTACGAGCTCGCACGACGCATCGCAAGAATTTGCGAATTGCTCCGCATCGCGCATTCCTGCGATGTTAATCTTCTTTGTGTTTTTTTCCTATACTTTCTTATCAATAACAGCAGTGCAACACTGTATGTACGATCCATGTCGCTACCTATTTAAAAAATACGTTCTGTACGGTTGATGATCGTCGAAAGAATGGTTACCCGAACCGTGGCAGTGAGATGCCTTGCCGCACGAAATCGCATCGCAGTAACTCGCGTCGCAATATTCTGCGTTGGAAATTCGCATCGCGCCGATTCGCACTTTTATTTTTCGACCCGTGGATGGTGAGTCAAAGTTTGGGAACCTTTGTTCTAGATCTTACTTGGTGCAACAAATTTCGTTGGCCATTTAGCAGCGTGCCATTGTTTTGGGGACGTTTGAACCAGTTAAGATTCAGAGCGGTCCTTTTTCTATCGTACGAGTATTTTTGCCGGTTGATGCGCTGTGCGGATATTTTCTCATACATTAATGCAAACGTTTATAAACGTTTCTTCTACAGACTATTAAATGAATGTGATAAAATAATGATACTGACGTCAATAAACGTCGACTTTGCGCTTGTATGCCAGTGATCATTGGTATGTGTGAGTGCTTGCTTGCGCTAAGTGAAATTTTATATTTTATATATTCAATATTTGATATGTTGTGGAGTAATGACCTTTGTATGGCTAAATAATGTTCTCTTACGTTCTTTCATGAAATACAACAAAATTAACGACGTAATAGTACGTTGTTCTACATCACTTGCAAATGTTTAGGGCGGCATAATACGTGGTTCGCGCGAATGTGTTAAATAAAAATGACTACATATGTTTGACGAAATGCAATATTGCTTTTTTATGTGATGAATTATATCATCACATGTTGCTGATTTATATCAGCAACAGGCTTCATCACTTCACTTCGGAATAACACAATAGTAGTTTAAGTGACTGTTACATAATGAAGGCATTAAAATGCGTGTGGGTTTATGAATGATATGTGTGTAGATAAATATAAATTTGTGTCTACGTGACGAATCTACGTTGCGGATTGACAGTTGCAATTAATTTAGTTTTTGAATTAATAAATTAAGAATTTAAATTAATAGTTATACGTACTACACGAAACAAATTATGTATATATGTAAGTGTCTCCGTGGCCGAATGGTTGCCATGCCGGACTGGCACGTAGAGGTCCCAGGTTCGATTCCCAAGCCCGGGAGAAGTATTTGTGTAGCCTACATTTGTTTCTCTCGTGAGTTTGGGTGCAATTTGTGGTTGTCTATGTATGTGTCCATGGCACCCGCGACACAGGGTTTCCCTAGTGCGGGGCTATGTTGAGTGTGTGCGTTATAAACTACGATACGTTATAACTGTGAAATTTTATAACTCTTATTTAAGATAAGAAAAGTTATCGACCAATTTTGTTCGTAGAATCTTGAACCTTTCTCATAACCTTGACCTAGTCGAGAGTGTAAAGGCATTATTTATGGGTGCATGCTACATCTTCGTGCGAGCGATTATAGATATATATATATATATATATATATATATATATATATGAATTTGAATTGAGTGATTTCCAAGCTTCTTGACCGCGGAAGAAAAAAAACGATGGAATTGCCATAGGTCTCGATTACTATCGGAACCGATGCCGTAAACACGCAAACAGACAAAGTGATAAACACTATGAAATCTTGACAATGATTGGTCATAGTGTCTAATTTTAAAAGATGTAACAAATTCTGCATTATTAATATAGTTTAAACTTTACCCAGTCGCTATACCGTTCAAAGTTCAATACCTTTATAGCAAGTTACGACGTTTTGATTTTATATTCAAAATTTTATTCAACACGCAGCCATCTTGTGGCCAGTAGCTGAACTGCAATGAACAATTGATATTTGAACGAATAGATAATCAAAAAATTGAAAATTTATTAAAATGAGACTTACCGATGATTTGAAACGACCGAGCTCAAATAGGTCTTTCGATACCTATAGTTGGCACGCGTCAGACGCTAACTAACCACTTCTACTATATTTAGTGTTCTGTGTTCTAGACCATACATAATAAATACACTCTACTTTTCTTGACGATGCCATTTTTTATATTTACTGAAAAACGACTATACACACATCCTCTAACTATTATTGTAATTTAGAAAATCACCTAATTCATTTATTTGCAAACTTTACAGTTTTTTAAATCCGATTTATATTCTTAGATCACAAACTTACTCACCCATTTACAAAGTTTGTCAATTATGCAACCCATTTATATTATAATATAATATAATAACAAACTATAATTCCAAGGACATGTGCATACTGTCCTTGGAGTTATACAAAACACACGTTTTGTATGTGTAAATGTGTGAGAATACATGAATTCTTGGTTACTTACCTGCGTTAGTAGCTTAGGAGCTTGGTACTTGGTACTTGGTATAATGGGTGGGTGTCCGCAACTCGAAGTCAAGGCGCCTATTTTGCGGGTGTTGGGTGCAGGTTGGGTACTTGTGCCACCCAAGCTCCTCCAGGAATCTCAGCAGCCTCGTCGGTTTGCTAAAGAGTTCGGGGAGCGACCTTGGCACTCCAAGGTACTTCGCCCTGTAGTTGGCCACGCCGGAGCACTGTAGTAGGATGTGCGCAGCCGTTTCCTCCCCCTCCATGCACGCTCTGCATAGAGGGCTGTGATACCTAAATTGAAAAGGTGTTTATTGTATGGACCATGGCCCGTTAGGGCGGCAGTTAGAGTGCGAAGCTCTTGCCTTTTGAGTTTAATTAATATTCATGATAGACTGGCATTGAGCATTGGGAGTGCTTCCCTCGCCTGTCTACAAACCGTAAGGGTGGTCCATGTATTATTATGTGAAGATTTTGTACCTTTGTGTATAGTTGTTCTGGACTATTGGTAGGGGAGGGACACTATTCTGGTCCTACAGCGACGTCTCCGACCCTTTTCTGGCTAGTTCATCTTCTGCGTCATTGCCACATGAGCCGCTGTGTCCTTTAATCCACTGTAGAGTTACGTGGTTTTGTATACATACCTCCATGAGTGCTTGATGGCATTCATAAATGAGCCCTGAGTTTATGTCATAGCTGTTCAGTGCTTGAAGTACTGACTTACTGTCAGAGAGTATTTGAATGGAGTGATTCTTTACTCTTTTCGCTATGATTGCTTCTGCCGCCAACTTGATGCCCATGCATTCAGCCTGGAATACTGTGTTGTGGTCGCCAAGCGGTGTTGATAACCTGATATTGAGATCTTCTGAGAATACCCCAGTACCTGTTCCTGAATTTGTTTTAGATCCATCAGTGAAGACGCGGACCTCTCTGGGGTTCAGTCCTTCATTCGGATCTTCAAACAATTGTATCTTGTATTTTTTGTCAAAGATGTATTGTTTTGGGATCCTATCCACAGCCGCCTCCAGTAGCGGTTCCTTAGGAGCTATGATTCCAGGTGATGCACAAAATAAAGCGGGTGATTTTTGGTTTTTAACACAGCGCCTTATTTTAATGGCGATTACAATGGCAAGTAACACAATATTATGCACTGAATTGATAGGTAAGCACATGAAGTCCTTTCATACGTGATGAGGTAGGTATCGAGCGGAAGAAGCAACGTGCGTTCGATGATCTGCTCATTAACTGAGTATATATTGCATGTGTGTGTGTGTGTGTGTGTGTGTGTATGCTCTGTTTAATTATTATTGCCTTAACATAATAACAAGGCAGTAAATTCCAAAGCACATTATTCAGATATGAATATAGTCGATTGGTAATACACATGATTCCAGATTAATTTCTGAATAGATTGACGACGCAAAATTTTCCTATATGTATAGTTTTATTGCTGTTCAATAGCTATTAAAGTACACTTATTAAGCGTATGTATACTATAACGTCACTGAAGTTGAAAACAGTTACACAAAAGTTTAGGACTTACTCGACCTTTTAAAGTGCCTAAATCCTTTGCTGACAAACTGAACTTTTCACTTGTACCCTAATTTGAGTTTGTTAAAAGTACTTTTAGTGATAATGCTATTCACACAAAATCATGTAACTAACGTTAGGTTTGGTATGTTTAACACCTGCACAAATTCAGTGGGATTTTTTATGGCTATCAGAACAGTTCACCTGATTGTATCGCGTTTGTATCGATACAAACGCGCGATTGCATCGATGCAATAGCATGAATTTGTAATTACAGTTCATAAACGAATTACTTTTTATTAATTATGTTACGATTTATAATAACTGCCTCTGTGGCCGAACGGTTACCATGCCGGACTGCCACGCAGAGGTCTCAGGTTCGATTCCCGGGCCGGGAGTAATGTTTGTATGGCTTACATTTATTTCTCTCGTGAGTTTGGGTGTAATTTGTGGTTGTCTATGTGTGTGTCCATGGCACCCGCGACACAGGGTTTCCCTAGTGCGGGGCTATGTTGAGTGTGTGCGTTATTATTTGAGTTCTCAAGTATTCGTTAGCGGTGGCTCTGTAGCCAATATTCAATAAACACCTAAATCATATAATAATGGAGTCTGAGCCCGTATTTGTTCGTTTGAATTATAATGAAGTTGTTATGATGACTATAACGTAAGTATACTCAATAATTAACACTTCATGTTAATACATACAACGTGTAGTCACCTTGCATTATACATTTTCATACATATAATAAAAAACGAATATCTTTCTAATTAAATAATCAAAACGAAATCTGAAACGGCATATATTTAGCAGTAAATTACTACTAAAACTAACAATTATAATCTCTGTAATACTTACAAATCCAAAGATATGGATGTTTGTTACTTTTGAGAAATTGGAGTGATCACTTAAAAATAAGTGTTATTCAAAAACGTTTCACATTAGTGGCTTGCTTTATATTTTACAAATTCATATGTAACATAAACGAGACTAACTAGAAACTATTTGGTTCTTAAGAAATCGCTCCTTTTAAAAACGTGCGGATAGAGTGAGCATAAGGAAGTATTTGTAAAAAATTGAAAAAACTAATCGATCTATAATGAAAAATGATAGTTTAACTAAACTTTTACTAAAAACTAGTGCAATAATATTATATGTAAACATTGACTTACAAATAAATGGACGACGGGTCTAATACAAAAACCACGAAAAAAATGTCCCAAGTCAACCTATTCGAAATTTAAATTGTAATGTCATCGCAGTATCGCGCTGTCAGTCGAACAAATGAAGACTAAAGCGGAGTTTGGCGCTCTGTATACGATTTTAGCGCCTTACAAGTGCGGACACTTTTTAGCGCGAACCCGACGTCCATATAATTGTAAGTCAATGTATGTAAACTAAATGCTTTTGTAGATCTGGCTGGCCCTCTGTGAGAACTGAGTGAGCACACATTAAGTTATTTTTCTCTTGTTTTATCTTTTTACAAATAGAAAGATTGGTTTCTACAATTGTTTTAAAACTTTTACTAAATGACTAACACATTTTAAACATTTTACAGAGGGTGCTCACTCAATCCACACACACGTATAATTTTAAACCCCGTAAAACATGATAGTTATTTGTTATGCAAGGTTGCAAAGTTGTTGTTTGACGGGAGTGCTTGTATTGAAAGCTGAGCAAGCGAAGGATTCTAAGATAATAGCTCCAAAAATAGAATCATGAGCGTAGCGAGGGTTTCAAGGCACGAGACGCAAAATAACTTTGCTGCCGAGCGAAACACACGACTTTTCACCTCACTATAGCGAGGAAAATGGTAGATGAAAGAAAAACAGTTGAACATAAAACATCAGTTTTTTAACTACAAGAAAAATTTTATCTTCGGATATGTCCTGAATTAACACCCCATCAATAAAAATTATATTCTTACTTGTACTTTTATTTTGTGTGATTAAGTAATTATTGAAATTATTTTAGTTCTTCGACGAATTAATATAATTAATAGACACAATTAGTTATCATTGTCAATTTAATGTTCCATAATAATAAGAAGAAAATATACCAACGTATTTATATTACATAAATAAGTAACGACAAATCGCGTAGTTGATCGTGATATT
>NW_020653852.1:16891024-16919121 GCF_003589595.1 Hyposmocoma kahamanoa | reverse complement strand
CCTTGTTAATAAAGCAGTCTTCTTGGGAGTGACCTTAGATAGTAAACGTCAATGGTTTCCACATATATCTTCCCTAGCCAGCAGATTAAGCTGCGCTGCATACGCTGTCCGCAGAATACGTGAGCTTACAGACGTTAGTACTGCTAGACTAGTTTACTTTAGTTACTTCCATAGTATAATGTCCTACGGGATTCTCATGTAGGGTAAAGCAGCAGATATTCAAACCATATTTGAATTGCAAAAACGAGCGATTCGTTCTGTGTACCGTCTAGGCTCTCGGGTTTCTCTCAGAGAAAAGTTTAAGGAGACTGGTATCATGTCTGTGGCATCACGGTACATTTACTCAAATATTTTATATGGCCGTAAAAATATACAAAATTTCAATAAGAAAGAAGATATCCATAATATTAAACTTAGAGCTAAGTCCAAACTAATAAATAAATAAATAAATAACGCACACACTCAACATAGTCAACAACAAACTCATGGTACCACGATTTCGTTTAACCAAGGTAAACAACTCTTTTATGGGGAACTGTATACGTTTTTACAATAAGATTCCGGAGCACATATTAAGTTTATCATTTCCTAAGTTAAAAAACTACATTAAAAATATTTTGATCGAAAAATCAATCATATTACAAAATTGAAGACTACGTGTTAGATAAAGATGTATGGAAAGACGACACGGCTCCAGAATCCACATAAATTTGATTCAAAGCGTATTCCCATAGCATTTAAGTTTATTTGAAAAGAGCAATCCCTAGAGTTTCTTGCTCGTTCTTCTCAGGGAGGTCAGCGTAGTGAACGAGCAGTAGCTTAAATGTGACGTTATCAAGTGTAAATTTATTTTACCTATGGAATAAATAATCTTTGACTTTGACTTTGACTTTAAATAGAATGATCTTTTTTAAATACCGTTTTATTTTAATTACAATGTAGTTTTTTCGCAAATGTATTAAAAAACGTCGTTTGATACTTATGCGGATTTGTCATTTTCACTTGCCAAGAAGCCTCGAGATTCGTGAATAATGACTAACTTTCGCTATACGCACTTGTATCAAAAATAACTAATTCCACCCTAGCGTGAAAAAAAACGCTTTTGCCTGCAGATTTCTAATGAGAAGAAAAGCCTTTCCGATCTGGTGAGGTGAAAATGATATTTTCACAAAAATATATATGTAAGAATGTTACTATTTTCTTAAAACTTATCTATCAGAGGCACTGTAAGACCAAGATTGTAAATTACCCTAATACGTGCGTATTTGCAAGACAAAAAGCTTGTCAGTTGATTTACATACCGAAACAATAACAATAAAGAGAATGACTACGATTACAGTAGGCTACTGGAATTTAATAGACAAAGTGCGTTTGACAAGGGCTGGCTAATAAATTGTGAATTTCGAATATATTCTGATGCTCCTTTTACGTTCTATTGTTATCCAGCTAAACCAATATTAATAAAATACGTAGCTATATAAAAATCAGCCGCCTATTCTTACATAGAGCTTAAGTCTTCTTGTTGCAGGCTTCAGTGTCATTATAGCAAGCTATACAATTTACTCTCGAACCTTTGATTTTATTAATATTTAGTTACGATTATTAACTGTTACTTATTAACGTTATTAACTTATTACAGTGAATTTATAGGCACATGGAACTTGTCAACTTATGTCTCAGGGTGCGGGCGTAGTGGCTCAGAGTGGCACTGCAACTGTTATGGACAGGTGCGTAGCTTACCATCAGGCGCACGACTTGTTCGTCCCGTCACTTGATATTATAAAAAAAAAGCTTTCGTTGCCTAATTCGTAGGTACCCTTGATGTAATAAGGTCACATCTCCAAAATGACCACTTTTCAGGAGAAAGGTTAAAGATTCTACGAACGAAAGTAGTCGAATATAAAATTTCATATACATATAAATAAATAAAATAAATAAAGCAAAAATAATACATAATTTGTTCGCGTACTTCGTTTTATTTTTATGACTTTTGTGTGATAAAAGAACTTTTAACTGCCTCCGTGAACGAACGGTTACCATGCACCACTGCCACACAAAGTCCCGGGTTCGATTCCCGAGCCGGGAGAAATATTTGTATGGCCTACATTTATGTCTCTCGTGAGTTAGGTGTATTTTGTGGTTGTCTATGTCTGTGTGTATGGCACCCGCGATACAGGTTTCCCTGCTGCGGGGCTATGAGTGTGTGCATTATTATTATTATGAATTTTTAAATGGGAGTGGCGGTATTTCGCAGCACTGGCATAGCCGGCCGGGATCCGGGACTCAGGTTCAAATACGTGCCGTATTATGCAGAACCGCCTTCTGCATTTGTGCTGGAAGCGACACGCCACAGATATCCAACCGCCCCAAGCTAGCCAGGCTGACTGGAATTAACCCGTTTGCGGACAAAATAATAATAATTATTATTTTGACGTATGATTACATGTGGTTTTATTACATAAACGGTAAACATTGTAATTTGTGTCAATACAACTATTAGTTATTTATTTTGTGTCTAAATATTATATTTATAAGTGATATAATAAACCGATTGACATGTGCACGACTGACATATATATCATCTAATCTGTGTTTTGTAATGTTTAATGTAATATAATCATAATAGTAAAATCTAATGATAATTTAGTATTGACATCTTAGACTATAATATAATTTATATCTATATATATAATATAACTTTAATATGATGAGATAATAATAGATTTGAATGTAATATCTGAACTAATGACTTCAATAACTTGTAGCAGGTTGCTTAAGAATATTTGTCCGCCATTATTGGTAGATTTTATATGATGCTTAGCACTGTTATTTACTAAACATCAAATTGTTCACACCAAAAAATCACACAAATAAACAAATTTAATTTCATTTCATATAATAATATTTTAAGCCAATTATTAATTTTGTTTGTTGTATCGAGTTTTTAAGTTTTTGCGACATGTACGCATTGGAAATGAAAATATTCTTTCGGTCTAAATCGCCTATATTTATTTTTCTAATAAACCAATGTTTCGGGCTATTTGCTGATCCCATGGTAACGGCTGATTGTCAGCCATGTCACCACGGTGTAGATCCGTTTTATTACGTGTTGGGATATGTTTATTCTGTATTCGCATAGATCTCAAATATTGAGTCAATATTCAATATTCTTTATTAACAATTCACAATAAGATGTTACATAGTAAAAGAATCACGTTATGTACCGTTTAAGGCAAAACAAAGTAGATTTTCTCTTGTAATAGAGAGTAAAATTAGGCCATTTTCGATGAAACATTCTTAATATACCTTCATATTTTTTGTGTCGCAGAAAATGGTGTAAAGTAGCACATGTGGGAGTTCAACAGTGGGTTTCAGGAACCCTTACTTCAGTAAAATGACGATTACTTCTTAAATACATAATATAAGTATATTTTATCAAGTCCGCAGGGAGATGAATGTTGTACACATTTCCGTGTGCATAGCATATTAAATAATAGCGTTTCAGAATATAAAGTGCTACTTATACTACAATCTATATTGAGTAGATATATAGTATACACATAATTTTCAATTTTACATACACAATCATGGGTCATGTGCAAAATTCTTTGTTTTTTATAGCTTATCATATTTCAAATACGATAAAATACAAAAACCTAGTTCCAATTCATAAAATATCGTGTTTACGTTTTAAACCAAAATCGTGCACTTTCTTGCCGTTTACTACCATTACCATTGCAAAAGCGTGTTTCTTAAAATTTTTTTGTTTCAAATTAAAGCTTGCTACCTAGTCTGTTCAATCTTTATCTTCTTGCAATACATCAGACGGAGATATATGTATACAACTGCTGTTTTTTAACCGAAAACTGAGAATCGAATCGACGGACCGCTGTACACATGCGCGACATGTGACGTTGGTCTGCTATGGACCGTTCCACACATGCATACTAAAAAAAATTTTTAGTAATAAGTCCTTTAGTATTTAAATAGCAATTTCATCCAGATAACCTTACAATAGGAATGTAACATTTAGTTAATCGGCGCACAGTTTTTAAAGCAATGTCGATAAGGGATAATATTTGTATACTTTAAGCATATGTGAAAATTAATCGCTATCTACTTAATGATAGAAACAAGAAATTTGTAGTCGACTTAACGGCAAAGGCACTCAGGTTCAGCACACTAAACAATCACGTTAGAGTCCTTGAGCTACCTCTACAACATTTCCGTTTCCGCACGTGTGAACATGTCCCTTACACTCCAAGTTAATATAATACATTTCATACAGGCTTTGTTTACTTACTAAATAACTGCAAAGTCAATATTTAATGTAGTTAGCGAAACCCCGTTGGGGAAAGTTTCGGGAATAACAATTCTCGTAATCTCTTCCGACTTGAAAGTGAAACCTAAATAAGATAGTCCCAACAGAGAAATGTTGGGAATCTCAATGGTTTAAAATGTTGAGTTGTACAGTTTGTCGACTAGTGTAGTATATGTTTGTATATCTGTGGTTTGTATGTCTATGATCGCCGACGAACTGTGCAAGAATAACTTAATAAGACAGGGCAGGAAGAACCCCAGCGCCCTTACGTGTATGCCTATCACCCTAAGTAGTTATCTAGTAGTCTAAGTAGTCTCCTTTTCAAGGAGGATTTAGGCTATAAATTATTTAAATCATCTTTATTTGATAGTTAAGAAAATTACATTTGAAATCGTCATATTAATTAAACTCTACAGCTCATTTGTAAGACAGAGTACCCCGAGAAGAATGAGTAAGAAACTATAAGAGTCGTATTCCGGAACTGTACTCAATGCTCAATTCAGGATTTGAGCAGACTTGAGGAGTATGATTTCAAGCACAGGAAATACGACCCTAATGGCAAGGACTTGAGTATGATTTTCAGTGCTCACTGCAATACTCAAGTCCTGACTTGAGTATTGAGTAGAGTTCTGGAATACGACCCTAAGGGTTGCTCTTTGTAAATATACATTTGAATACATTTAACATTTACAATATTTATTTCAAACGTCGAAGATTGAGACTACCTGCAAGAGCTAAACGGGTCACTACCACGAATTTTTGTCATCCAAGTGGACAGAAGCTGTACCTTTAGATTAAAGTTTTTGTTTCACTGAAGTTTAAAACCTCGTAAATGATAAATTTTTAATATCAACCGGAATCTTATTATAGAAGCTCATACATTGCCCCTTAAATGAATTTGTGACTTTGTGAAGACGACTGTGAAGAATAACTAATTTATTTTTATTCCTATGTTATGTTCTTAACTATTTTTAATGAAAAAAATACTATTCATAACATTTTCGTAAATGTACTGTGACGCTAGTATAAGAATGTTAATCTCTTTAAGCTTATCTCTCAAAGACTCTCTGGGGTCCAGATTATAAATGGCCCTAAAATGTAAATTGTCATGGTCAACGTTTCGTCTATTTTCCGCGGCAGATACGCTCAGTTTTTTCAAACCATTTTTCTAATCAATTGTGTGGTGCTTTTTAGAAAGATATTCTAGAAATCCATCACAGTTAAAGTAATGAATGATGAAAAATGAAAATTAATAAAGACTATTAACTTTCACAAAAGAAACTTATACTTATATAAGCCTATGGTCCTCACACGTTCTTGAATTTAGTTTCGGTTGCGAAAGTCTGCTGTCCATACGAGGATTAACCTGTGTTATAGAGCACCAGACTCTCACCCTTACACCTCTAAGTAAATACGAAAGATAGGCATAAGACAAGAAGACATAACTCATACAATTACAAAAGCATAAAACAAGAGGATACGTGTATTTAAACAGTTCCACAATAAAGCAAAAATGAAAATTAAACTTTGTTAAACTAGTTTTAGTTACATTGGAAAAACGATTGTTAGTAAGTTTTGTTGTAAGTGTTGCGTGTCTGGACCTATATTTATACGTGCTAAATATTATATATAATATAATGCATTTGTGTGTGTGTGTGTGTGTGTGTGTGTGTGTGTGTGTGTGTGTGTGTGTGTGTGTGTGTGCGTGTGTGTGCGTGTGTGTGTGTGATACTGTGTATTAGTGATTTTGAGTTTATGTGTTAGGTGACAATCTGTAATAATTTTTCTGTACATCATAACGTCATAAGTGATTAAATTGATAAGCAACAAGTCACTTACAAGATTACATTACATTATATTGTATACTACATGACAACAAATTGACACAGATTTAATACAAAGTGTTAATAACGTTAAGCTTTAATAACGTTTAATTAACTTATGCTTAACGTTGAATCTGCTTAAAGTATAAATGTGTAAACAATTAATAATTTTACTGTAAAGTCTTGAGCTAGATCTACTTGGGGTGGTATTTTTGTCCAATGGTAATATATACACTACTACAATAAACACGTGCTGTTCTCCGCCATCGCAGAGCGTGTTGATTTATTTATTTACATTTTAACAGTAGAGCTCCTTGTGAAAGAGCTCGTCCAGGGAAGTACTGCCACCTTATATATTTCTGCCGCCAAGCAGTAATGAGAGCATTACTGCGTTCCGGACTTAAAGGATAATGGTGCTGGTAAAATTACAGGCACATGGGACTTGTCTAAAAAAGAAAAAGAATATATAATAGGGGTTAAAGTATGAAATTGTCGATTTGTACTGAAAATCTAAATTGTTTATTTTTTAAATTTTTAACAAATTTATTTAATCAAAATAGTTGCCATTATTATCTATACATTGCTGCCATCTAATGGGAAGGTTATTAATGCCTTTGCGATAGAACTCCGACGATCTAGACTGCACAAACTGTGTGAAAGCATTTTGTACTGCCTCCTGGGAAGAAAACTTCTTGTCACGTAGATAATTATCCAAATCACGAAAAAAATGGTAGTCCATTGGAGCAAGGTCTGGTGAATACGGAAGATGACGAATGGTTTCTAACTGCAGTTCCTGAAGGGTCAAAATGGTTTCTCGTGCTGTGTGAGGTCTCGCGTTGTCGTGGAGCAATAATGGTGAAGATCGATTCATGAGTCGGGGCTGTCTTACTGCTAGTTTTGTCAACATGGTTCGGAGTTCGGCACAATAGACATCTGCCGTTATTGCTTGACCAGTTCGGAGAAAACTATAGTGAATAACACCATGCTAAGACCACCAAACAGTTACCATTACCTTTTTATTGGTAAGTTTTGCTTTAGGACACTGTTGTGGCATTTGACCTGGGGTCAGCCATTGCATTTTTCTTTTCCGGTTATCATAAAGAATCCACTTTTCATCACATGTTACAATTCGATCCAATATTCCTTCATTTCTGTACCGGTTCAACAAGGCAACACAAGTTTCAACACGCGTTTCTTTCTGCAGATCAGTCAAATCATGAGGCACCCATTTTTCGTATTTTTTTATTTTATTGATTTGACGCAAGTGAGTCAATATTGTGGGTAAGGTAACGTTAAACCATGCCGCTAATTCCTGGGTAGTTTGACTAGGATCGGCTTCCACTATCTCTCTTAATTCATCGTTATTCACCTGTATGGGCGGTCTTCCTCGTGGCTCGTTCTTTAAGTCGAAATTTCCATCACGAAAGCGTTTAAACCAAAATCGCACGGTGCGTTCATTAGTAGACCCCTCTCCAAACGCAGCATTGATATTGCGGGCTGTTTCTGCCGCGTTAGTTCCGCGTCGGAACTCGTATTCAAAAATCACTCGAATTTTCGCAGTATCCATCTTTCTTGTCTAAATTGAATAACAAAAACAATTGAAAGTCGATATTCAAATGTTTCAAATTTAAAAAAAAAATCACAGAAACCATTTGAAAAAAGTTTCATTCGAAAACCTCAAACCATGAAGATTCTATGAAAATTCAAAGAACCTATTGCAATAAAACGGCAATTTCATACTTTAACCCCTAATATAATGAATTTTCAGCATTTTCAAAACTTATTTTGGTTTGCATAATTTTTTTTAATGTAATTTTATGTAATTATTTAGTGTTTCTAACCCTACGATTGTATTAACAATGAAAATAAGAAAAATGGTTTATAAATATGGTTAAAATATTTAGAATTGTTACCATATTTTAAATTTTTATTGAATGATACTCAATTATTTTTTGTGAATTTACTCCACTAGTTTGTTATAATTATTAATACAAAGATCGAACACTCAGAAAAAAATCCTTCGATCGAAGTAAGCTTAGTTGGTATAGCGTCTGGCATGGTATGCTAGAAGACGTCGGTTCGAATACGGCCGAATCGAAGGAATTATTTTTGAGTGCTCGATCTTTGTATTAATAATTATAATAGTTACCGTACCTAACAATAATACAGCATTTTAGCTATGGAAAAACGTTTCTTAATACTTTAGGCATAATACTAAAATAACAAAGGCATTATTTTCAAAATAATTAAACCAAACCAACGTTTCCATTGTTTTCTGACTGTACATAATTAAAAAAGTCTACGCCGCGTAGACCCACGGGGCTACAACACAATATCTCTACGACAACATTGCTTCGTGTTACGAGTCTTTATCTTTTGTGTTATGGGATTCCACCGTAATGTGTATTTATCTAAATGGTCGTTATTTTCTGCACTATTGTTACTTAATACGAAAACAGTACTTATTAAATATAAACTAAATAAAATCGTAGCTAAGCGAGCGAAGCTTTCTTGGCATCAACTCAAATTGTACAATTTCCGAACGGAATTACTCGGTCCTTCCGTTCAGCTTGTCCATTAATTGAGGTCACCATTTTAAGTCTATGGGATAAAAAGAAAAATAAGAAAAATTGCGGCACTTCGGTAGGGAATCAACTTGTATTATGGAAACCGGAAACAACGACGGTACCACAAACACCGAGACCCGAGACAATATAAAAAAGTTTTTCGATATTGACCCTGCTGGGGATCTAACCCGGGACCTCAGAGATGGCGACACCATGAAAACCGGTGTGCAAGCCACTCGGCCACGGAGTTCATCAAATCACACGCACAATTCAAATTACAGGTACTAACCCGTTGCACCATCGCTTCGCCTAGCGTGTCTTTATTTTAATTAACCGACTTCAAAAAAGGAGGAGGTTCTCAATTCGACTGTGTGTCCTTTTTTTGTTTTTTTTTTTGTATGTATGTTACGCGATAACTCCGGTATTTGTGAACCGATTTTCATGATTCTTTTTTTGTTGGAAAGGGGGTATTTCCATAGTGGTCCCATTTCATTTTGAAGAAAATTATCCACCTCAAAGGGTGGTTGTTCACGCATGAAGATTCATTTTTATAAATAGCGCCTAACTTTAATTTAGGAGCACTTACTTTTAGCAATTATTTAGTTGATTTTGCTATTTCTCCAATTCAAGGCGTTTTTCTCTCGATATACTTTGAGTAGTGTCGTAGTGAGAACCTATTTTTATTATCTCCAGTATCAAGTCCTGTATAGTGGCGAACTAGGGGATATTGCAATGAAACTTAGCAAATAGACGTAATTCCACGTACTTTTGAGGTCGGTTTTTTTAGTACTCTGTACTGAGATTATTTTTTTATAATATCGTAGTCCTCAACGACAACATCCGCCGGACGTTAGTCACTGTTAACGTGCCCGCTATACTCGAGCCAAGCAGCAAATCGCGAACAGATGGCAAATGCCCGGACGGAATGACTCTCATCCCTTGGAGTATGTGCTGGGCACTGGTGTGGAACGCCTCATGTGTCGACACACTTGCCCCAACCCAGCTCCAGCACACCAGCAAAAAGGCTGGCTCCGCAGCTGAGGTGGCGGAAAGAATAAAAAGTAATAAGTACCAGGATCTCGGCTTCGACTATCTATTTACAGCCTTTGGAGTCGAAACCCTTGACCCGTGGGTCCCGTGCTCTTCATCTGTACAAAAGTTTATCGAAAAAATTAATTGATTGTCTGGGAAACCCAAGGGCAGCTACCTTGCCCGACGCATCAGCATAGCAATACAAAGGGGGAACGCTGCCAGCATCTTGGGCACCTTGTCATGGGACCCTATTTTATTCATATAATTTAAAAATCCTAGTTTAACTTTCTAGTAGTTAAGCTCTTATTGTCTTTTTACCTTAACTGTATATTATCTTAATTAAATAGTTTCGTAATGAATAAATGAAAACTATATTCAAATATCAATATCAGTGTAATTGTGTGGAATATGTGAAAGTGTACATGTGTGTCATCCATCCGATAGACGTACAATATAATTTTGGATATTGTACTCTATCGGATGGATGATACACATGTACACATTCCACACAATTACACACCTACAGATACTAGCACTCACACACACTAACAATTAGTTTAATCTATTTTTTAGTCTGAAAACTTAAAAAATTACTGTAATTAGTGAAATTTGTATTAGTTGTAACACCAGTTATAGTAGATTAGTTTTAGTAGAGAAGGTATTATGTTTCATCATCTTAAAATTATATAAGAGCAAGATTACGATTAATATTATAGAAGAGCGACGTTTCCTAACACAGGCCCTAACAAGCCTAAATGGAAACATCCGCCCCTGTACTATGTGCCCTTTAAAATAAACGGATAAAACATTTTATTATTGTGGTATTTATTATTATATCAAAGCCGTCTTAGCGTGAAAGCCTTGTTGCTGTTCAGCCAATGTGCTCTAAAGCTAGGGAGGGACGGAGAGTGTCCGGTCTCGTTACTTTTTGTTCTCTGCTAATATTAAGGCGAGTCACCGGAGAAGAAGCGGAAAAAACTGTTTAGCTAGATCAAATGGTTTAGATATTTACTATTAAATAACGGTCCTACAAAAAATATATGATACACCTAAGGAATGTGCTAAATCGTTACACGATAGGATGTACTTGTAGAATCCCCAAAATGGCTAATATATAAGTCTAAAACGAATTATTTAAGAATAAAATATTTATTTAACCTTGCACATAATTTTTATATGGAGCTATTTGTCTTTAAGTACTACAAAGAACCTGCTAAATTTTGGCTTTCAACTGAATCCCTATTAGTTACTAAATTCACATTTATCCCAAAATTTGCACCGTGCCCGCTGCCTCGTTAGTCGCCATCGGGTGCTTGTCGACATCGTATCTCTATCAAATATACTCACGGAGCCATCTTGCTTTTTTATTCTTAAAGGTCTGGAATACAAAATGTTGTTATCATAGACGAGTTTCCCCTGTTTTCCATATTCAAATTTTCAGCAAGACTTATGGACACGGCGTTCAGTATTCCAGCTTCAAAATTGTATAACACTTTTTAATTAATGAAACATTGTTTAAACGCAGGGCAATTTATACTGAAAATACAAGGTGCAATGCAATTATGTATCCGGGAGAATATAATTTACAGCGCGCGGATTACGGGACGCGAGAGGCGACTCCGCACGCCTCACCTTTTAAAATCTAGGCTTGCGTTGAAATACTTCGCCTTAATTATAATACAATTTGACCTAAAAATATTGTCGGAAACACAAACAAATTCACTTCTTGCACTCGCTGGCCGCTGGCGCGGCACGCTCTCTAAGCTCACTCATCAAATATATAACCAGAAATAGAGACGAAATTTCATTTAGTTTGTTTGAAAACTATTCTGCCAAATCATTACGATAACAACTGCGCTCCGATTGGCCAGCCAGAATTCGAAACAATTGACGGGTGTCGTCATTGTTTCACTTCAAATGGACCAGTTTAACTTGAGTTTTGCTATAATGGACGACAATTGAAAAATTACATACATACATATATAATTAGTTACATACATACATATTTAATTACCGATGAAATGTAATTCCGTTTGTTTTGTAATTAGATGTTTTACTGTTTTTCCCACACCACCAAATGGAATAGTCCCCCATAGTTAGAGATATTATCTTTATTACAATAAATACATAATATTTTTGGAATATACTAAGACATAAACACAGGTCAGTTGTAGGTGTTGTATTATTTCAGCTCTCTAATTTGTGATTTCAGTGCAAACGAGAGTTGACATTTAAAAGTGATATAAGGCCCATTTGCCTGATTTGTTGCCAGAGTTGGATGGCCTTATTTCGTCTCTATTTCTGGTTATATACTCGATGTTTTTCATTTACAAAACTAACCTAATTTACTGGATGGGGTGCGCAACCAATATTGGCCCAATGTAAAATCCATTTGTTTTCTTTTAAACCACCAAGGAATCCACTGTGTAACAGTTATAATTTTGATCGTAACGAAGATTCAGCAATGTATTATGGAAAACAGACCCTTCCTGCGCGCCTCTGGCGAGTAGGGCTTGACCTCATTATTCATAAAAAAATGATACGATATGAATATTATACCTCGTAAAAATGATAAATATGAAATGATTGTAATATGACAAGAGGTTTATATAAAATGTTCTTACAAAATGTGAGTATTATTAATTTGTAAGAAATGTATTTAGTCCAAGTAAAAATTGTATTAATTGTATAAAACAATTTTCCGGATTTAAGCCGCGTATGTTTGTTTTTTCAAACAAACCGACGTTTCGGAACCCTTTACAGGTCCCAAAAACAAATATACGCGATTTAAATCCGGAAAAATAGTTTCATTTCCTATGTGTAACAATCGCGAAAACCTAAGAACTCGATATGTACGGTATATCTTTCAAATTAGTTTAAATTTTCACACAAGTTGTGACGATGGGACCTCCTTCTAGCGTCATACCGCATTTTTATCACCTGTTCTCTGATTCCTGGCCACTTGTTTTCAAATTTTGAATCGTTATTTAAAGGAATTAATACCCGTCATTCTCACTTTGTTTTCGTTCCGTTTGTCGCTCTCTGCTCAATCGCTGAAGCGAGCAGTGCTGCTCGTCTACTTTTGATCCTTTTATCAGTTCCCAATCTAAATCATGTGCTATTTTTAATACCAAAACTTTTGTTTATTACATTATAACTTTTTTTTTCTTATATAATAAATTAAATAATATATCCCCTTTTTGTGAACTCTCCAAATACGAATGCAAACTAAAATTGACCAGATATCTCTTGCTCCTTAACTACGATGAGACTGAAAAATCTACTAAAAGTCGTCAAATAACCTCACACTTCCACACTCACAAATACACACGCACACAAACAGACACACAAGCACTCACACTCTCAGGCACACACTCACTCATGCACTCAGACACACTCACTTCCTCCTCCTATCCTAGGGGTTGGGTGCCTGGAGACCCATATTACAAGCTCTGCTTAGTTTGGGCTCCAGTCTCCCAGAATACATTACTCTAAGCTTACGTAATAATGTATATTTACTGTAATTGTAACGTTTCTTTGTATTGTGTTATGGAGATAAATAAAGATATTTTATTATTAAAAAAAAAACCTAATAAATTATATAACTTGGCCCTTTCGGGGTAAGTCTGTCTCACGTTTTTAGTGCTTAAGTAGGGAGTGTTTTCTAGCGTTGTACCTGTTTTTTATACGCTTTTCTTGTTACAGCCTTTCTTTTTTCTTTCGACTTTACTTATGAAATAATTTATGTGGACCGGGGTGTTCTATTTTATTGCCGTGAACCTGGTCACGGCACATTAGCGGTTCACAACTTTTTCAAAGTGAGGCCTGAATTTATGGAGTGGTATAGAATTAGCTCTCTTATAAATTTTTATAAAATTAATTGAAATTTAAATGAATATCGTAGAAAATTAAGTTGAATTAACCCTATAAAGTCTCACACAGTTTCAACGGTCATCTGTATTCAAAACGAAATGTCAATAGGGTAAACAAACTTTTAACTACATTTCAAAACGTGACGGCAAAGTTTTCTAATTAAATATCATACAATAGGGTAATTGACAGTTTTTTTCTTTATTAAGCTCACTTCGCACAAGTATTATAACTCCCGTATTTTCAGCGCGTCGATGCCTACACGTCACTGTCAGAGTAGGATTGTCACATTATTATCGAACGTGCCGAACGGAAAAGTCGAGTAATTCTTTCATTACAATAATAAACATAAACCATTTATTTCAGGCAGGAGCCCATAAGTAAAGGTATTAGTTACACAAGAAAACCTTAGAACTATGTTAGTATGATAACAATGAGTTTTGAAAATTTGATTATAAAATTTAAAATATTAAAATTCAGAAAATGCACAAATTATTACTTAATTTCAGAACAGTCAAAACGATGGGCAAACGTCTTCAGGATGCCCTTGACACTCATGCACTCTCTTTGTCGTCTCGACACCTTTTTTCGCCTAATGGCATTGACCTACCACAGAATACTAATCTAATAATAACCTAAATAATCTGTTCGCGCTTCGACAAACATGCCTGATGCACTGCAGTGCCGTGGCAGTCCTAACAGCATCCTGAAGATGTTGTTGTACTCTACTCTTATTGAATGTATGTATGCTGTGCATATATATACCATAGATTACTCGAGTACATTGACTGACATGACATTATGCCATCATCCAAAATATTAAATAATTTTCAATGACAAAATATAATGTATTATGTGATTAATTTCAAATACTTCGTTCCTTCGCAACTTATGTTATGTATATATAATTGTATTGATTTAATCAATATGATCACATCTACTTTATTACTTTTATAATGAGTAAGTGCCCTTATCACTTTGCTATGCCCTTAGAGGCTGTCATATTTACATTTACAAATCATTGTACCTAAAATAATTTAAGTGTGACATTGCAATAAATGAGTAAATAAATAAATTCGATCGTCAATCGCGTTTATTCTTTAATACTAATGCAAAGTATTTCCTTTCCATTATTTGTCAAATACCCTACAGTGCAGACTTCTGAGAACCGTCGAAACTTTCGAACGTTCGAACCCAATTTTATGTTATTTGGTCTCGGACAGAAACTTAGTTATAATCTTAACAACGATTTGAACGTGACATCCCTGTCAGTAATTGGAAAATCGATACCAATTCCAACCGACAAATAACAACACCAATTAATACAACTGTAGTTGCAATTATGAATAATGACGTCATCAAAATCCTTTAAGACACTAAATGACGGGATGAACAAAACGCGCGCCTGGTGGTAAGCGACACGCTTGTCCATAATAGTTGCAGTGCCACTCAAAGCTTTAAATCACAAAGATCTAAGTTACCCTGAGACAGAAGTTGAGAAGTTCCAAGTGCCTGTAATTTCATCAGCACCCTGACCCTTCAAAATTGGAATGCTCATATTACTGCTTGGCGGCAGAAATAGGTAAGGTGGCAGTATTTCCCTGGACGAACTCGCCTTCTCCCCGTACGTCTACGCCGAAGCAGGTGCGCGTCCGCCGCATCCTCGCGCACCCTCTCCGCAGCCTCCTTTTGCGACATAACCTCTCCGCAAAAGGAGGGCCTAACCTCTCCGCCTCTCAGGACTCCGTCCTGCCGAGCATGGCGGCAATCACGCCCGACAGCGAGAGGTCCTGCCCTATGGTCCCCGTCGGAGTACGGCGCTGCTCATCCCACCGGCTGCACACCTCTAGGGTGTGCTGCGTGGTATCATCCGCAGCGCCGCACTCGTGGTACGACGGGGACGGTTCCCTCCTCGCCACCTTGTGCAGGTAGTGACCGAAGCAACCGTGCCAAGTTGAGCAAGCTGCCGGAAATGCTCCCCGAAGTTCCATCGCCGGTCCAGGACAAGACCCAGGTATTTCAGGACCTGACCGGGACTGATATTCCCGCGATGGAGATGTGGGCGCCCACCGGCACCGCTCAACCTCTACCTCTCCCGCCGAAGACGGCCACATCCGTCTACGATGTGTCGCAGCGACTCCAGGGCGTTCAAGGTGGAGAGTCCAGCCCTGAACCGGTACTGCCGCTGTGACACATCGGGGCCTGTCCCCCTCAGGTGTTCGTTGATCCTGGAGGCGATAATTCGCTCCAGGATCTTCGCCACCTCGTCCAGTAGAACGTGGGGTCTGAACCCCGAGGGGGAGTCCGCAGGTCAGCCCGACTTGGGTATCAGGACGAGCCTTCCCTCCTTCCAGCATCTCGGGAACAACCCCGTCCTCAAGCAGTCGTCCATGATTTGCTTGAGGCGCGTCCCGAGATGCTTCAGGGCGATGCGGAGAACTTGTTCTGGCACCCTGTCCGTGCCAGGGGCCTTCTTCCGCCCCCGCAACCGCCCCACCGCCCACTCCATCTTCCCTCAGTGATTTCCGGGGGGGGGTTCCTTTGTCTTCACCCCACCATGGCCGGTGGGGTGAAGGGCTGCGGTTCGAGGAAGAGACCCTCCACCACCCAGTTGAGGAGATCCAGCTCCAATTACTCCTTGGGGGATGCACCGTACATTTTGTTGCGCACAAGTTTGTACGGCCTCCCCCGTGGGTCCACGTCCAGCGTGGCCAAGAACTCCTCTTTCGCAGAGTCCCTGGCCCGTCCTATCGCGACCTTCAGGGCCTGACTCGCGCCCTGAAGGCGCTGTGGAGCCTTCTCTCCTCACTCCGGGTGTGACGCATTCGATGGCATCGGTCATGGTACTGGCGGTGCGGTGTCCCCAATCTCTCCGGTCCACCAGTTCACACTCTTTTTTCCCGGGATCCCTTTTGCCCTATACATGGCCCTCTCGCAGATGGTCCTCCACGTCGACGGTGGCCGGTGGGCACCACGCCTGGCCCATGGCTGCTTCCTCTGCAAGCTCATAGCCCCTTTGGAAAAGTCCCCCCGCCCGGGGGCCGTGTTGACGTTGACGTTGCCGTGGCGGCCGTCGTGGGCGGCGTATTCCCATACGTACCCTCCCTCATCCGTATGTACCGGAGAGGGTCTCCTCGTCCTCCAGGACCTGCCAACCGGATACTCGCGCCGCTAGTGAGGGGGCCGCAAACGTGACGTCCACGATTGACCCCCCATTTCGCCGAATGCACGTGTTGGCATGGCCCCGGTTGAGGATGACTAGCCCTAAGGTTGCCACCCAATTCTCCAACTCTGGCCCCCTGGCATTGCTGACCGGGGAACCCCACGCAGCGCTCTTGGCGTTGAGGTCCCCCATCACCAACACCGGCGCCGGAGCTGCCCTCCTCACCGCTCTCTCTAGGGTCTCCAGGAACCTTAATTCACAAAAAGCTGTAATTTTAAATGCCGATGAAATTTTGTTGAAACATTGTCAGAAAGTTGATATAGATACATAAAAGAACACTATACAATTTTTCATCAAAACGCCATACCAGTGGCGAGACGTGAATATTGTCGTTAGTAAAGCCTTAAAAAACTACCTTAAAAAAAATGGCGCTTTGGCGACACTTAAACACAACTTATGAGCACACAAGGCGCTAGTACACTTCGTTTCACTGGTTAACATATTCTACACTTAAAATTTAGCACAAAATGTAGTATTTTATAATACGTGGAATATTTTAGGCAAGCCGGTGGAAATCGAGTTATATGAACGCGTCGCCACTGCACCATCCCTACTATATCATTTACTTGATTTTGGTCCGTAAATGAAGTTAAAATGAATCAAAGAGCTGAGAAAACAAAACTTTGGGTGCTGTTATTTCAAGTGTGCGATAACAAAAGACTTTTGGCGTACGTTGGAATGTCAACACCACCCGATCCTCATGTATATTAATCCTGACTAGGTAGATTTGGTACCCTCGTCATATGGAATTGTAAAAAACAAATCCTTTCTACTGGCGTCACCCATTTAAAGTCTCAAGATTAAAATATACATAATACGTTGCCAATTTGTTAGTTTCCTTAACTACCTGGAATAACTGATTACTAAATATGTCCCTACAAAATGTATGGTAAAAAGTTTTTTGCGATTTCTGATATTTCAAGTACACTTACCTCAGTTGGTCTCATAGAGGCTATTATTGATCCTTACCAGAGACCGGATCGAATGGCATAAAAAAAGTATTGTAAAAATTGCCTTTTATCTTGCTGACTGTACCATTTATGCAAAATCTGTGATTGCCAATCAAAATATCTTCGAAATTCATGGATAGTCTTCTAAAACCGTTTTCCTGTAACTACAACGATTAAGGTAGCTGGTTAGCTGCCCCGTCTCAAATTTACACCTTGTATATATTTATTAAAAAATTAGTGCCCTCTGCCCTTCTTTACAGTGCCAGTGTCCTTATAGGGTACCAATTAATAAGGACCTATAATTATGTTATCTATGATATTTGTATCGCCTAAATGGAGTAATAAATTTAAATATGGAATGTGTAGCTGGCCGACCTTTAACAGCGATCTATTTTCCTGTCAAGCTTTTTACGTATTTACACGCTTGTTACCTTACATCTTTTTTTATTTTTTATAATATTAAGTGGGTTAGTAAGCTACATGCCTGTCCATAACATTGCAGTATACCTCAGATCTTTAAATCTTCCAGCTACTAGCACTTCTATTATAAGGCACACACTCAACATATAACAAAAAAAAACATAGTACGTACGAAACTATAATAAAGTCACATGTGATTATACGTAAAAACTGCTTTAAGCACTCGAAAGTCATAAAAACAATGCGAAGTACTTACATGAAACTAATTACGTAGTAGCAGTAGAGCTTCTTGTGAACGACTTCGTCCAGGGAAGTACTGCCACCATGTGAGCATTACTGCATTCCGGTTTGGAAGGGAAAGGTTTCTAGTGAAATTACAGGCACATGGGACTTGTCAACTTATGTCTCAGGGTGACGGACGCAGTGGCAGTGCCAGTAAGATCTTTGCGATTTAAAGCTCTGAGTTTACCACCAAGCATATGACTTGTTCGTCCCGTCACTTGGTATAATAAAAAAAGTTACCCATAAGAAGTAATCGCTCTCCTGAAAAGTTGTCGTTTGGCGGATGTGGCTTTATTATACTAAGCGAATAGTTGTATCTGTAACACAGGTCTAGTTTCTAATATGGTCTCCAGTCTCGCGCTTATGTACAGGCCACACAAGTGGCCGCGAAAGCGTTCCGGCCGCGTCGGCCGACAGACGGGACGCGTTTCAGTGTGGCAGGGGCAGGGTTCATATAAACTCGAACATTACAAAAATTCCCGCGCCCGGAACGCTTCCGCGGCCGAACTGTGTAGCCAGAGCATTAAGGTAGTTATTGACTTGTAGCTTAATTTAAATAATAATCAATATGGAATTATACAAACTTCCTTTTATGAGAGTGAATAAATGTCTTATTATTATTGCACGTATTAAATTTGCACCTTACACGTCATATTTAAAAATATATAGAGTTACATTATATATTCTTTTGTTTCAGGTAACAATGTATTCACGAAGCTCATAAATACAAATCCTATTGCATACAAAATGACACAAGCTAATTAAAAACAAAAATGGATATAGATGAAAAAGTATCCGGTCCCGGGGGAGCGCATCAAAAGAACTGGACTCATTTAAATGAGACGGATGAAATACCAGCGTTTATGAAGTTTAATCATGGACATGTAGTTTCTATAATAGTATATAGTGTTTTAATGGTGATCAGTGCGACTGGAAACCTGACAGTGTTGACGCAGCTCGTCAGGAGAAGACGAGCGAAGAGAGCCAGTAGATTAGATGTGCTGTTAATGCATTTAGCTGTTGCCGATCTTATGGTAAGATTGACTGATTTTATTTTGTTTTATAAACATAATTGATAATTGTTTGCATAGGAGGTAATGTTATTTCTACACGTAGTAAATCAATATTGTGTACAAGAGTATTATCCAAAAATATATGTAATACGTAGAGGTACGAAAATATTACTACCATCCACAACATATTATTCCTGTGATTAGGTAAACATCCAGTGTACATTGTAATTAAAATATCGCATTCAAATTTAGTACTATGCAGAGCATCGATTATAACCAGATAGAGATGAAATGTCATTTAATTTGTTTAAAAACTGTTCTGCCAAATTATTACGGGTGTTGTCAATTGTTTCTTATTTACCAGTTTAACTTGAGCTTTGCTTTAATAGACAAAAATTTAAAAATTACATATTTAATGATTAATTGCCGACGAAATGTGATTCCGTTTGTTTTGTAATTAGATGATTTGCTGTTTTTCCAACTCCACCGAATGGAACAGCCCACCTTTGTTAGAGATATTATCTTTATTACAATAAATACATAATATTTTTGGAATATACGGAGATGTACACACAGGTCAGCTGATGGCGCTGTACTATTTCAGCTTTCTAATTTGTGATTTCAGCGCAAACGAGAGTTGATATTTAAAAGTGATATAAGGCCCATTTACCTAATGAGTAGGGATGGATGGACCTTATTTCGACCCTATTTCTGATTATATACTCGATGATATAGGGTTATTTATAAAATACCATCAACCTCGTAGGAGTCCATTACAAATATCATAAACAACAACTTATGTTCCATGACTTTTTACATAACTTACTTTAGTCAGGCGGTGTTCCGATGGTCGCTTTAGAACCGAAGAAAGCTTTCTTAGTTCTTTGTTAGCTCATCTGATGCTTCGTCATCCTTGATGAGGGAATGGTGATTAACGGAGCTTAACGCCTCTTTGTTATAGATACAAAGATCGAACAACACATAGAAAAATTCCTTCGATCTGACTGGACACACGATATGTAGCTCAGTTGGAAAGAGCAGTGGCTCCGGTGTGACAGCACGACGGAATTTTTCTTTGTATTGTTACATTTTTGTATCAAGAATAATACCAACCAGTGGAGAATTTTATCAAAACATATGTGAATACCATAGTGTTAAAACATATAATGATATTCAAAGAATGTATATTAATACTTACCGCTTTGTTCCTAACCTCAAGAGTATTTTTTTATGATACGATGTACGCCTGTCCATAACAGTTGCCACTCAGAGCTTCAAATAGTAAAGATCTGAGGGGTACTGCCAATGCGCCCATCACCCTGAGACATAAGTAAGTCTCATGTCCGGAACTGGCGGCAGAAATAGATAACATGGCAGTACTTCCCTGGACGAATTATTTCAAAAGAAACCCTAGTGCTACTCTATTTAGGACTGTCAGAAAGTTCTCCACAAATATATCTTTATTAGTTGTGTAATGCTAACCGGAAGTGAGCGTGCCAACAGCTCCGGCTTCGATCTGGAAAATAGGGAAGGTACTAAAAGTGCACCTAGGGCCACTCAAATCTTATGAGAAACGGATGATGATGAGTCCGTGACAACCTGACCTTGTTAGGACTTGAACTTCTAAGGTCCCTGTGCTTCCACAGGTTATAATGTCCTTCCCGTATAACCAATATAAACAAAACTTATGTTGAAAGATACGGGACAGTTCTCCACAATTCTCGATGTTTGAGAAACTGAGGCCAGTGCGGGAACTGTGTTTTGCAGCTGGTTGATTGTCTGAGTTCATGATGCTGCTCTAGTGAATGTAGTCTTTTTGGGACGGAAGGTTTATTTACGCACAAACGGCAATGGTATTTAGATTAATCTGATCGCACGCCATGCACACCACAGTGTATGAACATAGGGTTCCATTTTCAACCCATCGCTACAAATCGGATTATGCTTGTAGGTTATCCAAAAGGGACCCTTTTTTTAATCTGCGTCCCAAATTGAAAAAAAATCTCATAAACTCCCGAGATTTTTTCATTTATCTAAATTTTCACGTTATTCATTTTCTAAAGTATTTGTGTTGGTCACGCATACTGTTGAATCACCTAACTAAATTCAACTGCACACATACCCCTTTTTTTCTATATCTATGAGACATACATTAAAATAATTTCGTATCCTTGGTGTAATAAGGTCTCATCTGCAAAATGACAACTTTTCGAGAGAGGCAGGGAGAGAGAGAGAGAGCTTGAGAGGAGACCCGTGTCCAGCAGTGGGACGTATAAATGGGTTGATGATGATGAAGTTTTGTAAAACTGTATTTAACAAAAAGAATACATTTTAACGATATCGAAACATTAAGTTGTCTACATTGTCAACAAAAGAAAGCGATTTTTATCCACACGGAGATTTATTCAAAGAGGTCGTTAATAAAACGCAGAAATTCAGCAAAAGCCTTTAAGAATACATTAAAGCGAATGTTGAACAGTTTCATTTTAAAATTGATTTCGTATGACTTTATTGACCTATTTTTAAATGTTTATTTCCAAAGATAAGCAAGCGCCCGGGTTTTAACAACGATTTTGTTGAGGACAAAAATTCTACATAGCCTGAATAAGTTTATATCATTTGCATTCTTTACAGTTTTGTATCTATGGTAAGATAATATTGTATCATGGCGACTTGTGTGCTACGGAGTAAATACGTGTTCTGTTGTGACATATACTGAGTTATGTAGAAAAATATCAATTTTTATTTCAAAGAATACCAAACCTGAACAAATCGGGATAAACCCTTTAATGCCCGAAATGGAGGGCAAAAACTATTTACAACTAAATATTTATTGTAAATCAAGTTTTAATATTATTACAAAATGTGATGTGTATTATTACAATATTGAATCGATTCGCTTGAAAGTCACAATGACCTAACTCGTTACTCATGTATCGAGTTAGTTCATTCATAGTCAATAGTTAGATATACACTTCAATCATAATGTGTATCCTTAGTAATGAAAATCCAGAGGATTGCACGGTGGGTATTGTGTGGAGTTGCCTCTTTTATATCTAAAACAGATCCAAATTTATTAAATAATTATTAATACAAAGATCGAATACTCAGAAAATTCCTTCGATCCGGCCGGATTCGAACCGTCTTCTAGCATACCGTGGTAGACGCTATACCAGCTAAGCCACGGAACGAACCAGCGGACCTCATGATTTTTTCTGTGTTTGTTGTCGTGTCTTTGTATTTGGTTTTATCAACGACTTTTTAGCCGTAGCGCCATCTATGAGAAATCTTAAGTATTTCGTCACCCAGTTAGGTTAGGTAGGTAGTTAGGTACTTTACAGGTACCAGCCCTGGCTATTTAATTTTTATTTATTACTATGTTTCTACCTAAAGAAATATTACCCTGAATAAAGCTAGGTTTGGCAGAGTTAAAAAAAAATAAACAAAGTCTGTTGTTTCACGTTGTCTATAATAACGGACACTGCTGTCTCAAACACTACCAATTTTTAGACATAAATGTTTTTTGAGGATGTTTGAAACGCAATCTCGGGGCGCAGGCTTTATGAAGTAGCTTATGTTTGTATATCTGTTCTGTGTATTTGTGTATGTTTGGCATTATGCTATTAAAATTACTCAAAGTCAAAGATCATTTATTCCATAGGTAAAATAAATTTACACTTGAAAACGTTACATTTCATTAACCTACTGCTCTTTCACTACGCTGAGTTCCCTGAGAAGAACGAGTAAGAAACTCTAGGGATTGCTCTTTTCAAATAAACTTAAATGCTATGGAATACACTTTGAATCAAATTTGAGTGGAATCTGCAGTCGTGTCGTCTTGCCATACATCTTTATCTAACACGTAGTCTTCAATTTTGTTATATGACTCTTCGATCAAAATATTTTTTAAACTGTTTTTGAACTTAGGAAACGATAAACTTAATATATGCTCCGGAATCTTATTGTAAGATCGTATACAGTTCCCCATAAAAGAGTCGTTTAGTTAAACGAAATCGTGGTACCATGAGTTTGGACTTAGCTCTAAGTTTAATATTATGGATATCTTCTTTCTTATTGAAATTATGTATCTTTTTACGGGCATATAAAATATTTGACTAAATGTACTGTGATGCCACAGTCATGATATCAGTCTCCTTAAACTTTAATTTGGTTCTGATTTAGGATCCTGCTGCCGAATCCACGTTTCATCAACAGTGACAATGCAAGGAAAAAGTCAGGATTATCGCCATACTAAGGATCATATACCAGGTCTCAAGTCAGAAGTTGAGCAGACTTGAGTATGATTTCAAGCACTGGAAATACGACCCTAATGACAAGGACTTGAGTATGATTTTCAGTGCTTGAAATCATACTCAGGTCCTGACTTGAGCATTGAGTAAAGTTCAGGAATACGACACTTAGACGCTCGGTTCCAGCGTTATATGACATTGAAATACTCTTAGAATTTCGACTCACCTTGTATTTTTATTCTTATAGGGCTAGAATATAAAAATGGGTGAAACAGAAGGGTGTCATGTATGCATGTCGTGGATACCGAACACCCACGTCGCGTCACACGTCGAAGTTCGTACGTCTAAATATCACCAACCCATTTACAATTCCCACTGCGAGGCACGGGTCTCCTCTCAGGCGATAGTTTATGCCATAGTCCACTCTGGACTTCACACGTTTTCTGAGCAAATTGCCTCACGATGTTTTGCTTCACCGAAATGCTCACGTAAATTTCAAATTAAATTTCCCACATAAATTTCGATAAACTTAAGAGGTGCGAGCCCGGATCCGAAGCCACAGCCTCTGCATGAGAGACGCTAGGTCAATAGGCTACCGCGGCTTTTTACATCTAAATAAATAATGTTTTGTGTGTAACAAAAGCGTAAATAAATTAAAAAAAACAGTATTATTATCGATCGAAGAAAAAATGTTCCCCGGTATTGTTAATTTAAATTATCAATAAGAGCTTATAAGCTCTCAAACATCATAACGTTTAGTACCTATACCAGTTTCAAAATTAGATAATAATTATTCGTCAATTAAATGTTTGTTTAAGTTTAGGGCGTTTAATACTGAAAATGCAAAGGGGCTCGAATTACTTATCTAGTACGTAGTTATGATCTAAAATACAATACAATATAGAACTTTCCTCTTGCAAATATTTCGGATAGATAATTTGCTTTGATGTTTTCTGGTTAAACTCAATAGAAAATTATTTCCATTTGAACGCTTTGAATAAGAACGCGTTAAACGGAGAGCGTTTAAAGCGGTTTGAGTTAAAATTTTGTGAAAATATTCAAGAAATTAGCTCATTGATTGTTTTTTGTAATTGCATTTGTCCTAATGCTGTTTAATGTTATTAAATTTAATGTTGTTTTGGTGAAATTACAGGCACATGGGCCTTGTCAACTTATGCATCAGGGTGAAGGGCGCAGTGGCAGGGCCCATCGCCCGTCCACTAACTAAAACAAAGTGACAAATGATCAAACATCAGTTTTAAAGAGCACAAAATCCTCTTTTAAAAACTTGGTTAACGTGTTCGACTTATCGGAACTTACCTTAACGATGCATAGCCGAAATATGATAAAACAATTTCAATATTCTAAAACAGGGTTATGGTTTTTATAATATCTCAAAAAAAAATATTTTGTCACTTAGCCGAATTTTACTTAGAGTACGGCAGCCATTAGATCACTGCGATTTAAAGCTCTGAATGGCACTGCAACTGCTACGGATAGGCATATCGCTTACACCCGGTAGCACGACTTGTTTGTTCCGCCACTTGGTGTCATTAAAAAAAAACAAGTACCTAAGAACTAATATGGGAAATAAAGTTTCCTAAATTGGTTCTGATCTCATTTTTTTATAGTTCATTGGTTCACTTACAGTTACTACAATGTAACATACTATTAATTCAATTCGGTGAAGTTCTTATCTAAATTGCACAACTACTTATGAGTGAACACGGCTTGCAAAAACAACGTAAATGTAAATTATGTAGAATTTAAAAAGAGTAACTTAAATTTTTTAAAAAGAAAAAAGTGATACAAGCTTTACCAATAAACTCAAGTGAACAAGGGTCTCGGAGAACATCAAGCTAGTTGGGGAAAGAAAAAAGGTTTAACATAATATTAATGCGATATTTGTGCAGCGACTGCCAAAATACATCGTAAACGGGACTGTACTTATTATACAGGGTGTCCGGTAATGAATGTATCATACTGAAATGGCTTATAGCACAGCTTAAGACTGTTCCAAAAAAAATGCAAAAAAAATCTATCCCATGTAGTACCTAAGGAATGTTTTTTTTTTTATTCTTAAAAGTTAATTATTTTTATCTTATTTTAGGTTTTTGTGCACTATGACTACAAATGAATGAATTTATTTGGTTTTTTGGTGTCATAATATTCTACGTTAACTGTGTCCTTAGATAAGCAGTAAATGGTATGACTAAGTAATGTACATTTTTTTTAAAGTTTAACTTCATTTTTCAGAGAAAAAAATTATTTTTTACGAAGTTTACGCGCCTTCTGCATAAAAAAAAGTATGAAAACCTGTGTGGCCAAGTACTTTAAAATAATATAGGTTTAATGAGGATTCCAAAATGGTATCATTTCTCATTGTATCTAATGTAAATATGAAATTATTGCTATTAATGTGCAAACGGAGTAAATTTTACTAAAAAACTATGTTTGCAAAATTGGAACATTTCTTATCCTGAATTGTTCTTGACTATTGAGTTTTGATAAAAAATAATATTAGGCATTAATAAAACTTTATTTAAAACTTATTTACAGCAAAATTATGCAAAAATCCAATCAAAGTAATTTTTCAATTGTTGTCTTTAAAGTACCACGTGTGACCGTTATTTGCCACCTGCACGATAGCCACATTCCGCCTGTCTTTTGTTCATATGATAAGAATGGTCAGAGTTGGACCAGAGGCAAAGAGTGACAATTAACAGCAAATGGGAAAAAAAACGAAAAGGATTCAATTGCAGGTGCATCATTCGATTTGTTCGGTTTTGCACGTGTTTTCTGTTCCTTTGCAATTTGCTTTCAATCAGTGTTCAACTACGAACTGGCTATTTTACTGGACTATAGTTTTGCTTACTGATTTGGACTTTGTTTGTTTGGTGATATTTGCGACGACTTGGCTTTTTTCTGGACTGAACAAGAATTTTGTGTCTGTGATTAAAAATGCCACATACTCAGTATACGCCACAAGAATATGCAAACATGCATATTATTTATGGGGAATGCGGTACCAGCTCAAGAGCAGCTGAATCTCTTTACAGAGAAAGATACCCTAACGCACGTTTCCCACCTAATGCCGTATTTATAAGAGTCCACCAATGTTACTCAGAAGGAAGAATGCCTGGTAGTGGTGTTGGTTACATTAGCGCTGGAAGAGCACTTCGTGATGAATATGAAAAGATGGTTCTTCAAGAAATTCGGCAAGATCCTTCCACGTCAACGAGAGCAATAGAACGACACACGGAAATTGGAAAATCGACTGTGCACGATATTTTAAAGAAACATAAATTTTATCCATACCATGTCACACGCGTGCAAAC
Source organism: Hyposmocoma kahamanoa (assembly GCF_003589595.1). Classification (NCBI taxonomy): domain Eukaryota; kingdom Metazoa; phylum Arthropoda; class Insecta; order Lepidoptera; family Cosmopterigidae; genus Hyposmocoma; species Hyposmocoma kahamanoa. The sequence continues at coordinate 16,892,032 of NW_020653852.1, read as the reverse complement.
TCCCCTACCCAGAGATTACAATTTAAGATTGCGTTTTTGCCGACAAATGCTGGGCAAGATAGAGGAAAACCCCTAGTTTTTTAACAAAATTCTATGGAGCGATGAATCAACACTTAAAAGAGACGGCTACTTAAATTTACACAACCTTCATAGCTGGCAATTGATAAACCCCCATCTTATGCGGGAAGACCGATCACAGCACCAATTTAAAATAAATTATTGGACGGGAATATTAAATGGAAAACTAATAGGACCATTTGAACTACCGGATACTCTTACTGGTCAAAGTTATTTGGAGTTCCTACAAAATGATCTGCCTAATTTAATGAAAGACGTGCCTGAAGAGCTGATGGAATTCCATTGGTTCCAAAATGACGGCTGTCCTGCGCACTATGCTGTTTCTGTTCGTGCATATTTAAACGCGACATACCCAAATAGGTGGATTGGTCGTATGGGGCCAATTTTATGGCCTCCGCGTTCACCGGATCTAAATCCACTGGATTTTTTTTTATTGGGGCTGCCTTAAAGAACCGACAGTACAGCAAACCGATCCGATCCTTGGAAGACTTACGTAGACGCGTCCGTGCGGCTGCATTAAAAATTTGTGAACGACGCTATACACGGCTGCTTAATAGAGCTTTTATTCGTCGATGTAGAGCCTGCATCAGAGCCGGTGGCAAACAATTTGAACATTTACTGTAAATATGAGAAATAAAGTTTTATTTATGTTTAATAATGTTTTTTTTTTATTAAACCCCATTGGTCGGGTACAATTCAGGACAAGAAACGGTCCAATTTTGCAAACATAGTTATTTAGTAAAATTTACTCCTTTTGTAAATTAATAGCAATAATTTCATTGTTACATTAGATACAATGAGAAATGATACTATTTTGAAATCCTCATTAAACCTATATTATTTTAAAGTACTTGGCCACACAGGTTTTCATACTTTTTTTTTATACAGAAGGCGCGTAAACTTCGTAAAAAATAATTTTTTGCTCTGAAA
>NW_020653852.1:16860329-16876024 GCF_003589595.1 Hyposmocoma kahamanoa | reverse complement strand
TCCATAAATTACTAACTTCCGTGTTCGTTTTTTGAAAGTAATGTAAACATTTCCGAGCATGTTTGAGAAAAAATATTTATTTGTAAATTATGTAATGAATATAATTCCAATACTAATTTCAGACATAATATTATGCCCGTTCATCTATTTAAGGGGCAGCATAAAGGGTCACTATACATTTATTGATCGGCATATATTTTATTATCTACTGTAACCTATGCTAACTATATTTGAATTTGGATTAGGAAGTCCTGGATTCGATTCCCGGTAAGATCAATGCGGGAAAAGAAGTTGATTAAAAGAGTAAATTGATTCTGATCTGGTTGTGTAAAAGCCGTGGTAGGTAAGGTTTGACCTTCAACCTCTTAAGGAAGAGGCCGTGGTTTCGAATCCTTAAGCTAATATCATAGATTGAAATAATAATGTAATCATGTTTAAAAAAAAATGATACAAAATAAATTTAATGAAAATTTTACAAATCATTGATATTGATATATTGCATAAAATAAATTGAACAAAAAATTTGATAAAAATAACAAATCATGGAATTGGACATATCGCAAGTACATTATTAACAATCAAATTTTAAAATATTAACATAGTATTAATTATTCGGGATGCACAATACTTATATGATGCTACTGCCTATGGTCAATGACTGGAGATATCGTCCCGCGGTAACCGTAAAATGGGCTTCCGAGCATGCAGAGGTACAAAGAGGAGTCAAAGATAAGCATCCGATTGAAGTACTTAAGCGCGCGGGGCAAAGGAGCGAGGTCAGTTGCCCTAGAACGTTTAGAAGGTATAGCAAATAGCCTTCTGCTGTGAGGCTGCCGCACCAGGGTGGTCCTAGGCACCCAAAAGCCTATTGGTGTCCTTGTAGAGGTTTTATCATTTCTTGACGTATCAAGAAATGTTAAAGGTAGCTTCATAGGCGTATGTTAATGTATGTGCACAAATTTATGCTTACTTTCCACACATTTTTATGTTTCTTCGTTATAAAACACACACAAGAAATTTTGACATTTAAGTAGAATAAATTTACCAGAGGAATGCATGTCCTCTTGGGAATTGTGTAAGGAGTGCTAAAGGATCCAACGAACGTAAGAATAATAAAGGAAAAGGAGTTCGAGAACGATTTAGAATTTTAATGGTACTCATTGTACAGAGAATTGCCTACATTGAGTCCAGGAGCCCGATTCGGAACTCTTCGATATTTTAACAGAATCGTTCGATGGGATATCGTTGTCGCTTTTCGAGCTATTCAGAACATTCCGAGTTTAATTCGGACGTTCGATTCAGATACGATATCGTTATTCAACAGCGTTTACGGATTTTGTCGGTGAAATAGATTATAATAAAAATTAAAATTCTTTTATATACATTTTTAAGACTTTAAAGGCCTAAAATATAGGAATGCATTAGTCTTGCATTAAAATAAATTAATAAAATTGGACAAAATCCAGACTTTATTTAAATTAATAAGAGATTTTCATATTACATTCTTGCTTTGTAAACAATAGGACGTTCGGTAACTTTCATTCGATAACTGTTCTGAATAGCGTTTGTAGACTTTGCCGGTCGAGAAGTTTGAGTAATCGTACGGGTGCGACGTTATTTCTGTTCGGTTTCTAATATGAGTTTGACGTTCGATTCGGGTGTCGTTTATAAAAATGAAAAGAAATTGGTCGACAACTGAGTTATCGTAAGTTTCTGAATCGACCCCCAACAAATTTAATCAAATTTTAGTCACATACAATATTAAGTATAATTTGAACTTCAAATCATTTTGCCTTTTTGAACGTAATCAGATTACACAGTCAACAGTACGTAACTCTTCGGATTGTGAACTTCAGAATCTCTATCATCATCGCATAAAGTTGAATTTCAATTAGAAGTGACGTATTTACATATAGGAAAAGTTTATATTTGACTAACATGGCAAAGCCTTAAACGACCCGTACGTCTGTCTATGTTTTATTCATGGAAAAGGGAATATACGATTGTGGCCTCGAAAAATCAATGAAATAAGTCGTCCTTCTCACAAATATCTAGAGATTGGATTCCTTTGAATCCAGTTCAGTTTTTATTTATACAAAATAACCTAATAAGTACCTACGTTTGGAAACAAGAGTAACAGAATTCTTAATTTGAATTAGTATCTAGTAGCTGTAGACCTCTTTGTGAATGAGTTCGTCCAGAGAAATACTGCCACCTGACCTGTTTCTACCGCCAAGCAGTTATGTGAGCATTACTGCATCTCGGTTTTGAAGGGCCCCTCAGATCTTTGCGATTTAAAGCTCTGAGCGGCATTGCAACTGTTATGGACAGGCGTGTCGCTTACCATCAGGCGCACGACTTGTTCGTCCCGACACTTGGTATCATGAAAAAATTACATGAATTATCCAGCATTTAATTTCTATTTCATAATCATACACCCATATTCGATATACTAATCCGCGATCTTAGTTTAAAAATATCATTAGCTACGTACTGCATTTAACAAAGATAGCAGGAGAATAATGTGATGAACAACTTAATTATTTAAAATTATTTTTAACACTGTGGATGCAGACGTCGTCGCATCGAGCTACCCATTGACAGATCTTGATCCGTTACACTGGAGACGATATTCGAACAAAAGTATTAGCTTGACTGTACAACCAAAATAGCACACCTGAGGCACTTGCCTTTTGAGAACCGGATGAAGTCCGTGCAACCCTATATCTATAGTGACAACGGTCTGTTACAGGTCTTGAACTAATAAGGTCATCGTGCTTGCACAGGCTATTGTGCCCTTGCCATATAGCCAAGAGTTGTTAGGGAGGGTCACTATAAACAAAACGTATGTAGAAATATCCGTATATTTCTGTACAACTCAATAATGATGTGACAACCCTACGCTCTGTGAAAAGTGTAGGCATTGATGCTTCGAACAGGCCGGAGTTGCCGTACTTGTGTTGTTATCCTATGATAGTACCCATATTAAATACGAGACCTGTACTCCACCTACGCTGGTAGGGGCTCTGCCAGCGGCGCGTGGTCGGATTTAGATTACGGAAAGTGATTATGCTCTTCGGTGGCACAGCGTGCAGCTGTTAGTACTATGGACGATTGATGAGGAGGTTTCAGGTTCGATTCTCGATTGGGGCCAATTTAGTAAACGGAACATTTCTAAGTTAGTTCTAGTACGGGTATTCCGGGTATTATCGTCAGAGTTATCGTTATGCTGGTATTCATAGTACAGGAAATTCCCTAATTTAAGATTAGAACTTTAGTGTGATTAGCTGACTTTTTTTGCCTAAGTACTTCCTTTGGTATAGCTTTCAAGAAAACGGTATCTAACAGAGAGACGGTAGAGATACAACAACGCTATAAGTATCTCATTTCCACTACATCGGGAAATATGCCTTAAATTTTGAACAATTGTGAGATCTTGTACTTTTAAGAGCCTCCGTATACTACCTACTTACGGCGGCGTGCGGACGGTTCGGGCTTCGCTCTCCGCTGGACCTTGGCCTACTGCTTCGGCATAATTTAAAAAAGTAAAATTTTACCGTAAATTATTATTAAACAACCATAGAGAATCCCATATACCGATTGTCAGGCAAATTTTTATCAACCGCCAAAAAAGTTTGTATGGCAGCCATATTCAAAAATGAGTAAAAGTAAGTTTTGACCGCAATTTATTATTAGACACCCATAAACTCCCCGACATGCCGTGTTTCAATCGAGTTAGCAGAAATTTTATTTTTATCTGCTGCCAAAAAAGTTTGTATGCCAGACATATTAAAAACTGGCGTAAAATAAGTTTGGATCGTTGATTATTATCAAACAACATTTTCAGTAGAATTAGAGCAAAATTTTATCTCCCGCCAAAAAATGCTTGTATGGCGGCCATATTGAGAAATGGCGATAAACTAATGTTAATCACAAATTATTATCTAGCACTGCTAGAGACCCCCACACGCCAATTTCTTATTATCCTATGATAGTACCCATATCAACGCAGTAGAGCGTCTTGCTAAGAGACGAGAAATAAATATTTTGTCAAAAGACAGAGCCATGCCTGATTTACTGAAAATGTGTTTGCAGATATTTCCAGTGTGTGTCATATGGGTCTCTTCCGACGGAGAAGCACGAGTTCTACTATTTCATGGTGAACATGGTGCTGATGTACCTTGCGCCACTCATTTCCACGCTCTACTGCTCGCTCGCCGCGCTACTTGAAATAATTCGCCGTGCTAATACAGCCAATGGTATGTATGACAAATCACAACCTTGATAACTGCCTCCATGGATTTAAAAAAAAATTAATTAAAACCAGAATTAAATTTAGAACAGGGCGTAAATATTGTAAAACAGTCGTTAAAACCTAAAATATACTCTCCTCCTCTGAAAAATCTTCACAATGGAGATTTCGCCCTTTCTACAAAACACCGACGATGTATTAAAGACACATCTGCAAAATGGTAACTGTTCAGGAGAGAGGTTTCAAGATTCTACGAACGAAATTAGTCGATAACTTTTCTATGCTTAAATAAGAGAGTTATAAAATTTCACATAATACGCATTTTTTTAAGTAGTTCGCATTATTTTTATGACTTTCATGTGATATATAATAACATTGATTAAATTAAAGTTTAATATATAAAAAAACTTTTTCAAAATTTACAAGAACGCAAAATGAATGAAAAAAGGCTCATTTTTTATTTTCATATTAGAGCTGAAATAAAAAATAAAATATTTTTTTATCTACACACGTATCATAAACTCTGTACAATGTGTTCAAAAACTGCAAATTATGACCAGTTTAAATGTAAACTGTTTTGTTAGAACAAATCTCTTATCTGTGAAAATATTATTATTACCGAATTCGATGTTATTATTACATTCAAATTTCGAACATCTCTGAAAAACAAAACAATTTGATTAGACCTCAATTCTAATATCAGTCGAGATGAAGTTTTATTCGAAATGAAATGTCAATAGCAAACAATTTTGACAATTTCACACTATACTAGATATCGAACGGTATGATAGTTGGGACCGATTCTACTTTGTCTATGAATTAAAAATAAAAACTACGGTTGTGTGACATACGTGAGAAAAGTTTTTATTTGCCGTCATTGCAGCCGAGATTTCGCCATGCAGTTCCTGAACACATCACAGAGAGCTTATAATATGTATGTAGATAAAGCAGTGTTTGTACTGTACATAATTAGGCATTAAAACACTCGTGTCATGTTTTTATGAAACGAGCCGACAGGCGAATCCACACTTGTATTTTAATGCCTTTCATTATATAACAGTTACATAAACTACTATTTTTATTTTTTATTTATTTATTTGTATTTTGGTTACAAAGACCCATAAATACATAGCTTATAGACTAACATACGTGATAATACAATAAAACATTAATGATTAATTATTATTTACACATTGTTGTCTTTCCTGTCTAAAATAAATAATTAAATAAAATCTTTCCGTTGAATGTGCTGGTATGTGCATATAATAACTAATAATAAAATAGCTGTATATCATGTAAAAGGCAGCGTTTGAGGATGATGAATTAAATCAGAATTCGGAATACACTGGTTTTAGTTAATACCTATTTATTTTATGTTATTACAATTGTAATACGGTGTAAATTTCAATGCTTAGACTCAGAGAGAAATGTGTCGCGATGCTCCGAGGTCGATCTCAAGAGCATTGTAATTTATACCCTACGACAATTGTAATAGCATAAAATAATACATTGATCAATTTAATTCCTCTGCTTTCTCGTCCGTCCTAATACCGTCGTCGATGACTTTTTCTATAATCTTGTTATGTGAAGTGATTCCCGATTTTCCTTTCAGTTGGATTTTTAATGGAGTTTCATATGAGATCAGTGTTATATGAGCTGGATCGTCATATTTCCCCTTCGGCTTTCCACCTTTCTTTCAACATTTTTTAATAAAAACATATTTCATTTATTTGTGAAAACACAGGTACAATAAAAGCTTAACTACTAGAAACTAAAGCTAGGATTAAATTTTATTCAATATACAAATATTAAAAGATAAATTTACAACCAAAGATCAACACTTGGCTTCGTCAATATGTATAACAATACAAAAATTAGGATGATAAAGGACAGTTCTACCGTATCTAATTAATATACTGTAATATCAAAAACAATATTTTCTCTCTCTTAACATACTTTGCCAAATAAGCTATTTCTTTTAAGAAATGAATTATGTGTAATGAAGTTACAAAACTCTGTACTGTCAATCATGAAAACCCAACTGCTTCTTCTTACCGTGTCGATTCTTCTTTTCTTTTTTGACTTTGACTGCGCTGTCTGTGGCCGCGTAGAGATCTTCCCTCGTACAGGTATTAAGACACAAGGGGCACAACAGTAAGTGCTGCATGGACTGTGTTGGGGCATGAAACCCCATATCCACATCGTGTCTACTAACTGCTTATAAAGCAGCAATATATTAAATACAAATACAGACCCTTTTGGGGTAAGTTCACTTATGTTTATGTCTAATCTGTAGGAAGTGTTTTTATATTATCTGTAGGAAGTGTTTTTATGTTTTTTTGTTACAGCCTATTCCTTTATTCTTTCTTTTCCGTCACCTTTTCCCTACTTATTGTTTATACCTACTTCAATCAAATTCATGTGGACTGAGAACTTTAATTAGCTTCAAAGCTTTTAATATTGCACTACCGTCATTTGAACAAAAATATGTTTTCTTGCATCAATCATTCCATCAAATTTTATTGGAATATTTTCCAAAAGTTGACGATTGAAACGTCTCGTGATAAAATCAAAATATGTAATTTAAATGAAAAATTTGAATGAAATGAGGAAAGCCATTTTGTATTCATAATTAAGCTCGATATACAACGACATCATCAGTAAATAATGTTTACAAATTTCGAGTTTGGTTTGGAGGTTGTACAATTATTATTGTTTCCGGGAAATGTTTGTTACTATTTGAATTTCATGAATTGTTAATATTGCTCAGTTTGAAGAGATAAAGGATTTATATACATTAGACCTCTTTATACCGACTTTAATAGTACCTAAGAAATTTTGCAAATGACAGGTTTTCGTTTTTTTTTATGTATGAGCAGATGGGATTCGCTCTGGGCCTTTTGGATGGAAAAGTGTCGTACCTATTTTGACTTTCAATTATTTTGTGAAATCTAGTTTAAAGTGGAATAGGATAGTACTATTGTGCCTTAATCGAAGATTGAAACGCGAAATTATACGAATCTCGAACTAAAATACCCGTATCGGCCCGTTCTAAGGAATCCCGAGTCAATCCAAACACGCCGCCTCAAATTGCCTATCCTCTTTGTGGCGGCCATATTTACAGAAGCATAATTAAACGATTATAATAATTCATGTTTAGTCTCATGGCTTTGCCAAAGCCTTAATAAAAAATAAAAAATAATAAAATGAGCAGATGGCGAGCTATTCTTCCATAGATAATACAACTCGTACTAAAGTGTTATAAAAGACAAAAACGCACACAGCCATGATGATAAACATATAAATTAAATAATTAAAAAATACTAAGAATTATGCAAACTTTGAATTTATAAAATTAAGCAAATGGTTACTTTTTTTTCTATACTTCAAGCTTTTATGAAGTAATTCAGATTTTTTTGAGCATTAAAACTTTTTACCTAATATTAACGTATAAGAGAAGTACAGTGCACTGAAATCTAAAAAATCCATTACCCTATGGGGGTAATATAATGAAAAAGCCCGTGGGCGTAATTCAGCCCATTACAGCCGACTTTGCCTGCATGTTATGGCACTGTTTACGAGCAAGTGTGATGAAAATTAAGGTATTATAATTATTATTCACACAAAGATCGAAAAACACAAATACTTTCGATCTGACTCGACTCGACCCGAGTCAGCGTCTGTGCTATCGGTCTTACCAACTGAACTACAGGTTGTGTCAGCAGATCTGACGAATTTCTCAGTGTGCTTGTTGCAGATCTTTGCATTGGATTCATACGGCTTTTTTCCATCAGCAAAAATATCACGATATTCAATAAAAGTAATAAAGTTATTTCTTTGTGTACACCGAAAATAAAAGTACATGGTCCATTCCAACTTAAAAAAAGGCATAATGTGTCAGTATCCATATATAAAAAAATCGGATTTTCGATAAACGCCGTATCAATATCGAAAACATTTATTAATTATTACGAGTACCCCACGTTATTGTGTCGTGGAAAGTGACTAAAGTACCGGCACGCTTTGATGGCCGTTTTGACAGATTACAATGGTGATGTGAAATCACAATTCATTATCGAAAAAAATATAACCAAATGCGAGTCGCATCTATAAGCTTTTAGATTTGTAACTAGCATTGCATGGGTTAGCTTATTACAAAGTCTTAATAAAACGAAAATAAAATTTTTACTTAATATATTTGAATGAACCGAATATTTCAATGAAAATTAATGTACCTACTATACTTTATTTTGCACACAAGAAACAGATTTATACAAAAAGAGACGGAAAAGGGAAAAGGTCATATTTAATCGGATTCGTCGTGACGATCGTATAGATAGATAGATATATTTTTTTTAAATTTCGAATTTGCCGAGAACAAATGCCTATTTGTGTCATAAAAATATTTTATATATTCCATAAATTTTACAGCACGTCGCCATTGACAACAATGTGTACAGCAATTAGCTCCTTCAACGTAGTTATGAATTAATACAAAGCTTGATGACCGGACAAACGCCAAAACGGCCATCATGTCGTACCGGTACTTTAAATATGGGTAATTACGCCGAGATCGATTAGGCCGATTCGCGCATTTGAATATCAGCTAGCACTGAGGAGTGCACGTCACGGTACTGAAAAGTACTGCACTGATCGTCACGTGCGCGGATAGATCTACATCCATTTGTGGATTGTGATGTTCGTCAACTTTACTTGTTCTAAATTGAATTGTTGCTTTTTTGTTTAGATAAAATGCGTCGCAGCGGGGTGGGCATTTTAGGGCGAGCGCGAGCGCGGACGCTCAAAATGACTGTCACCATAGTGCTGGTGTTTTTCACGTGTTGGTCACCCTACTACTTCTACTGTATGTGGTAAGTATATTTCTTATAGACTTAAATAGGAATATTATTATATTCTAGTGATGCCTTTAGATGAGAGAACGAGAGCAAAACAAGACCGCGAAAGATCGCATAAAAAAACAAACCAACGAAGGTGGTCATAATTCCCAACAGTGAGCAAATGGCTTTTCGATGGGGTTATATGCCAAACAATCACATCAATTACCTGGACTTAAACAATGGAATCAACTGCAATAATAATAATATAAGTTATTTATTCAGATAATCCATTGGTTAAAATTACAAGCATCTTGACAGCTATTGTTAGCAGTAATATTAAAATATTAAAACAAATTGACTAAATAAATGGTTTACATGTTTGTGTACGGGAGAATCGGGTTAATGTGCAAAATTCTAAATTTAACCGAATCTGGGACCTCCTCATTCAGCGCCCACAGTTAGAAATGGAAAAAAGTGCTAATACATTTTAAACGTTGAAACGACGTATTTTTAAAAGTAAGTGTGCTTATAAAAGTACTTTTCACTTGAAACTCATTTTAGTTTGAAGCTTACAATCGTTTACAAAAACGTTTAATCCCATAAGCTTTATGCAAAAAAATCCTGCAACATTGTTTTAACAGGAAAAATGAAAGTACCACTAAAAGTGTTCAGATTAGTAAGTTTATTTGTAAAACACGAGTCTTATTTTTATTTATAACATTATTTCACGCGATTTGATACTTGCGCACGTTGAAAAAAATGAAATTATTGAGGTTAGACTAACGCTTGAAATAATAAATACTTCAAATTATAAGCGTGCTTGTATGCTTGTATTAAAAAGCAAACTTTTTAAAACGCTTTTCTTTTAAACATCTGCTTCTACCCTCAGTGGATAACCGAGGTCGTCAAAATTATCCTACTATAATTCTTGGTCTATTTTTCCAAGCATTTCCCTTATAATTTGCACAAAGACCATTCATTGTCAAGTATCTTTACAATATCGTTGCCTTACTTTCTCAAACTCGTATCTTAAAACACAAAGTTACTGAAATGCAAAATATGGATTGTATATACAAATTTTGCATGCTGATTTCATATCACACACTGGCTTTTAACTATTATTAAAGTAATGCATCCAATTAACACCCTTGATAAGAAATTTAAAATAAACAGAAAGTTTTACCATCTTGTGAATAATCACTCTTTATAAGATACGAGTTTGAGACAGTAAGGCTTCGATATAACGGAATATCGTTCGTCTGGCATCGTTTGTTTTAGAAATGGGATGAGTTTGAGAGTGTTTCTATTTGTTCAACACTGTTGTTATTTTTAGCACAATGTTGGGTCGTACACGCTTGGTGTGATATAGACTGGTATGAGATTACCTATATACACCTTTCTCTCAGGCTCAAAGGGGGTTGAGAATATTATATGTTTTCATAAACAATAGTCGTTGTATTTTTTAAAATATAATATCAAGTGACACGACAGACGAACAAGTCGTGCGCGTGATAGTAAGCTGCACGCCTGTCCATAACAATTAGAGTGTCACTCAGAGCTTTAAACCGCAAAGATCTGAGGGGCACTGCCACTGCGCTCGTCATCCTGAGTTGACAAGTCTCATGTGCCTGTAACCACCCCTTACCCTTCAAAACAGGAACACAGTAATGCTGACATTACTGCATGACGTTAGAAATAGGTAACGTGACACTATTTCCCTGGACGAACTCTTTCACAAGGAGCTCTACTTATACCAATAGTTGTGCGAAGCTCGGCCGAAGAAAAAATTTCATTTGGGGTGGTATATGTGACTCTAATTGCGCTTGTGTTATACATTTTATTAATTTTACGCGGAGGGAGTTGGAAAAATAAACTGCATGAAAAAATATATAATACAAACCCAGCTATCTTGAATGATTTAACCTTCGTTGTATTCGCGGAATAGTAAATTTAATAAATTTAATTTTATTTCCTGTTTATTTACATGGGTTTTGAACCTCGTAATTGTTTCTCAACTAAGTACGTATGGCGCACTATAAGTTTCCGGAATCAATAAGAAAAAACACTACAAATGGTCAGAAATAAATTTATTGTTTCTCAAAATATTCTCCGTTAGGGTTTACGCACTTTTTCATACGAATGAACCAATTTTGAAAATATTTATGCCACTCCTCCGTGACAATCTCTGAAACATTTTTCATACTCTTCGACAGCCACTTCAGGTGATGAAAATCGTTGACCGCTTAACTGATTCTTAATTTTTGGAAATAAATAAAAGTCACAAGGTACTAGGTTCACCTTCAAAAATTCATTTGTCTGTCTGGCCGTGTGAGAACTGGCATTATCGTGGTGCAAGATTATACGGCGTTTACGGTTATTTTTACGGAGTTTGTCAATAACTTCCGGCAAACAAATGGTTGTGTATCAAACACTATTCACGGTACAACGATTCTCCAAAGCAACAGTAACTACGTGTCCATTTTTATTAAAAAAAGAAGCAATTATCCGCTAGAGTCGCTTTGCACGCGCATCATCTCATCTCGAAAGACCCATACGCTCGATTGCTGCTTTGGTTTGGGATTGTAACTATAAATCCATGTTTTGTTACCTGTAACTATGTCCCACACCAAATTTGACGTCCCTTCGTTGAATCAGGTAAGCATGGCATTGCACCAAGTGACGCGATCCTTTTTTTGAGCCTCAGTCAAGTTGTGTGGGATCCGCGAGAGTACAGCTTTTTCACACCCAAATGTTTGTGTAGTCTTGATTGTATTTGACTCATGCCTATGCCTAAAGATGCCCGAATATCATGATATGTCACATGCCTGTCTGTTTTGATTATACGGCGCACAGCATCATTGTTTTTGTTGTTCACAGCAGTGGACGGGCGACCATCACGAAATTCGTCACTGAGATTCACACGACCGCGCATGAATTCTGCAAACCAGCTATAAATAGTCGTCTTGCATGGTGCTTCATCGCCAAAAACAGTTTGAAGCCGAGCAAAACTCCGCTGAGCTGTTAAATTACACTTAAAGTCGTAGAAAATTATACTACGAAAATTTTCACGAGTTAAATCCGTGGTGATGTAGACAACCAATTTCTAAAATGACGCCACAATGTAAAAAACAAGTGACAGTCAGATGAAACAAACTGTATTCTACTGCCAAAGAGTTCCATTTTCAAATGTAGTAATTACTTTTTAAATATTGTTTATGTAAGTGGCCTGTTTCGGAAACTTATAGTGCGCCCTATGTATAAGACCTTCTATTATTTAAACATCATTGTAGATTCAGTAGCAGTAGATCTCCTTGAGTTCGTCCAGGGCAGTACTGCCACCTTAATTATTTCGGCCGCCAAGCAGTAATGTCAGCGTTACTGTATGGCCCCGGGCCCGACAGCCGACTAGTGGGAACGGACTGTTACGATCAGTAGTATGAAGATTAGCAGTCCTCTTCGGTTGTTGCTCCATAGCAGTATACATATGAGCAAATGCAATATATAGTAACTTTTCAGGTACTGGATAGACAAGGACTCAGTGCAAAGTCTGGACCCAGCGCTGCAGAAGGCAATGTGGCTGTTCTCGTGTACAAACTCCTGCGCAAATCCCATCGTGTACGGGATTTTCAACCGCAATCGGTGGTCGTTGCGCTCTCATGTAAGTGCAAGAAGGTATTATTGCTCTAATCTAATAATATAATACTTTACAGAGGGAAACCAAATTTCCTTCACAGGAAAGGCTTTTATTGTTTAACTCAACGCCGGATATACTAACGACACAAGTTCAAAGTTAAGCGAAGTACCATGGATTCAAATCCGGGCTTGCACCTCTTAGTTTTTCGGAATTTATGTGCGACATTTAATTAAGGAAAACCTCGTGAGGAAACTTGCACACATCTGCAATGCAATTTAATGATGTGTGTGTCCCCAATCAACATTGTGCCCGCGTGAGTACTCCAGCCCAAATTCTCCCATATTGAGAGGAAGCCTGTAGTAGGACTGTACAGTCCTACTGTTGGCTAGTAGGTTAATAAATATATATTAGACAACATCACATGCGTTGCAGTGATCCCAAAATAAGTAGTTATAGCACTTCTGTTATGGAAATCGGAAACAACGACGGTACCACAAACACACCCGAGACAATATAGAAAAGTTCGTTTCTACACTGACCCGCCCGGGGATCGAACCCGGAACCTCAGAGATGGCGACACCATGAAATCCGGTGTGCAAGCCACCCAACCACGGAGGCCGTCAAACCGTCAAGAAGGTTAACTATTCTATTACGTAACACGTATACGTATAAAGCAGGAATGTAATTTATTTATAAATGCAGTAAAAAACCAAAAACAAAGGCATTTTCGTAAGGTCCGCTGGTTCGTTCCGTGGCTAAGTTGTCGATCTTTGTATTAATAATTATAACAAACTAGTGGAGTAATTTCACAAAAATAATTGAATATCATTTCAATAAATATTTAATTAAAATGTAATTTTTTTAAATTATTATTTTAATTTTAATTTACAGTCTAACAGATACAATGGCAGCGTCAGAAGAGGCTCTCGGTTCCCATACGGAGAGTCAATGGAGATATCAGCTGCAACATTGGCCCGCGCAAGAAACTCTATCGTGAGCCATCGACGCGATTCCTTTGTTCCGAACGGGTCGAAGCATTTCCACAACAACAACAACAAATGCAATGGCATGCTGTAGCTACGGCTCAGACAACGGCGCTCGAATAACGTAAAACGAAAACGTTACAAAGACGAGCGCTTTTTGTGAACATTGAAATAACGTTATGACGTTAAAGACATTTGATGTGGTCGTTATTAAAAAAAACGTTCTAGCTTATAAGGCAGCGAAACTTTTGACTTGTACAATCCATACCCTATGATAACTGACCCTCTAATCGACCATTTGGTTCTGGGTAGATAAATATGAAGAACAGTGTTAAAAAAACTTGACCTTTATAATTTCCTTATTGCATCATTAGTGAATGTTTTTAAAAATTTTTATCCATTTGATCTTTAACGTACATTTGCTTAAGGCGCAGTATTTTATTTAACGCGAGCCTATATTTTAGGAGGATAGGTGCGGGTTGCCGCCTTTGCGTCGCACAACCCGCGCGCTGAAAATGAATATGATTAAAATAAGAACAGGTCGAGGAAATTTGACACAGATCCGATGTCAACAAGCGCCCGATTGCGACTGACGGGAGAACGGGTGGCGCGGCGTATCGTTAAACCCCTGGGCAATTTTAGCAGGTTCTCTGTAGTACTTAAACAGATATAAAAATTATGTGCAACGTTAGACATTTTATTCTTAAATAATTTGTTTTAGACTTATTATTATTTTAGCCTGTTTACAGGATTTTATATGATCGTGTACAGTACATCATACCGTGTAACAAATTAGCACATTCTCTAGACAATATCCTTACGTGAATTGTATATTTTTTGTAAGACCGTTATTTTATAGTAAATACCAAACCATTTGATCTAGCAAAACATTTTTTCCCGTTTCTCCTCCAGCGCCTCGCTTTAAATAGAGAATGCAAATTTCAACCAAAAATGTGTAAGAACGCTTTCAGAACCAAAAGGTCGGCTAGTCAGGCATCTTAGGGCATTGACTGTACCTACTTAAATAGATAAAACTTTCTTACTACTGTGATTAATTGTACAAAATGAAAGCCGTTTGGCAATGAGCTATCTTATTTTTCGCAAATTAAGTGATGGTACATAGTTTAAAGTGTGCAAAACAAAGCTTTAAGAGTAGTCTTGGAAACATATCTAGATTGTAGTGAGTAAGAAATCCGATAGTGAAGTTTGTGTCATGCCTTGTAAATAAAAATAGTAAGCTGATCGTGTCGTTGTTGTGTGCATATAAAGGCTAGGCTTAAGAATTTAGGGTTGGACTGGACAAAAGGGGGTACTATGGAAACGGGAATATACATATTGTAACAGTATGAAGCGGGGCAAAGCAGGTACGATCAAATAACTACGACGATTACAAAGGTACGTGCTTTTATTGTGCGTACAGTACAGTCAGATAAACTTATAGCTGAAGTAACGCCGCGTTTGCCTAGAGTCCCAGCCGGTGGAAGCAATAGGTGTTAACGCTGGTGTCGTTCCTCTCAATTATAGCCGTATTACAGTCCCAACTAATGGAAGCTACCTGGAAGATGTAGTATGGTAGAATCGAGAGGATCTAATCGGATTTTTTTTTGACGGAGAGGAAATCTTTATGGATACCCCTGAGCCCAGGGAGACTCAGGGGTTATGTGGGGACTCTCCCTCCAGACTGGAGGGCCTACCCCACTAAAACCCCCCCGGGTTTCCCTCTCGCCGGTTGAGTCGGCGCCGTGGACATCCGCCGTGGAATCAGTGAACATTCACCACGACGCCGCCCGGAATCGGATCGACCTAAGGATTCGATACAAACACAAAACTCCAATGTAAAATATACTTTTCCGTGTAACAAACGATAGCGCGTTCTATTTCGATTTCAACGCCATCTAGCGACGACGCGAGTACTAAATTGTTTTGTGTTTTAATATTTCTACTCATCCGTAGAACAAAGATCTATATGCAAGACTACTTGTTCTCAG
>NW_020653852.1:16835057-16859929 GCF_003589595.1 Hyposmocoma kahamanoa | reverse complement strand
TGCAGCACTTCTATAAGCATCTAATTTGAAAGTGCCCTTATAGTAAATTTATTTTTTTCCGGTTAATACTTTCGATAACTATCAGCCGTAGAGGAAATATGATAAGAACAAAAAGTGGTTATGTCTTAAGTAGGTACCCGGACAAAATATATAAAATTAATTAATAAATAATAAAAATTCGATCGATTTTTTTTCATATCGTAAATTGTTTTTCAAGTTCCGTTTTGACAGTGCCCCCTTCGCTTCACTCTGACCGAATTTAGTGTTCAACACTAACTATTGTGGAATCTGTTGTTTTTATTATTTTAATTTAAAATAACGGGAAAATCACACGAACTGATCTCTACATCCGTAGAGCACTAGCACAACGAATTATTTCATATTGTGGAAAGGATGTAAAATTGTGCACTTTACACGTTGTGAGAGTATGTCGTCAGTTTGTGTATTTTTCTGATATTAAACGTAGCATTGTGATTGTAAATATTTTTATTCCAAATAATTTTCCCAATAGCGTAGTATATGACAAACTTATTTAAAATAATATTCAAGCGAAAATAGGATACTCAGTAACGTATAAAGTACAGGAAAATCAACATTCCATTGATATACAAGTTTTTTTTTGTATTTGCGAATATTTTATTATTATAAGACTGAATGGGGGACGCAAACCTCGTTTAGATTGTGGCCGAGACCTTGACTATACCTAAAAAAAAATCGCGTCTCATTCTAGCGTGACTATACTCGATTTTTTTCTATTTGACTGGTCAGGTAAAAGGAAGTCATTTAGTCAGTTCTACCTCTAGTCGTAAAAGAACTTTTGAACAAGGAGCGAGTAATTGTAAAATTTTGCGACTAGAACCGACTAATTCACTAGTTTTTTTGGGTGCAATCAGGTCGAAACTAGTAGCTGTGTTATCAAGATTCAAAAATGGTGCCTCCGGAATAAGCTTATTTCAGCGTGGATAGTAAAATATCGTTATAACTTTTGAACAGCGGACCTACAAAAATCTAGTTTTTTGGAACTAGAATCGACCTAATAAATAACTATTTACCTAACTAATCCAATGTTAAAAAATTCGAGCTCGGTCACGCTGTAATCAGAAATACAAAAGAATTATTTATAACATACACATATTACATAACGTGTTTAATAATAACAGTCTCTTGGGATTTGGTTAACAGTGAGGTTTTTAGCTCTTTGCCTTGTAGTCGGCCATAATGAAGCTACGAACTAATATCGGCCATATATACAACAGTTAAAGCTGAAATTGGTTTCGACAGATTCCAAAAAATTCCCTTATGAACAAATATTATTATTATTAGTGTAAAGCGTGAAGCACACAGAGAACGGGTGCGGGTCGGGTCGGGACAGCGGCGGGTCTAATTCGTGCGGGAACGGCCCACGTGCCCGCGGTCGGTATGTTGTCGTCTATATAAATACATGGAATTAAATCCGCCGCGGTCCCGACCCGATACGCGCCCGACACGCATATTTCACGCTTAAATCAAGAATATCGTCCGCAATTTTAAGATGTTTAAATACCAAATAGTGTAGGTAATACACAAAGGTTGTTTTTTGTTATTTCTTAATATTTAATTTCTGCTGTTTATTTACTACATATTTTAGTCTAGTGTACGCTGGCTGTGAAATGTAGAGGCTCAGCTCTATCAATGCAAACAAAACATGGAATTTATACAAACTTTACTTTATTTAGTACAACAAAACATGATTTCGTTCAATAAAATTAATAAGTGAAATGAAATAAGCTCGTTTCTTTACTTTTACAAGTTATACCATTCCATTTAAAAGAAATTCGAACGTCACAAAATTCCTTTAAAAATTGTATTGTAACCCATATAAGTAATGATATAAGTCAAAGTACATTGTATTAAAAATAATTTAAATTTGACGACCTCAGTGGCCCAATTGTTAATACTGTAGGCGCTGGATGAGGTAGTCCCGGGTTCAATTCCCGGTAAAACGAAATTAGAAATGAACTTTTTTAGATTTTGTTCTTGTCTGGGTGTTCTGGGAAATGGCCTGGAGTGAATTCCGTTGCTCTGGTACTATAGTATAGGGAATTCCTTAGTTTGAGACCAGCCAGTTTGTTGTCTGGCACATTATTTAAAAATATTAACATAACCGCTCACGCGATACATGCAGCCGTAGACGCATACCACACCTAGAGGTGCCGGTGATGATTTTATACCGATTTATCGGATATCGAAGTTATAACAGGTAAAAGAACTAATATTAATTGCTATTACGGTAACTACTCTAGCAAACCATAAAGTTTTTAATGCCTGGGTCTGTCGTTTAAAAAAAATAAACAACTTAAAAATACGTCACGACAATCGTGTGTGTTATTGTTTCGGCTGGTGATTTCGGTGTTTATTTATGGAAAACATACCGTAAGTAACGTTTTTTAAGTTTACCCTGAATATAAATGTTTATAGACTATACTTTAAGGAGTAATTTCATGGTAAACGTTAGAACCACTCAAACGGAATATTATCATATTCATCCAAGTACACCAAAAATTTCATTAGTGCTTTTTAAGTGCAGGATTTGCGGTGTATTACTGCATTTTATTTGAGATGTTTTTGTTGGTAGTACGGAGGGTATTTATTTAGCAATGCAGAATAATTATTTTTATTTATAAAAACTTGTATTTAAACTGAATGCTTTTCTAATTTGCGAAACCAAATAGCCGCCATTTTGCTGTAGGAGGAGCGCATCGCGTGAGCGGATAATAAAAAAAATATTATTGGGAAATAAGAATGAAACACGTCGACACAGTAAGTCTTTATTAAAATAATTAACATCCAACTATAACCATTCATGAAGAAATTACAAATAGATTTTTTTTCATATTGCGCTTGGTCTGTTTTTTGGTTCATTTGGCCAGAGAAATGTTAAATCTTATACTATATCTTTTCAGGTTACATAAAGTAGAGCAGCTATTGTTTGGCTGCGGAAGATGGACTTTGTAGGATCCTAGGTACCTACAGAATCAATATTGTCAATTTTCACTTCCAAATTTGTCTGCTGAGTTTGTAAACATTCAAACCGTTCGAACCTGTTGCTCTACTAAACTAAAACTGAGCCAACTACACCAAAAATATCATGCGGACTAGAGCTATTATAAATATTACTCCTACATAAACACGAATACATTATTATAAATCTTTATTAAATCCTTTATAAATATTAAAATCTCTTATCAAGATGAGAATATCCATCGAAATGTTAGGCCTAACATTTACTTACCCTACTTACCGTAAAAACATCATTTGACCAATCAATGAGCTAGCCAAACATCTGTTTTGAAATTAACTAGAACTGTATTAAAATTAACGCACTCAAGATCTCACTTTGCGAAATAACTTACTAAAGATATTTTTAAATCGTTTGCAACGATCGAACAGACACTTCCTTTAAAAGAATTTATACACGTAACGCCACACGTTAACGTATACAAACCGTTAATGCTTTGAAAATTGAACCATACGTAGTACACGCAGAGTTTAAATTTACAATACATATAGAAAAATAGCAGATTGTATACTTTAGTGCGCGGCTCTGCGTACAATAACAATTTCAAACACGTACAAGTGTTCAATGAAATCACTCTAACAACTGGAATGCAACGGTTCAAATAACATTCAAAGTTACACTACATTTCTCTACATATATAAAACCATTAGGTAATGGCATATATACTAATACACAAAATTACGTATGTATATATTGAACGAACATCTACTACTCAATAATACATCCATACAAAAATAGTTAGAGAAAATTCGTCCAAATAGTATGTGTGACGTAGAACATTTTTTAAAATTGTGAAATCAATGCATTCAAGTAGGAATTTACACGATTAAGAAATATATTTTACCAATCATGATGGTAGAAGCAATTAACAAAAATCATAACTTATAAGTATAAAAAACGATTGCTTTAAGTTTTGAAATTAATGAACCTGGAAACACAGACAGCACGGGATGCACGAAAGGAGCCTCCCGTCACGTCGTACCATTCTTTTTCTGTACGTCTTGTGCTCCCTGAGCAACAATCTGCGAGTACCTTGGCAAATCCTTTTACCACGATGGCAAGCGTCATAGTGAGTAAAAAGAAGATAGCGAGTACATCTTGAATAAATATGAAGCTACATTTGAAACTGTTACTGGGAAAATGAAGGAATTAATGTTGTCAATATTATTTTATGGCTTTTTATGACCAATAATAATACATCGAATACAAAGGTGATATTATTGAATTTAGGACTGCTTGACAAGCAGTAAGGGCGCCTTCAAATTAAACGTCACTACTAACTTTTATACTATATTTAGAAGCGCGGCTGCCGCACCACTGACGCGAAACTGCCGAAACTGCAGCACTTCTATAAGCGTCTAATGTGAAAGCGCCCTAACTCGTGCGTTACTAATATGAAAAGCTTTAAGTACAGTAGAATGAACATTATCTGTAGGCTCATCCTAAGCTGCACGGTTACTTTTTAGTAATGGCACATTGAGAACACACTGTCATACTTTAAGCTCTAACATTTATAACATTTACCACAAATATCTATGTATGAATAAATATACGAGTTTTTGGCACATTGAATACATTTAAAATTTAATTCTAAAAAGTTTTCATGTCGAAGAGACAATACAAACTTTTACTTTTTTGGCACTCAAAAAGTACGATTTTTACTTAAAACCGGTTTAATCATAAATTTATGGTAATAAAAAACATTTTGTATATACTTCCGAAATATCAGCAAATTTCATCAAAATCTTAAATTGTGATTACTCTGTCAAAAGATTAATGATGATATGATTATTGTCGAAACGACATAACAAAACCTACAATAACTAACGAACATCTTTGAGAAATCACAATGACACTATTGCATTAACACGTTATTGTCTTTGCGCGAAATAACGTCATTCGCTCGATATGCTTTGCTACCTGTCGTTTAATAAAATGTAGTGTGGAAAATTTAGAACGGCTAATATTATCAATCATGTATCATTAGATTAGTTTAAGTCAAAATTAGCTTACAACTTACTACTACTTTTTTCATTTAAAAAATAATGCAACCTACATTTTTATTTCCAAATAGCAAGAAATCAAACTGACATGTAGGTAGGTACATAATTTTACCAAGAGGCATTTAAATATAACTAGATATAACTGTTTTCTAAACGTGATAGTAAGCACAATACTTTCAAATCAGTTTAACATTCCGAACATAAGTTTCTATTTTTTTTTACTATTTGCAAGTAACTACACGCAAAAACAAAAATTCTTCCACACTACAATTCCGTTGCGTTATTATGAACACAAAATACCGTAATAACGTTTATAAAATTAACGTTATTCAATGATCGCCCTTCTCTAGTTCAGCAAGTTCATGCGCGGGTGCGTGTTCGAGCTCATTTTGAACTGCGCGCGTCTTGTCGATGTCATTCTGCGACAGTGACGTCACTATGATGGCGCCCAGCGCATCGCAAACCACATTGATAGTTGTACGGAAGCGATCACTGAAATACAAAAATGTCAATGAAACAGCTACAGTATGAATCATAATTAGACGTCTAAAATGTAAACTAAGAAATGTCGTGTAACATCATTGTCAAAGTGTGAATGCAGGTGTGCTAAACCTTCTATTTTTAACGGAATTGAAAAAGGAGGAGGTTCTTATGTTTTAATTAACTATTACAAAATATGAACAATGAGCATAAACTTTAACAGCAACACAATAATTTAACAAACGCACTAAGGAGACAAGAAAACAATTGAGTTCGACAAACGAACCAAGAATGACATCTGTGACACCACAAAACGGCGGAATAAGAAATGTTCTTCATCCCGGTTGTGCTACCAGTGTCACAAAATTATTTACGACCTTAAACATAGTCTTTTATTATAATTATTGTATTGAATAAAAATGAACTTAAAATATGTATATTGCAAAATGTGAATTGTTATAGGTTTTATCAGATTACAACTTAAAAAGAATTTCAAACGATTGTTATCGTCCAAAATGGGAAAGTAACATTTAAAATATACTTTTTGTTCGGTTATCTCCAATGTTTACAAAGATTTTGAATCTATAGAAGAATCTAATATAGTAGCGAACCATCGTTTCGTACCCTTGGTACTAACAAAGCCACATGTGATCATACGTCGAAAAAGCTTTTATGACATGAAAGTTATAAAAATAATTTATGAACTACACAAAACAAATTATGTAGGAATATGTGAAATTGTATAACTCTTTTAATTAAGCATAAAAGTTGTCCACTAATTTCGCCTGTAGAACCTTTAAACCTCTCCTGAAAGTTGTCATTTTACAGATGTGGCCTTATTACACTAAGGATTTTTTTTATAATATCAAGTGACGGGACGAACAAGTGGTGCAGCTGATGGTAAGCTACACGCCTGTCCATAACAGTTGGAGTGCCACTCAGCTCTTTAAATCGAAAAGATCTGAGGGGCACTGCCACTGCGCCCGTCACCCTGAGACATAAATTGACAAGTCCCATGTGCCTGTAATTTCACCAGCACCCTTACCCTTCAAAACCGGAATTCAGTAATGCTGACTAACGTCAGCAGTAATCTGCTTGGCGGCAAAAATAGGTAAGGTGGCAGTACTTCCCTGGACGAACTCTGTCACAAGGAACTCTACTGCTACTAAGGATATAAGGATGCAATTTGTAATTCCATCCAGTAGTTAAATAATCATGGACCATGATCTCGTACAGTACCATTATTTGATTAACGTGTAATAAAGTGCCTGCACATTATTTCAGAATCACGAGAAAAAAAGGATGCAACCAACGATTTCTATGCACTAACGTACTACATGCAGCGTATTATACACATACTGAGTTTCACTGATGTGCGGTTCCGGCACAACACTTCATTTAGTTGGTTGTCAAACATGATAGCGGTCGCAGATGCGGTCCCTCGTTCAAAATTAACTTACATCGGTGTGTTGCTCACATTTCGCCATTTAACTAATTGTGTGTACATCAATTTAAAGTTTTAAATTATTCACATTGAATATAACGTAACATCAATTATTTCAACAACTAAAATTTAATTTTATTCTTTTACTTAATTTGTTTTATCTATTTAGTCATTCGTGTGCTTCGATAATGAAAAAATACTTCAAAAAATACCAATACAAAAATGGGAATAACTTTCACAGGTACGCGATTATTCTATTTTGGTTTTCTTCTGTATTATTATATAATGACGATAAACCTATCTCAATATTATCTGCCTGCCTAACTCTTTCCCAACAGGTATAAGCTGTCGCGTCTTTCCACGGTCTTAACACTAAAACAAAACACTACCACTATTGATAGTGTTTGTTTTAGAACATATAGTTTTCGTCAATGTTCTAGTCTATAGATAGATTGAAGTCTTTGGACGCAACATTGCTCGTCATAAAGTTTACTTACAGTAACCAATCAACCGCCAGGATTAGTGAGACGTCCTCAGCGGGGAGATTAACCGTATCAAGCACCATTACCATTGTTACCAGACCCGCCTGTGGAATGCCAGCCGCACCTATACTCGCCGCTGTTGCCGTTACGCTGAAAATTTAAGTATACATTTATGTATCGAGGTTTTAGGTTTTCGCGATTTTCACACATAAAAAATGAAACCATTTTTCGTATCTAAATCCAATTTTCAAACAGACCAACAGTTTGGGCCCTTTACAGGTCCCATAGTCATGACTAAGCTAAACTGGTCAGCCCTTTACAGGTCCCATAGTCACGTCTGACTGTCTGACTTTGTATAAAAAATATACCCCATTTAGATCTCAAAACTGGTTTCATTTCTAAGGATATTTTATGACTTAGAAGACAAGGATACTTATACAATAAAGATAATAATAACGCACACACCCAACATGATGATACAAGTATTTGAATGACAAGAATAATTTATGACTTAGAAGAGAACTATGAAAAATCAGTTAGCCCTTGGGTGCCACGGTGAGTAAGTTACAGTTTCAATTACTGGTATAACTAATAAATTCTGTAAAATATTAGGTTAAATTCGACCTATCAACAAATGGATAACAGGTATAATACAAAAGCTACGAAAACTATGTCCAGACTAAACTCATGTATACACGTAAGGAAGAATGAACAAAACTAAAACATTTAAATTGTAACGTCATTACGGTACTGCGTTATTTTGCTTGCAACAATTTGAAGGCCCAAAGATTCACCACATTCATTATAGTGCAACCTATTCGAACACAAAAGTAATGGAGTAGTTTTTAATGTCAATGTTAATTTATTTATATTATATATAATTTTGTTCAAATTTTGTTGGAAGGTCAATGTTACTATTGTATTCATAGTACAGAGACTTCTCTAGTTTGAGACCAGATTCGTAGTATTCCTAACACTACGAATCTGGTCGTACGTTTTACGAATCAGGGCCACCTCTGATTGGCGAACTACGCTGTATGAAAACGAGCAATATGACATAAACTTTATCTTCTACTGAATAAGGTTACACTTAATATTGACTGTAATGAATATCATGATGTTTTACTGCCATGATATTCATTTATTTTTTGTGAAAATACTCCACTAGTTTATAATAATTATTAATACAGAGATCAAAAACAAAGAAAAGTTCGAGTTAGATCTGACAGGACTCGAACCTACGTCAGTGCCATACCAAGGCAACGAAGGTTATACTTCTTTAAACAAAAAAATATAAAGATCATCAAAGATCAATAAAAAGATCAAATACAAGGAATAAAATAATAGTAGAAAGAGAATTTTTTTTAGAAAGAAGTAGATCAGTGTCAATAATGCATGAAAGAAAAAGGATGCACAGCGTCTGTCTTCAACTTACATGCAGCGTGTGATACGCTATTTCACTGTCACGTAACACGTAGAGATGCTGACTACCTGGAACGTTTGATGATGACAGTGCAGGTGGAGGGAAAGCATCGAGTATATAACCAGAAATAGAGACGAAATGCCATTTCATTTGTTTGAAAACTATTCTGCCAAATCATTCCGGTAACAATTACGCTACGATTGGCCAGCCCGAATTCGAAGCTATTAACGGGTGTCGTCAATTGTTTTACTTCAAATCGACCAGTTTAACTTGAGCTTTGCTATAATGAACTAAAATTGAAAAATTATATATACATATGAAATTCCGGAACGGAAATGATTCCGTTTGTTTTGTAATTAGACTTTTTGGTTTTGCTGTTTTTCCCACACCACCGAACGGAACAGCCTCCCATTGTTAGAGATATTAACTTTATTACAATAAATACAGTATATTTTTGGAATATACGGAGACGTACACACACGTACAGGTAGAGACGTACAGGTTGCTTGTAGGTACTGTACTATTTTAGCGTTCTAATTTGTGATTTCAGCGCCGACGAGAGTTGAAATATAAAAGTGATATAAGGCCCATTTGCCTGATGAATGGATGGCCCTTATTTCGTCTCTATTTCTGGTTATACATATACTCGATGAGGGAAAGAGGTCTAGAGGCAGAAGTTTCAAAAGGTGATCGGATCAGATCTCCGAACTACTGGAGCTACCCGGCAGCGCCGCACTACACCATGCGACTGAGCGCAACCGACCGAGGCAAATTATTGGCTGGATGAAGTGTAGTCATGATCCTCAGCAGTGAAGAACCTAAAAGTGAAGAATACACAGCATCCACTCACCTTACAGCCACAATTTTTCCGAAAGACATTTCAACCTTTCTCAGTTGCGCAATAAAGATAGCCGCCACTGCTTCATAAAGAGCCGTTCCATCCATGTTTATAGTAGCCCCGATGGGAATTACAAAGCGCGTGATACGAGGATCTAGACCCATTTCGTCGCAGCAGCCTATCGTTATCGGCATCGTAGCTGAGCTGGAATCATTCGATATATTATACACATTTATTGTTGGACTTCAAATACTACTAGTACTTATGCTGCATTTTTTTATTACAGAGAAAAAAATACAGTTACTATTCTACACAGAATTATACTTTTTTTTTATTAATTCCCACCGGGTCGACGAAATTTGTCTGCGTGTTCGATCTTTGTATTCATACGTAATCATAAGATCCTTACATGATAATTATGATTATAATGATCCCAAAGTTAGTAACTAAAGCACTTGTGTTATGGAAATCGGAAACAACGGTGGTACCAGAAACACCCAGACCCGAGACAATATAGGTAGTTAATTTTCTAGATGTACCCAGCCGGGGATCGAACCCAAGACCTCAGAGATGGCGACACCATGAAAACCGGTGTACAAGCCACTGCACCGTGTAATGTCTAAAGGATTTATGATAAAGCTTCAAGCGTATTAAGGTACTTAAGTAAACAGGGCTTAAATGTCAATTGACGAAAAGCATATCCGATTGGTTTTCAGGACATGCAAAAAACTTTTTTTTAATAAAAAAAATTTATAACTTGTTCCATTTTCTACCTACTGCTATGGATTCTTTGTTCCTTTATTCTGTTGAACAAGGTAATATTTTTTTTATAAAAAATGTTTTTTGCATGTCTTGTAAACCATGCAAATTACGTCAATTGACATTTAAACTATCGATATGTGTAGGCGTATTTAAGTCCCTGGCAATACACTTAACACATTCGCGCGGGTTACGTATTTACTATGCCGCCCTAAACATTTGTAAGTAACGTGGAACAACATCAAAATATTTAAAAATTTCACAAAGTAAGGCTCAGCTCACACTGGCGCAGAGTCGACGCGTAGCGACACGTCATGTTTTTCGCCTATAGCATATTCATCTCTCTATCATCGCTCTATTTTCCCATTATTAAGGTACAAATTTGTGTTATGCAAATATGGAGTCATGCGTCGATGCGCGTCGCCGTGTTACTTGAGCGCAGTGAGGCGTCAGACTCCACACTGTGATGTGTCGTCGCGCGCCAGGCGTTGAAAAACAGGACGCGACGCGACGCTTCCACTCTGCGCCAGTGTGACTAGAGCCTAAGTAAGCAATACTCACACATATCAATGATCGCTGGTACAAACGTCGGCGGGCGGTTTATAGACCTCAACGTTTATTGACGTCAGTATCATTATTTGTTACATTCATTTAATAGTCGGTAGAAGAAACGTTTATAAACGTTTGCATTAATGTATGAGAAAAATATCTACCACAGCGCGTCAATCGTCAAAAGCACGATCCTCGCGCGAATGTGTTAAGTCGTCAAATCTATTATCTCTTATTCTTCTTTCATACCTCTCACTTAAGTTATTGTAAGTCAAAACACCATTTTTTTACTTTTTAAGTCAAATATATACTTTTTTGCATATTGTATGTTCCATATTTAAAAGTAAAGAAATCACTTAGTGTGATCCTTACTTTCAAACAAGGAACCTATAATATAAATAAAAAACGATAATTAGTATATGTAAATTAAAAATCAAATAATGGTATTTAGACTTACAATAACTTAAGTGGGAGGTATCGTTTCCTTCGTCATCACTTACCTGGAAGCAGTACCAAAGGCAGTAGCCATAACTTGTCCCATCTTCGCGATATACCGGCACGGCAGCTTCTTAGTAGTCAATATGAAAAGAACACTCAAAGTTCCAAAGCCGTGTAAGAACAATCCCAACAATACGGTCATGAAGTAGAGGCCTAGTCGCCCTATCAGTTCTTGGAACGAATCAATTTCCATAATCTTTGCTGTTACCAGGAAAAATACACCCAGCGGGGACATCCTGTAAAACAAAAACACAAACTTCGATAATAATAACAGCATGTAATAACAGAAAATGTATTGAAAATGCGCAGAAGGTACGACGATTAGAGATGTGCAGTGGGTTAAAATCCTCCCGAGGTTTAACCGAATATTAACCCAATGCGCCGGGTTTTAACCTATTTCTTTTAACCTATTTATTTAAATCATGGATGGAAAATCTTATACTAGTAAAACAATATGAAATTTGGCACAATTTCATACTTATTAGAAATGTCGATGTAAAAAAATTTTATAAACGAAAAAAACGGCAATTCCACGCAATACTCACCTTGCAACCCTGTGGACTATCACTTACTGTTAGGGGTGCATATTGCGATTCCATTTTTGTGAAAATCGATTCTAGTGTATACAAATTACCTATTTTTTGTATCGATTCATGTCAATTGACTTTCAAGCGAATCGATTCAGCAGAAAGGCACAATATGTAACAACGCAATTAATTTTTGTAATAACACAAATATTTGGTTGTAAATAGATTTTGTCCTCGATTTCGGGTGTTGATGGATTTTAGTCAGATATAAACCGCCGGGTTAAAACCCGGACGCTTGCCAATCTCTGGTGACAATGAAATATTTTCAAAAATAACGGACACGTTTATCATGATCAATCGTTAATCACCAATGGTTTGCAAGGAACGGTGGAAGAACTCTCTTGATTGGTTAAGTGCATTCACCTCCCGCTCTCTGCCACCAATTACGGGTAACGGATGAGTCTACTCAACATAGAATTTCTAATTTTGCGATGGTAGCTGGTTGGATTTGTTAGTTTCACACAGTTAGCTGTGAAATTTATTTTGTATTCTTGGTATAATATTTGATCTATTATATCAAACAAATTATGTGAAATTTTACAACTTTAGAAATAAAAATATTAGTATTGTTGTTATCGAGTCACTTCGTTCTAAGAATTATATTATTTCTCTCATTGACTTACAAATAAATGGACGACGGGTCTAATACAAAAACCACGAAAAAAATGTCCCAAGTCAACCTATTCGAAATTTAAATTGTAATGTCATCGCAGTATCGCGCTGTCAGTAGAACAAATGAAGACTAAAGCGGAGTGTCGCGCTCTGTATACGATTTTAGCGCCTTACAAGTGCGGACACTTTTTAGCGCGGACCCGACGTCCATATAATTGTAAGTCAATGATTTCTCTCCTGAAAATTTGGCATTTTGCAAATGAGACTTAATTATATCAGTGACGCGATTTAATTACTAATATGAAACAGCTTTTCAAAGTAACATAATATATATCTTTGATAAATGACCTCACCAAATAACCCAACTGGTGATGATCATCATGGCTTCTGACAAGGAGTGAAAAAAGTTCTGCAGCGGTCGACTCTTCTCACCCATCTTTCCGAGCGTGATTCCCAAAACAATGCTAAAACATACCAAACCCAGGACATTACTGCCAGTTTGGTATTCGCCTTCGATCTTGTACGTCTCCAGGTGACCTAGAACAAGTAAAATAGGCAGTAAGAATCCAGAATTAAATCGAAAAGGTATGATTCTAGTTCGTTCTTCAATCTGATTTGTGAAGAGAAGAAACTGATTCATTTGACATAAATCGAACTGACTTCAGCTATTCGGTACACCTGCACCTATCTACCATCAATGTATGTAATACAGACCTATACCAAATAGAGATACATAACTAATTCCTTTCAAAATATATAAATCCTAATTACCTTTGATGGCCTTCGTATCATTTTTGTCGAAAGTAAGCTTGGAGCGATACGTTGCAACTGTAGCTTGCACGAGGTTTTCTGGGAACACATTTCTGGAAAATACAAATATACTTAGTTTTATATCTGACAATTTTTTTAAAGAAGCACAAAGTGATCTTACAAGCGTCAAGGGCATTAGAAGTACCTTTGAAAAGTAATATATTCAAGCTTGTTGAATCACTTTTTATTCATAGTGAAGGGCAAATCATTTATACCAATGAAAAGGTGTACAGAACACCTCATGGCCGAAGAGCTTCCGATGCTTTATGACATTATAAAATTATTTTTGTACTGTAACTAACCATCTTAGTGACCTATTCAGTTTATTTAATGTCACGATGATGTTGTACTATCATGATGTTCAATTATTTTTTGTGAATATACTCCACTCGTTTTGTTATTAATTGAATATCATAGTATTAAAACATCGTGATATTCAATAAACTTCTCAAGGCGACATCTCTAGTCAGCCACTTGTGAAGAAACCTGGCCGAGTGAAGAAAAACTTTCATAGAATTCTCACAGATGTCGCTACAGCAAAAAGTTGTTAAAAACGAAGGACTAAAAACTGCAACAAGCACATAGACGAATTCGTAAATTCTGCTGGTTTGTTCTGTAACTCAGTTGGGAGAGCGTCAGCCACGGTATGCTGAAGGCGCTGGTTCGAAACCAGCCGGATCAAAGGAATTTTTTTTAGTGTTCGATCTTTGTATTAATAATTATAACATCCTAGTGACAAAAAAATCGACATATACACAAAAGGTAATCGACAAAACTGATTTACGATGACTGATCGTCACAACCCTGAAGTGTTCTTCAATATCAACATTCTTATTTTAATGGTGTTGTTGCGAGTAAAGAGATCGGACTAATAATAAACAGCCCCATATCTTCCTACATTAGTTTCGATTACAGTGACCCTCCCTACTGACCCTTAAGGTATACGAGAAGGGTACTATAACCTGTACGCGCACAAGAACCTCATAAGTTCAGGTTCTGACCCCAAATCAGCCAGTGTACAGGGTTGTCACAGACCTCTGTCACTTGACTTCATCCGGTTCTTCGAGAGGCTAATGCCTCGGGTGAGCCGCCCCGGGTGCACGTACAGTATCTTCCCTGTTTTCCAGATAGATACTGGAACTGTAGGTACGCTCACTTCCAGTTGCGCATTGCACAACTAGCGGCTGCCACCGCTAAGCCGTCGACTCTGAGTCCACTACCAAATCTCCTCATTTGTGACGGAGCTGTAAGACACGCTCATTTCCCGACGCTGAAAAACGACGTCTCTCCAGTTCCCAATAACCTAAGCGGCTGCAGGGACCGGAGGATATCTAGCTTATCGTCAACTAGCTCTCCGGGCTAGTGCCGGAGAAGCCAGTTGCAATGTCCTGCGACAATGTCCGGACATAGCTTCCAACTTAAAGGGCAACTCAAGTGCCCCGCGCGTCTCCTCGCTTTAGACCCTCAACTAGACCGCCCCGGCCACACACCACCGGAGCAGACAAACATGTCTATCTCTACAGCTAACCACAAACCCCAGCGAGTCCATACCCAAGTCCGGGTCAACCAGAGACGTTTGCAAAGGCGTATCACTGGCAGAGGGCTTGTACCAGCTAGACCCGCTGGTCTTGGCGTCGAGCCCGTCGTCTCTCCGGAAAACCCTATCGCTCGGGTCGGTAGATAGGAACAACTAATAATAAACAGTGGAGAAGCATCATTAACCAATTCAGATAGGTGCACTTATTGCCACTTTACAATGTACTATTTATGACAATGTGCCAAGCAACTACGACAATGATCTGGTCCCAAACTAGAAACTTCCTTGTGTACCAGATTTTCAGAATTTACTCTAGTACACTATCGAGAACACTGAGACTCGAATCAATTTAAAAAAGTAATTGTCCGAAATAACATTTGCTCGAATTTTTATAATTCGGAAAGTATGAAAACTAACGCGGTTATCACACATTATAGTATAAAAGTAACGGGACTTACTCTCGTAGTATTTTATTCGGAAGCGGTCCGACCAGTTTCAACCATAATCGATGGTCATCAGGGGTTGAGTGCAACGTTCGCGACCGCGTCACGTCTAGCACTAGTCCAGTGCGGTCCGACTAGTTTCAACCATCGATTATGGTTGAAACTAGTCGGACCGCTTCCGACTAAAATACTACGCAAGTAAGTCCCGTTACTTTTATACTATAATCCAGAAAGTAATTTTTCGTGGAAAACTATTTTCTTGGAATATTATAAAACAATCATCATAGGCATACAAAATATTCGAAAATAATAATGGTTTCGCTATACATCGGTCTTCGGGACTTTAAAAACTCCAGCATACATTATTTCGGCCAAATGTAGTTTCGGGTTTCTAATCGGTTACCCCTCATTCAAGGCCAACAATGCAAGCCGTTGGGCTGTTAAGGTCGGCAAATTTAGATGCAAATGTAAAAAAAATAGATACAACATAACGTTGCCTTACTTTCTCAAACACGTTTCTTAAAGCACATAGTAACTATAATGCATTGTATACATTGACTTACAATTATATGGACGTCGGGTCATCGCTAAAAAGTGTCCGCACTTGTAAGGCGCTAAAATCGTATACAGAGCGCCAAACTCCGCTTTAGTCTTCATTTGTTCTACTGACAGCGCGATACTGCGATGACATTACAATTTAAATTTCGAATAGGTTGACTTGGGACATTTTTTTCGTGGTTTTTGTATTAGACCCGTCGTCCATTTATTTGTAAGTCAATGATTGTATATACAAATTTTGCAGGCTAATTTCACATCACATTTCCTTCATTATTCACACACTGGCTTTTACCTACTCTAAAGTAATGCATCTAAATTAACACCCTTGATAAGAAATTTTAAAATAAATAGAAAATTTCACCATTTCCTGAATAAGCACTCTTTGTAAGATACGTGTATGTGGAAGTAAGGCATCGATAAGATTAATTCATTGCTTTATAGAAATTATTATATAATAACTACCTCTGTGACCGAACGGTTACCATGCTGGACTGGAGAAATATTTATATGGCCTAAATTTATTTCTCTCGTGAGTTTGAGTGTAATTTTGTTTGTCTATGTGTGTGTCCATTACACCCGCGATATAGGATTTCCCTAGTACGGGGCTATGAGTGTGTGCATTATTAAATGAGTATAATAAAGCTCCTTGTGAAAGAGTTCGTCCAGGGAAGTACCAATTTCTGCCGCCAGGCAGTAATGTGAGTAGTACAAAATTACATCTACCTATAGAGTAGTAGAGTGGCAATTTGAATATAAATTCTATTAGTAAATTGTATTTTTAACGATATGATTGGCGTAAGTAGTGAAGAAAGTATTTTGCAGATATGGCCGTATTACAATAAGGGTGCGAATTTTTTGTTAAAACGACTCTTAACAACCGTCGTTCTTGATTTAAAATATGGATTATCTCGTATAAGGAACAACGAGATCCTGTCATGGCTTGCAATATTGTGTCATCAAATTATCCAATTTGTGGTACCCAATGCCAGCGCAGTAAACCCGTTACGTCACACCACCTGCTATTACGCTCGCAATCTGTCACAGCATTGTCTTGTTTGATTGATACTCTTTTAGGGTTCCCGATATAAAAAAACTATAGCCAAAAGAAGTTACTTGAGGTCAACGGGGTTAAATGATTCAACAATTGTCCCGGCCTCGATTCCCGGGTCGGGAAAAATATTTGCATGGCCTACATTTATTTTTCTCGTGAGTTTGTATAAATAAATGAATAATCATAAAAATAAAAATCTTTTATTTTCAGACACCATGGTCCATAGTTTGTTAGTAAGCAACATTATACTATATTAGTAACAACTGACTGTAAGGTGAATTTATGGTGTATTGTATATGAAGTGTACATTAAAATTGTCAAAATATACAAAATATATGATAAATATATATATAAAATTCACTGGATTAACAATAATTTAGTCGAAAGTAAAAATTCAAAATACTAAAATTTACATTAATAAAATAACAATTAAAATTCAAATTAGCTAATAAAACAATAATAATTAACATGAACAAAATTAAAATTTTAGAAATTACATGTCATAGGGAAATCCAATTTATGGTTGTCAACCTATGTGTGTGTTTATGCCATCCGCGATACAGGGTTTCTCTATTGCGTAGTTGTGAGGGAGCTCGGTAATTGAGGAGCGTCGGAACTAAATAAGTAACATTTTTACTTTTTCTTTTTTTATTAATTACTGAACGGCAGTTTTTGTTCGTTTCTATGAATAATTTATCCAACCCGAAGATCTAAAAATACATTTCGAAGGCACGGATCGGAACACTATGCGACAAATCCTTCCTTTCAATGAGACTAAATTAAATTATAATCGAAATTTATTCGCATTCGTCGGTTTATGGTCAGGCAACAATTGTAGTTGAAATTTCACACATTACTCTGCTTTAGAAGATATATTTTTTATACGTCACAAGCAGATAGCATAAAATAGAATAGAAAATAATTTAAAACTCAGATAAGTCCATTGCACCACCAATATGCCATTGAATTATTCGTAAATTCGTACCTTTCATATAATAAAGCCACATGTGATAATACTTACGTCAAAACGGTACCTTGTCGTTTTACCGCGTGGTCTATTATAACGAAATAATCATTTCCATATCTAGTCGTTTTGCTACCAAGTCATTGTAAGTTGCAATCTTTCTGCAGAGGTGGTCGTTTTGCGATCTAGTCCTTATGCTGATGAGGTCATTTTGAAGATGTAGCCATTATGATACCGACCCGTCAAAAGGGGTGTACTTTCATCACATGGGAGTCATAAAAATAACACGAACTACATGAAGGAAATTATGTGTGTGGAAAATTTTATAGCTATCCTACATGAGCATAAAAAGGTTATAGACTAAAAAGTTGTCATTTTGCAGATGTGACCTTGTTACAGCAAGGGTGCGAATTTGTTATTGAGCGTGGCAGTGTTTATGGAAATGTGGTCAACATGAATTTGCTTTAATGGGTCGATTTTAGTGAAAGACAAGGATGTCATAAGTCTGTATAATTAACCAAAAAAGGAAAGGGTTCTAAATCTAAGTGTTCATTGGATTTCACCCACTTTATACTAATTGATTTCAATAAAATTTGGCAAATATATGTAAATTATACAAACTTTTGACATATGGTTTTTTTATATAAATAATAAATAAATATCGCTTATTTCTCCTTCCACAAATAGTATCAAAACTAGGTATTTACTAAAAAAACATAGTACATTTGTGGAAAGCTGGAGCTTAAACCAAATAAAAAGATTTTGTATTTTATTTTCTATAAAAACGTTATGTTAGTTATTATCGAATGACTTTCATACCCGCTAAGGTCAATTTACTAATTAATATTGTTGTTAATGTTGCGTAGTGCATCTAATTTCTGAATATTTGTCAACCCTATCGTAAGTGTGGTGTATGTATGTAGGGCGAAGTATAAATAAACCCGGCCTGATGAAGAGTGACGAGCAGGGAACCGGCGCGGGCGCTGCTTCTCTGCAATTGACTCTAACTACATACCTGTCTCTACCATTAGTTTGCATTGATTTAACATTCATAATATAATTGTAAGTTTCACTTATTAAAATTTTAAATTAAGGAAGTCACGATACTTGACCACCAGATTTTCAATTATTTTTGTGAAATTACTCCACTAGTTAGTTATAATTATTAATACAAAGATTACAAGGATTCGAACCAACATCTTCCAGCAAACCGGTGATTGTGAGTAAAGATGAAGAAAGTGGAATTAGCTCGAAAAGAGATCTCTTCCAGCCCATCCAAGGAGGTGAGAGCAAAGGTGCAAGGTGGAGTAACTTGTGGTGGAGTACTGTGACAGTCAAATGCAAACACGCGACTGCATCGATACAAACGCGCGATTGCATCGATGCAATCGCCTATAGATCCCAAGTGTAACGATGCAATCGCGCATTTGCATCGCGGCTTAAAATCAGGCGAGTGTAACCAACCGCTTTAAGTGCTACGTCGCGTCACTAAAATGGTCAATACACAAACGCACTAACCAAGCGTAGTCTGAGAACATAACGTTCTTTTTACACAAGCATTTTTTTATTGACTTTCCGCTATGAAACTAAAGGTTTATTTACTTTGATAAATATAAATTAATATGATGTGAAATTATTATGACGTTAAATTATAATTCTATTTTTTTATTTTTGCGATTATTTTGAAGTGTTCTTTTAGTTTTAGTATATAAGGCAAATATTGGCTGACAAATACTAACAGTACTGGGGGCCTACCACAACCTCTTAAAACAATATTACTTTAACCTTACATTGACTTTTCGTACCATGATGCGCTAAAAGTAAGCCTATTATAATGTTAAAACTATGATATTTTATTGGCAGCTTTGTGACCATTCATTCACTCAGTTCATACTATGACGCGACTTTGATATTAAAGTAATATTGTTCTTATGTGAAATTTAGCAATCTTAAAATAGTTACACGGATGCAATGGAAACAATATTATTTTCGATTTTATTGTCTAAATATTGATTTGTAATGATTAAAAGTTAAGTTAAACTTATTTATTTACATATATCTCTTCAATATTTTGTTTATTTTTTTATTTAATAGTACATAGGAAATAATTTCTCGTTAAATAAAATACGCGATGTTTATTTCGTAAAATTATGACAGCGACGTATATATGCTCCTTGGCGACACTAACAGTTGACACTAGACTATAATTCCGACTTCACAACATAACAATCAAGCTTGTTTTATTTATTTTTCTTCATGAAAATGCGAAAAAATAATTGAAAACAACATAATATTAATAAATTTCATTATTACATACTTTTCTTTTTGTGATAGTTGAAACTCTCCGAATGTAAATAATATATAAGTACTCTAACATTATACTACGATATGACAATTCGGAACATCAAAAAAGAAAGAGATGGCATTATACAGTTCATATAGCGTTATTTTTTTCTTATTTTTAGTAAGAAATAGACAATATTGGGAAATCATTCGTTCTTTCGAAATAAGATTGTTTTTTTAAAAGTTATGGTGGGCCCCCTGGCTGTTTGAATTTGTCTAGGTCATTCGAAGTGAATTATAAAACTAAGTACTTTTTACTCCATAAGGTTTAAATGACTATAATTATAGTATATTATAATATTGACGTACTTTTAGAGCATGAGAAATGAAATAAACGTTTTTATTGCACCTTTGGTATAACAAGGGCACACTGCAAAAACGACAATTTTTCAGTAGAAAGGTCTATAGATTCTACGAACGAAATTAGTCGATAACTTTTTATGCTTAAATTGAAGAGATTAAGATAAAAACACTTTTGACGTATGATCACATGTTTCTTTACGAATTCTATTATATTTTGCTACTTTTTATGGTTGTTTGTTTGTTTTATAGGTTGTTGTTGTTCGTTAAATTACTCTGTTCAACAAACACTGAAACCCGACATAATGGTATTACAGTTTATAAAAAAAATATAACATTTAGTTTTTTGTTCTTTACCTCTAGATTTCATCCACATTAGTAATGAATGCATTGAAATGTCAATACTATACACGCTAAGAGAATAAGTATATGAAGATTTATCTACTAAACGCGCAGATTGAATTATGGCATATTAAATAATACCTTTGTTTGCAGGATGCCCACGCGTCTTTTATTCGTTTATTTTCAAAGTCATAGACGTAAACTCTATGCTAAATTTCTGCACCGGCAAAGTGGTCGTTTATTTGATTTAATGATATTTAAGTGATTTTATTGTATGTAAACAATTCTCATCTTCAACATGTTAATGACATCGCCTTTTTCGCTTACGTTTTTGAGCTACCGAGACCGATTACCATACCATCATACCCTAAATCTTTATTCAGTCTATCTTAATTGTAATTAAAATTAAATTATTATGAAAATTAATTTTGACGACTTCAGTAGCCTAACGGTTTGCACATGCGACTAGACGAAACTGAAATCGAAATTTATCGGATTTGTCGGTTTTTGTTTGAAATTCCTTAATTGATATCTTGAATAATATAATAATGATAGCCGAATAAGAAACTTTTCACTAATTTATATTTCATTGACACAATTGCATTTGTGTTGCATGGAATTGTTCCCTACTTCCCAAAAACATCTCTATAAGAGCGCTAGTACGGCGTTAATCGTTTATTGCAGCTCTTAGAGCACATTTATACTACTCTTGTGAAGTTGAAATGGAGCCAAGAGTGCATGAAATTGCGCCCAAAACAACGCAGGCATTTCTACATGCGAGACTATTTATTAAAAAGTAGCTTTCCATACTTATAGGTTACGCATTTAGGCAGTGAAAACTTTATATTTTAATTCAATTCTGTATAAAATTATTTAGAAAGCTTTTATTTTTCTAACACGTACGTGAGAAGCAAATATAATTACAGATAGAGAGCTGATTTTATTGCTTTCTTCAATCTTCATAGATTATACTAAGTGCCACTCTACAGTGTTGCCATGTCTCATCAGTCACATGTAACCTGAACAAAAAGTGACTATTGGTTAAGTAGATTTTTCAACTGTTTAATTAAGTGACTTAAGTCTCGATATTCATGAGACCGAAAACATCAGACTCGAGTCTTGAATTTTCATGGCAAAAAATTTGCAGTGGTCAATTTGGAAACCGGGAACCGGATTAAGCCGGAGGAAGAGTCGTGCACTTAACACGCACCGACTGGTCATTTTACAATTCAGAACCAATTGCTCTGATCTTACCCAATAATTCTATATAAGCGGTTTGCTAATAATTCTATTTATAATTTTGTATATGTTGCTATGGAAGTCGGGGATTTGCGATGTTGACAAAAATATCGATATTGTTCATCACAGTGTTTTCATCAGTAACCATCAAACTAGCGATGCATCTGCAATCGATAGATTAAACAAAGCGATGAAACGTTAGAATCCCTGCAATTTCCCCACATAGTAAAATTCCCAGCAATTTGGGAAAATCCCCACAAATTGGCATCACTGCAGGTCATAAGTTGGATAGAGGCAACATGGTGAAATGGCGATATATCAACCCGACTCAAAACCATTGTGCTTGCGGGCTCTCCACACAAAGTATGTCTCACTTGCTCTCGTACCCACTGTGTCCGACCAGCTGCACCCGCGAAGACCTGCTTAAGGCAACAGATAGGGGCATAGAGATAACGCACACACTTATAGCCCTGCACTAGGGAAACCCTGTATCGCGAGTGTCATGAACACACACATAAGTAGACAATTACAAATTGCAAACACTGGTTTGGTAGTTTATTAGTTTTTGTCATTGACTTTACAAGAAGAAAAGAAGCCAAAAAAATCATCGAGACCCTCGAAATTCCCGAGACGAAAGCCCTATAATAGTTCTAGTGCGTACGTCTGGTAGCTTAGGAAATAATCGGACGACATACAAGTAATTCCAGAGACACTGCAACGTGTTGCATTACATCACTCTCTGACCCGATAGTCAATTCCTTTAATTGCCGGGGCATAATTATAAGGTATCATGTTTTGTAGAATTCGCGGCCTGCGACGTTGCGAGATCACAAGTGTTATATGATATCCTTAATTTAACCATCCGGCCTGGAATTAGATGCAAAATGAAGTGATGCGACGCAAATTCATTAGGAGAGGAATTTTACCTTATGCCTTAGTCTTCGTATTTGGTGTTGCTATCTAAATGTGCCAACAAATTGCACCATTTTTTGACGATTGACACGTGTGACTAAAGAAAATGAGCAACAAACGATCGATATCGTATTTTTTGTCGATCAACGTGTGTGGTCAGACAAAATTGAATAAATGTGTTAAAAACAGACAATCGATACCTCAGAAGTGGTCTCATTTACATTTGAAGAAAATATCCCATCTCCAAGGGAATGAATCCAGTTTATTGTATTTCATCCATTTTCTGTTAACCGATTCCAATAAAACATGATGGTCACAGAATATCAGGGCCGGTCTGTTTCCCTGAGCAACCCGGCACAAGCTGAGTTGAGTTGAGCTGAGAACCTTTTTGGTTCTCTGGGTATTTAGTTTAAGCTACATTAAAAGTTTTTTCTTTTTTGTAACGAGATCAAATAAATATCTTTTCTTTCTTTCTTTCTGAAACTTGGCTAATAATAGTAATATACTGATCAGCAAATTTTGAGGTCGGTTTTTTTAATAAAGAAGTTATAATTCTTCTTATTGTAGATCGACGCGTGTCGATCGTCAAAAAATCGAGCAAATGTGCAGGCACCTTAATAGGATATTAACACAAGGGCACAATAACACATTGAGACATTTAGTGCTGCACCAATAACAGATTTTTTTAAATCGGTGAACAATTATATGAAGGTAACTTACCTGATCAAATCGAGCAACGTGTCAGTAGTGAGCGTCTCCTTTTTGATCACTTTAGTGACATTCGGTTGTTTGTAGTCAGGATCCTTGCCAGGCTTGATGGTGGTGACCAGAACAATGCCGAGCATAACAGCGCATACCGTTGTCGTCATGTAGTACACAATAGCTCGAAGACCCACCCTGTAGCGTGAAAAAAGAATTAATGATATCTATTGAATATCACGATGTTTTATTACCATGATTTTCATACATTTTTTAGGAAAATACTTTACTAGTTTGTTCCCATTATTGACATAAAGTTTTTTTATGATATTAAGTAACGGGACGAGCACCTGCGCCTGGTGGTAGGCGACACGCCTGTCCATAGCAGTTGCATTGCCGTTCAGAGCTTTAAATCACAAAGATCTGAGGGGCGCTACCGCTGCGCCCGTCACTCTGAGACATAAGTTAATTAGTCTCGTGTTACTCTTCAAAACCGAATCACAGTAATGCTCATATTTATTGCTTGACGGCAGAAAAACTTTTTCTGCACAAGGAGTTCTACTACTTTTAAAGAAGTCGAGATAGAAAACAAAGAATCCTTCGATCTAACTGCATTCGAACCAGTCTCTATTGTCATACAGTTAAAGCCGTTAAAAAAATACAAATTATACAAAGAACACCAACAAACATAAAAGATCTTTATTTTGGTTTTTAGTGACTTTTCTACAGTAGCGCCATCTGTGAGAAATCTATGAAAGTTTTTCTTCACTCAGCGATGTACCTTTACAGCTGCCAGCCGCTGACAAGTAATGTCACTTTAAATTGTAATGTATGTAAATGTAAACTTTTTATTGAAATTCAGAATGCTTCACCACCATGATATTCATTTTTTTTAATTACTCCACTAGTTATAATTATTAAACAAAGATCGAACAGTACTT
>NW_020653852.1:16767901-16834657 GCF_003589595.1 Hyposmocoma kahamanoa | reverse complement strand
ACATGACATTAACTATGACCATATTAATGATACCCTCTCTAAGGTAGTTTATTGGTTTAATGCTAACAATTTATTGCTTAATGCCAAGAAGACAAAATGTGTTAAATTTGAATTACCTAACGTAAAATCGACTAATCCAAGCATAGAAATAAACGGAGAAAAGTTAGACCTTGTTAATAAAGCAGTCTTCTTGAGAGTGGCCTTAGATAGTAAACTTCAATGGTTTCCACATATATCTTCCCTGGCCAGCATATTAAGCTCCGCTGCATACGCAGTCCGCAGAATACGTGAGCTTACCGATGTTAGTACTGCTAGACTAGTTTACTTTAGTTACTTCCATAGTATAATGTCCTACGGGATTCTCATGTGGAGTAAAGCGGCAGATATTCAAACCATATTTGTATTGCAAAAACGAGCGATTCGTTCTGCGTACCGTCTAGGCTCTCGGGTTTCTCTCAGAGAAAAGTTTAAGGAGACTGGTATCATGACTGTGGCATCACAGTACATTTACTCAAATATTTTATATGCCCGTAAAAATATACATAATTTCAATAAAAAGAAGATATCCATAATATTAACCTTAGAGCTAAGTCCAAACTCATGGTACCACGATTTCGTTTAACCAAGGTAAACAACTCTTTTATGGGGAACTGTATACGTTTTTACAATAAGATTCCGGGGCATATATTAAGTTTATCATTTCCTAAGTTTAAAAACTACACTAAAAATATTTTGATCGAAAAATCATATTACAAAATTGAAGACTACGTGTTAGATAAAGATGTATGGAAAGACGACATGGCTCTAGAATCCACACAAATTTGATTCAAAGTGTATTCCGTAGCATTTAAGTTTATTTGAAAAGAACAATCCCTAGAGTTTCTTGCTCGTTCTTCTCAGGGAGGTCAGCGTAGTGAACGAGCAGTAGCTTAAATGTGACGTTTTCAAGTGTAAATTTATTTTACCTATGGAATAAATAATCTTTGACTTTGACTTTGACTTTGACTTTGACTTTGACTTTGACTACGAACGCATTCAAATCAGACAAAAACGTAACCCAGAGATATTGCAAACAAAATTAGATCAGTCGTTTATTAGCGGTTGTAGATTGATTTTGCTTAAGTGTGTACTTATTTTTATACCTAAGATTTCGTTATTATATATTTTTTTTAATTATTGTGTATATATTACAGTTAGAATTTTTAATTAAAACAGCGAACTTGTAAAGTGTAACTTTTGCAGCAAAAATGTGACTCTTCGGGTAACGAAATATAATTTTCGACTCAAGGGCCCTGGCAACATTGGTCACTTCGCTCTGATCCCAAAGTAAGTAACTAAAGCACTTGTGTTATGGAAATCGGAAACAACGACATAACTACAAACACTCAGATCGGAGACAATGTAGAAAAGTTAGGTTTTCTACATTGTTCCGGCCGGGGATGGAACCCGGGACCTCAGAGATGGCGACACCATTAAAACCTGTGTGCAAGCCACTCGACCATCGAGGTCATCATTTGGTGGAGCATTCAGTATATACCTTCACAATTACATTATTGTATCTATCTACTCCTGATTTGGTAATGGCATTATTTGTAAGTAGTCCCATTACTGAATTAGGAGATCAATATCTACTGAAAACTGTTTACGTGGACTGTGGTTGACGGTGTTGGTTACTCATTAAGTCACTATTTGTATATATTTACACAAACGTGTGTAAATGTTAGTTGACCCCAAAAAAAATACATGAACATACTAATATATTATTATGTGATTGTGTATTATTGTCCGGCCTGAATAAATACAATATTTACAGAATGTGCGCTGGAATTTTTCAAATTAGTTCCACGTTCAAATTCAAGAACCCATCTGTTCTCAGTGAACCATTACGTTTCCCCTTTCCTAACGCGTACGTTAAAGAAATGGAGTAAGTGCACAATATCTTTAAGAGTTTCTGTATTTTAATTAAACAATAGTAAGTAATAAAAAATTAAAGGCAAAATTAAAAAATGTTTATTTTGCCTTTTGTATTTAATCTGTATTAGTGTCACGTTAGTGAATGAAGAGTTTATCTATCTCCCATATTTGAAAAAATCCATTCGATACCTGCTACAAACTAGGAGGATTTATATCTTCAGAAATGAGAAACATGTAATATTTTCAGTACCAGTTGACCTCCTAATTAAAGACTTCGTATAGGGAAGTATTGCTATCTTACGTATTTCTGCCACCTGTGTTCCGGTTTTGAAGGGTAAGCGTGCTGGTGAAATTACAGGCACATGGGACTTGTCAAGTTATGTCTCACACGGGCGCGGTGGCTGTGCCCCTCGGATCTTTGCGATTCAATGTTCTGAGTGGCGTTGCAACTGCTATGGACAGGCGTGTCACTTACCACCAGGCGCACGACTTGTTCGTTCACTTGGTATCATAAAAAACTAAGGGTACGACATAATGTGCAGATATTGTCAATACATTTTACTTTAATTTAATTACTTACACTAAGAGCGGTTACACACTTTTACTACTAACAAAACAAAATATTGTGCATTAACCTATACAGATTTTTCGTTCATAATTATTCAACATATCGACTGTATCGATGCAGTCGCGCGTTTGCATCGATGCAATTGCGCGTTTATATCGATGCAGTCGCGCGTTTGCATCGGCGCAATCGGCTGTAAATCGCAAGTGTAGCGATGCAAACGCGCGTTTCACGAACGCGCGTTTGTAACTACTCTTAACTACATTCTAATGTGAAGATTGATAGTGTTTGTTTTTATTGTTCGCCATATACGTTTACTTAGCAATTTGATAAATACATAAAGTGTTTCGTACGTGAACCGTATGTTCACAA
Organism: Hyposmocoma kahamanoa; assembly: GCF_003589595.1. Taxonomy (NCBI): domain Eukaryota; kingdom Metazoa; phylum Arthropoda; class Insecta; order Lepidoptera; family Cosmopterigidae; genus Hyposmocoma; species Hyposmocoma kahamanoa. Next base: position 16,831,806 of record NW_020653852.1, on the reverse strand, counting down.
AAGGCGGTTTTTTTATTTTATCATACCGCGACAAGAGCCCATTTTACAATTCCTGTACGTCTGGCAACTATAAGTGAGTATCTCAAGCCGATTGGCAAATTCTTTCACCACGATGGTAAGCATTATAATATTGCCATCGATACGGTAAGAAGAATGGGCGACGAGTGTTATACAATAATACAATACAAGTCAATTACGCAATTACAAACACATCGACAGCTTTCTAGATGGCTTGAAAACAACTGCAGAATATCTAAAATGCAAGGCCGACGAATCTTATACAGGCCCATATTGTCACTTGATTATTAATAAAAACGTGATTATTAAACAATAAAACGTTTCTTTCTTTTTTTATAATATCAAGTGATGGGATGAACAAGTGCGCCTGATAGTTAGCTACACGCCTGTCCATAACAGTTACAGTGCCACTCAGAGCTTTAAATTCTTTATTGTCTTATTACAGTTGCACTCAGAATGAACCAAGTTCATGGGGCTTGTCAACTTATGTCTCAAGGTGACGAACTATTTCGGTTTAGAAATGATCTCGAATTATATCTTAAAATAATTAGAGATAATTCCCTAAATCTACATTAGACTCTCAACTAAAATCATTATAATAAAAAAATTATAATCCGCGTCAGAACCACAACTTTTAATGTCTAAAGACTCACTTGCCAGAAAGACTGAGGTCCAGCGAAGCGATGGCGGAAACAATAGATGATACCAGTAGTGGCACGATGAGACACTTGAGCATCCTTAGAAAGAGTTCTCCAGGGTACTGGAAGTACATGACTTCGCGACGAGACCATTCGTGACCAGTCGCACGCAGACTCCAGCCAAGGAGAGTGCCGGAGACAACGCCAATGATGGTCAGGAGGGTCAGAAGGTTCCCCCGTAGGAACGCCAAGCAACGGTTCCTTCGTATTTGGAGAGGCATTGTGCTCCGGTTCTGTTGGCAATGGAAATTTGCATTTAGTACAGTGAACTAAAAACCAATGATCATCTAGAGACAAGAAAACTAGCAGCTAAAAAATAAAATTGTTAATTGTACCTTACCAACTATTATTTTTTAAATGTTTTTATATTTAATATTTTTAAATGATGACGTAGATAAATGAGACGAGCGCACAATCGTGGTGGATGGCACAAACTTTGGAAGGTTATAGATAGAGGTTTATATAGTTGTAGAGGTTATAAACTACCCTATATGTATAGTATGCATGGTATGGTATAGAGAATTCGGGCAATATTATTAAAAGGGAATCTTTGAGGAAAATTTTTATAATATTCTACCAGTAGATGATAAATAGTAAATTAAAACAAAATTGCTTGTTTTATTTATGTTTATGTAATTCTTACAATATCTCGAAATTCTTGTCCTTTAGGTTTACAAAAAAAAGCATTTAATTCTTGCCGTAAAATTAATATTTAATATCAAATTATAATCAATTGCTACTAATGCCTACATAAAATCGGCAATTCCGTCACAATTCGGCAGACTACTTTTGGCCGGTGATCGACTCAACGTTTATATTAATAAAGCTTAGGTGATTATCAATACAAGTATCGGACACACAGAAAATTTTCTCGTTGACCCGGTGGGACGTGAGCCCGCGTCCATGCTGCGCCGTAGCATTGCTCTAACCACCTGAGCCATGGGTTCAGTTACCAAATCGTCGAAATTCTCCTATGTGTTTTTCTTATAGATATTTGTATTGAGTTTTCGGCATTCGTTCCCGCTAGTAACATCTAGTGAGAGATTTTTGAATAATGTGTGTTCGATCTTGGTATTCGTAATCATATCATAACAAAACTAGTGGAGATTTGTCACAAAAAATCTCGATAAAGTCTTACATGTTTAGTTATAAGTACTTACATGTTTGGTTGTCAGTTGTACAAAATAAATAAATAAATAACTTGATTCATATTTAATTTTGCCATCTATTGTTGTTAAATATTGCGTTCAATCAATCCCATTCATTTTCCTTTTGCACTAATATAACTAAAACATGCTTCAAGCGGTCTAATTGTAACGTGAAATACTAATATAATAAAAAAAATATCGTAGGTTGCGATCACCAACTTCTATAACATTGGTTTTACTATAGCAATTACAAAATAACCTCAAATATTAAGTCAAAAATTACAAATTTTATATAAAAAAAACCGCATTCAAAAGTTTGCTTACCCGCTTTCGCTGTATTTGTTACATTTATTTGCCAAGTTTTATTCAAATCGGTTAACGGAAAGTGGGTGAAGTTCAATTAACCGGATGCATCCACTAATTTGCCAACCTTTGAGGTGGGATATTTTCTTCAAAACGGGACCATTACTGAGGTACCCCTTTTTCAACAAAAAAGAATAATTGAAATCAATAGCAGCCCGTTGCACCAAGTACCAAGTAATTGAAACCAGTTCACAAATGTCGGAGTAAACGCGTGACATACACACACACAAGCATAATAATATAATTTTTTTTTTCAAGTCGCCTAAAAAGATGCAAAACGTGTATTCTTTACACAATAATCCACACAACTGTAGCACAACTAAATAGACTTATAATGATATAATAATATGTGTTGATTACGTGTAATTATATCGACGTGACGTTTGGCAAGCGCATCGGACAATCGCAGTATCATTAGACACGTGTATAGGTGTGCTATGTCTAATAATATCGACACTTGTACTTTCTCGAACCCTGATAAATAGCCAAACAATAAAAGAGCTTAAAGCGAAATGGTGTCGTAGTTGCGTAGGTTTTTAAGTAGCTCTAGGGGTTGCTCTTTCTAAATAGACATCACTTCATATTTCGATACCTCCAATGAACAATGACTACGTCAACTTTATTTTTTGATAATTTTCTGTTATTTTTGTTAACACACATTTTATTGAGTAATATATTATGCTCATCGAATTTTGTGACAAAAATAAAGAAACAAAAATAAAATTCGAAAAAGGAACAAAAAAATTAATTTTGTTAAAAAACATAAAGTAACAAAAAAAACAATATAAAAACGGAACTCGTCATCTCATTTACAATATTTACAATAATTGTTTCAAATGTTTTAAGTAGAAACAACCTGAAAAATCTAAAACGGGTCACTGTAACGTCAGCGTGACGAGGTGTTTTCTCACGTCTTGTTACAAAAAGCTGAGTGGAGACCATTTTGGTAACTTTTGTAATTCTTTTATTTTGTATTTTATCCTAAGGTTATTTTGTTTTTTATTATCACTCTGTCATACATGTTTTGTCACAAGGTTACAAAATAAACTACTTTTCTGTCTTTCTATAATGGATTTTCGTCCAACAATTACGCAGAAACCTTTAGTGTACAATTTTAAACCTCATAAATGGCAAACTTTGAATACCGACTCTCCCCTTAAATGAATTTGTGACTTTGTGAAGATGGCTGTCAATATTTACAGTGTTTGGTTGTAAAAATAAGCCGATTGTATCTAGCGGTGTATCAAACCAAGCGGGGTGCGCACACGCACGTGGGAGCGGGGGCCCGCGCGGATGTGCCGCGGAAATCTTGATTTAGCGGCATCGCGATCAATCCGCACTCCCCTATCTGCCGCTCACACGCACCGATCTCTATACACACGTAGGTACCGATATTGCACATTGTACCGTGGCAGTAGGACATCGATAGATTAAAGAGAGAGAGAGAGCAGAAATGAAAAGTAAAGTTGTTATTTGTGTTTAGTAAATAGAACCACCCAGCTGTGTGTAAGCGAAAGGCATATTTTATCAAAAAAAGATAATTCAGTGGCATCTCAGTGTTTCTGCTATATGTTAAAAGGTCGATAAGTTATAAACTTAGCCGTAGAGACATAATATCCAAGCCTGCGGGATATCATTCGCCTGGCGCGGGTACGTTTAGGGTACGGGTTAGTTTTACACTTCATGTTTGTGCCATTCTAATATCATCATCTTTTTTATTTTATTTCATTTATTTAGGTACATAACAGTTCGCAAACAATATCCAATACTTAATATTAATTTAGTACTACTCGTATAAGGGCGCGTTCCCACTATGTCGTCACGTTTTATTATCGTTGGACGACTGTCGTGTCTAGCCTGTTCCCATATCACGACTATCTGTCGTGGACGATTTTTTATCGTTGAACGACTGTCGCGACTAGCTGTTCTCACTAGATCGTGACGACAATTTATCGTTCCACGACAGCCTCCTTATCGTTTGCACGACAGAATCGTTTGATATACTGCAGTCTCAGAATCGTTTGATGATGCAGGTAGTGTGTGTTCATTCGAAATGGATGAAGACGTAATTTTAACAAAGTATTACTTTTTAAAAATGCAGAAGAGGAATCCAACAAAGAAAAGAAAATATAACATGACGTATAAAATAAAACATGACGACAATAGGAGCTGCGACAACCTGTCGTCACGTTTTTATCGTGACTTTTTTTGTCGTCTGACGACTGTCGTTCTAGCTGTTCCCACTGTGACGACAGTTTGTCATTGTAACGTTAAAAAATCGTGAACGACAATTAATCGTGTCGGGCTATACGTGAACAACTTCATTTAAATATACAAGCCACGACACTGTAAACTGCACGACAATCTGTCACTGTCACGACATAGTGGGAACGCACCCTAACATTCTTTAGCTTAAGACTTAAATATCCTATTTAAAAATAAAAATGAACGTTTATAAAATTAAAAAAGAAAAAGGGAAGTTTTAGGAAACCATAAGTCATCATCAACATCCTATTTTAACGGCCTCTGTGGTCGAGTGGCTTACACACCGGTTTTCATGGTGTCGCCATCTCTGAGTTCCCAGGTTCGATCCCCAGCCGGGTCAATGTAGAAACTAACTTTTAATGTAGAAATTAACTTTAGGGTATGTGATGCTGTGTAATATTTATATTTTATATGTACCTACTGCTGGGCACGGGTCTCTTCTCAGGCGAGGGTTTGTGCCGGTTGGGGACTGCACACGTTTTCCGAGGGTTGTGATTTTGTGAATCTTCTTCGACGTACAGGTTTCATTACGATGTTTTCCTTCACCGAATTTTTCATTTCAATTCAAATTCGAACCCACAGCTTCTGCTTGAGAGACAGTAGGTAAAACTATTAGACTACCATTCTAATATAGTTCTATGGATTTAAAAGATCTATTGATATTTTTCAACTTCACAAAACTACATTGAAATTCTTATTAGCTACATTGTTTCGATTTTTGTATATTCATAAGTTAAGTCTGTACAATATGGCTAGAGTTGTTGTTCTATTATATCCCATAATATAATATCCATATAATATCCCTTCGCATTGACAGTGCAGGTATCCTATTCTAATAACGCTTTATTGTATAAATAAAACGTCGATGAGCGCGTCTTGACTTTGACTCTAATGTGAATCGAAAGCAAACTGTTTAATTGACCTCAGACGAAAATTATAATAACAATCGTGTACCACTGCACTAAGTACCAAGGCGTCAAACTAGGGCACACACTGTACAATGAATACCAAAGCAACACCCAGATTAAAACCAATTTAATAATAAAATATAACGTTTAACGGTTAAATTATAAACGTTTCACAAATTGATCCTACTGGGAAGACCGCCTCATTCAGTCGCTACAGATATAACCCAGGTCGTCAAATATTATTAATAAGTGTGCAATTCAAATTACTATATAATAGTAGCAAGTATAATAAATAGTACGTACGTAGTATGTACGTTCTTTATATGTTCTGCCTAATACATCCCGAAACTTGCAAAAAATAAATATATATTTCCACCTCAAATCCGTATGACGGTACCATATTAATTACGCAGTAAAAGTAATGATGAATACTCTAAACAATGTATGTACAGTTGTGAAGATTACAAATCTTATGTGGAATGATAATGATGACTAAAAAGTTATACGAGTTCAATTCTTCTTCATTATGGCGCTACTTCTGTTCATAATGTAATGAAACTTATTTTTGGAATAAAAAAATATTTTAATCAAATTTTCCATTACATTGCTGTAGGTTTTAAGTCCATGACGTTGAGAAGAAAAAAACATTTTTTTTTAATTATGTTTGTTTATTTTTCGATGTAATCTCTTTTTAACTCAAAATATTTTTAGTCAAACTGCAAAAGATGCCCCTCTTTCTATCACTTCCTCATTTGACGACCAGTAAAAAATGAGATGAAAGTTAAACGGGTCCAAATCTGATGAATATGGGGGTTGTGGCAAAAGTTCGTATTAATTCGACAAGTTTTACCTTTGTTTTTTTGAAAAATAAGTGCACATTTGACCTCCATCTCACCTGATGTGACGATAAGGTCAAGGATGTAGCATGCACACCTAAATAATGCCTATTCACTCTCGCCTTGAAAAGGTCCAAGTTATAGCCTGGAATACAAGTCTACAGCCAGGAAATTCCACTCCCTAGCTTGCCATACCAATGTGGAAGCGAAACGCTTCGTGCGAATCCAGGGAATATCCACATCATAGGAGTGGAACCCCAGCCCATATCTAGTCTCCCGATGATGGAAAGGGGAAGGCGGAATCAAATTATGCAATTCCATCGCACACTCTCCGTCATATATTCTGTAGAATACCGATAAGCTGGCAACTCTACGGCGGTGTTCAAGGCTCTGCAGCTTCGCTTCTACTAATTCTGAGTCTATAAGTCTCTTGGCACGCTTGTCTATTGAATACAAGGTGGCCAGGTATTTAGCAGAGCCATCCCATAAGTGGCAACAGTACTACATACATGACCGGACTTGTGTATTGGTACAGCTGAAGCTACTGTCCCGGTGTGAAGTAACGCGTCTCCTTGAAAGGATGTCAAGCTTCCTGGCTGCATTTTTGGCCATGGATGAATCCATGTATCTGCCGAAGTTCAGATTGGACGACAGGTCCATTCCTAGTAGGTGAAGACGATCGGCTATCGGTATGAATATATCACTAAAAGTCGGAGTCAGGTGAAAGGGACTCCGTTTAGTGGAGAAAAGACACGCCTGTGTTTTGGTAGCATTAAATTTGACAAGATTGGCATCGCCCCAATCGTGGACTGCCTTAAGTGACAAATTCAAACGACTGACCATGGACTCTCGACAATACTGTATTTCTTACTTACAATATTCGACAATACTGTATTTAGATACTTGACCAATGCAAGGGTCAGTGGTATGCTGATGACAGCGCAGTTGTGGACAGATGTCCACAACTGCGCTGTCATCAGCATACCCAAAGATACCTATAACCAACATATCATTTATATGCAGCTGAAAAAAAGTAGCGGACAGTACCTTGAGGAACTATCTATCTATCACCCGATGTTCGGAATAGTAGCCCTTTAAGCAATCCAAAATCCATTGCAAAGGTCAGTGGGAAACCCTTAAGAGGGAAACTTGCTTAAAAGGCTTGCGTGCCAGACCCTGTCAACGGCCTTAGAAATGTCTAAAGATACTGCAATGGCTTTGCCATGCCCTTCTATAGCCTCGCTCCATAAGTGAAAGGCGTACACAAAAAGATCCCCGGTAGATCGCCCCCTTCGGAATCCGTACTGGCGATAACTGAGGAGATTGTTGTCTTCAAGGTACGACTGGAAACGGTTATTAAGTACACGTTCCATAGTTTTGCAGAGTATGGAAGTGACTGAGATAGGTCTATAGTTGACAGGGTCAGCTTTGCTTCCTTTTTTAGGCACTGGTTGCACATTTGCAAACTTCCACAGCCTGGGAACTACACCAGTCTCAAGTGAGAGGCAATACAGGCGTGTGAGAATAGGAAACAACTTAGGCGCAAAGTTATGCAGGACTTCCATCTGGCCCGCTGATTGCAGATGTTAAACGGAATACTCGAAATTCGGTTTCCTCCGTCTTCAAAAAATATATTGAATTTTTAATTAAGAAATAAAAATAAATTCCGATAAAGTTTTTATTTACAGATTTTTTTAATAATATCAATCGTGCACCTGATGGTAAGCTACACGCCTGTCCATAATAGTTGCAGTGCCACTCAGAGCTTTAAATCGCAAAGATTTGAGGAGCGCTGCTACTGCGCCTGTCGTCCTAAGACTTAAGTTGATAAGTCTCATGTGCCTGTAATTTCACTAGTACCCTTACCCTTCAAAACCGGAACACAGTAATGCTGACATTAGTGCTTGGCGGCAGAAATAGGTAAGGTGGCAGTACTTCCATGGACGAACTCTATCACAAGGAGATCTCCTGCTACTAATACTTAAAGTCACATATTGATCAAACCGCCCTCGTATTCTTTGGGGTGCACGAAAGGAGCCTTCCTGCACGACGTAGGTACCATTTCTTTCCTGTACGTCTCTGGACAACAATAGGCGCTTACCTTACGCCGATTAACAACGCTTTTCACCACGATGGCAAGCATTAACGTGTATGCCATCGATACGATAAATATAAGAAATTACTCCTCAAGTTCTTTTTTATTTTTTTATTAAAAGTAAATGCGCATTAGAGCTCCATCTCACCTGATATTAAGTGAGGTCGACGATGGAGCATGCACACCTAAATAATGCCTATTCACTCTCGCCTTGAAAAGACCCAAGTTATAGTGTTCGGGGAATAAGTTCGCTGGTAGAGAATTCTACTCTCTAGCCGCTCGTCATATAAATGTGGAAGCGTGTGGCAAAACAACAGAACAAGCATGAAAATATAGAATTTCTCGTATTCAACAACTCGGTTTTGCAGACTGTACAAGAAATAATCCCCGCTTGGCCCGATTTCTGATTCGCGACCCTTTCACAGGGAGTGGGACAAAAGATTGTCGACCTATTTCTGCTGGATTAAATCCGTATTACCTGCCTTCATTATTGAAGACTTAGCTCTGAACTTTTGTACATCTGATACTTTACTTTTACGATTACTTTTTGAGATTAAGATGTCGCTAGATTATATACGACTGCGATCATTATGCGACTAACGACATTGTAAATTCACGTTAAAGACGACACCATATTCTCTGACGCTGCGACATTTATAAGTATTACATATACATATAAATATCATTAAAACCTCCAAAGTCTGAGATTTTAAAACCTCTATTATCGCATGTTACTTTATCATTTATTTTATTGAAAACATGTAACAAATTTTCAAAAAAGGTTCTGTTTTGTTGTTTCTGGTTTGATAGTATTGGCTTCTGTTTAATTGAGCAGGAAGTATGTAGAAAAGAGTACATATATCTCTGAAACTGCGGTTTTGTGGTTGTTTTAGTGGTATTTACATGATCTCGCAAATTTACGCATTTCTAGGTTCTTTGTCATCAATTTGTAGAATTTTGGTTGAAATATACCATTTATTTGAAATATAATGTTCCTTTTTTGTCTTTAAATTAATAGAAACCTGAAAATTTGTACATGCCCACATTTATATGGCGAACGGCAAAGAGGTGGAATTCCCTGCCTGTAGACTTGTTCCCCGTACGCTATAACTTGAGCCTTTTCAAGGCGAGAGTGAATAGGCACTACTACGTGTGCATGCTTGCGTCGTCGACCTCATCGTCGCTTTCCATCAGGTGAGATGTAGGTCAAATGCGCACTTATTTACTTACAAAAAAAATCCTCAAAGTTATGCAAATTTGAACTTTCTGTTGTTTTGACTGCAAAAACGAAAGTTTATGCAAGAAAATAACGTTTTTTCATGTTTTTTTGTTAGAACCAATTACAAAAATAATATTGATAACCTAGAACCAAAAATCGTGTTACACGATGAATCGATAAAAAATACACTTAAATAAAAAACTGTTAAGACTCTTTATGGAATGATTTCTCGAAATTTCTCTTCGGTTATATTTTCTCTATTGTATCTAGAATTGGACTCAAACACTCTGACACCAAGGTACGTGATGCCAATATAGGAAATATACATATATACACATATGTACACACCCTTTACACCCTTGTCGGTAGGTATATTGAATAATGTTGCTGTGGAGACGATTATTACATGTAATGTAAATATCGACCTAAACTCATACGTTGAAACATCATTTAAGTAGAGGCACACACATTTATTTATTTATTAAATCAGACAGGAATGCAAATACTTCATTTAATAACAATTACGAATTAATTAGTAATGCTACGAGAAGGGAAACCCTCTTTGCAATGTCAATTAAGATAAGCAATTTTTTAGTAAAATTTAATGCCTTGGAGATGCTTTAATTTTCTAAAATGTTCTGTAATTTGAATGTTTACCTACATTACGGTAGATATTGTCCAGGCTTCAGACCCTGGACTCGGTATCCTGTTTATATGCCGCGATACCCAATATGTTTTTGTTTCGTGGGACTTAATAGTCGCAATACAAACACAAATAATTACATTAAATAAATCGTTAATAGCACTTTTATTTTCACAAAAACTTTAAAAGGTTTCTCACAAGTGCAAAAAAATCGTTAAAATTAAGTATAAAGATCTGTAACAAACGCGTAAAGAAATCCGTAGTAGACAAAAATTCAGAACAGAACTTTTCTAAATTGCTTTTAGGCAGTGCTCCGGGTAGTGTCCTCTGATTAATTTCGTTATTCTAGCAGTCTCACAACATTGAACATGGGGCTGACCCCATTAGAAAACCAAAACGTCACGAAAACACTTAGTAAAATCCAAACAGATAAATTAAAATACTACCTAACCCAACATGTATACCAAAATCTTCGCGGCGCTACTAGTTGGCTAAGGCAAGACGGATTGAAACAACCGTCCCCGTCGTGCCACGAGTGCGGCGCTGCGGATGACACCGCGTAGCACACCCTAGAGGTGTGTAGCCGGTGGGATGAGCAGCGCCGCACTCTGACGGGGACTGTAGGGCAGGACCTCTCGCTGCCGAGCTTGATTGCCGCCATGCTCGATAGCGAGGAGTCCTGGGAGGCGGTGGCAACCTTTTGCGCAGAGGTTATGCCGCAAAAGGAGGCCGCGGAGCGGGTGCGCGAGGACGCGGCGGACGTGCACCCGCTCCGGCGCAGACGTACGGGGAGAAGGCGAAGGCAGTTCGCTGCTCGCCTGATCCCCTAGTGAGACCAGCGGGCTCCGGACAGGGACTCCGGAGTCTGCATTGCACGGCCTCACTCGTCTGGGGGGCGGGTCGGAGGACAACCGACTCGCCCCTCCGTTGGCGCGGGAGCCCTGGCGTAAGCTAGGGCGGCCGGGCGGCGTCGTGGTGAATGTTCACTGATCCCACGGCGCCGACTCAACCGGCGAGAGGGAAACCCGGGGGGGTTTTAGTGGGGTAGGCCCTCCAGTCTGGAGGGAGAGTCCCCACATAACCCCTGAGTCTCCCTGGGCTCAGGGGCATCCATAAAGATTTCCCCCCGTCAAAAAAAAAAAAAGACGGATTGAAACCACCCAACATGAAATGTCAAACCAACCTTGAAAAGCCAACCTGTGCAATTAATAGGTTCTGTCCGAATACACTCCATGAGCAAATGATGTACATACTCAGAAATTCCACACACGTCGCAATTTGGAGAATTCATCTTCCTCATCAAATTCAAAAATTTGTTTAATGGAACGTGTTCGAAGCCCATGCACGCTGGTTTTTTACGTGGTCGAACCAAGGAACACGAGGATGCTCACACTGCATAGTCTTGTACCAGATTCCCTTATCCAGGGATCTCTTATCGAAAAACTCTTCTGATAGCTAGGATCCATTAGTTAGTATTACAAACATCTTAACAGCTGTTGTTAGTAGTAATAGCAATAAATTTAAAAATGGAACTTCAGAGAAATCATTTATTATTTCATTATTTATTGGCTCTTATTTTTGTCCTAATAGGCAATGATAACATTACATTCCATTAGAATGTAAGCCCCCTTACACTAAGGGGTTGGTACTAAAAGAGGTATTGAGAAACTTCCCGGTGTAGCAAACCGTTCGCTCTCTATAATTACAACCATTAAAAGTTGAGATTCGTTTTCTAATGCCTATCAAAAGTTTAATAGAGTTCCTCGTCTTAAATTAAGTTTCAAGGTATGAATTAAGTTATATTCCAATAATGGAAACCACAAAATTTGTAGGGACTCGTTGCTAATATTTTATAATTTATAGAGCTTTGAATGAGATCGGACATTTCGAAATGTTGCTTTGGGGTAATGTCGATTTTATATATTCTTTGTCTTGCAAAAACGGGCGACTAGGGCAATGTATTTATTTAATTCATAGTGTCTTTCAGAGATAAATTAAAAAAATAACATTCTTACATTTATATGATAATAAGAGTGGTATTTTTTTTTTATGAATAATAGTGAGACACAATGTTAATACGAGGTTTTAAAAAAAAGGTTGTTCTTGACAGTCGTCCTCACAAAGTCACAAATTCATTTAAGGGGATTGCCCCTTGCAGGGGCAATGTATACGTTTCAATAATAATATTCTGGTTGACATTCGAAATTTGCCATTCACGATTTGAAAATAATAAATTTAATGCACACAGCATAAGACTCTCTGTACTCGTAAAAGAAAAACTTTACACTAAAAGTTCTGCTTACTTGGATGACAAAAATCCGTGGTGGTGATTTGTTCAGCTCTTGCAAGTGTCTATTCTGTGTGTTTTAAACATGTTTTAAATAAAAACTGTAAATGACAAATATCTACAAATGTTTATTTACAAAGAGCAATCCCCAGAGCTTCTTGCTGATTCTTCTCAGGGGAATGCGCCTAACGCATGAGATGTAGAGTTCTATCAATATTACGATTTCAAGTGTCATTTTGCATACTCATAAAATAATTATTTGGCTTTTACGCCGGACTCTTTAGCTCAAACGAAAAATGTAATGGGAAAGAGTAAGCCACATAGCTCGCTGACTGACAATCAATTTTAAAGATAAGCAGGCGGCTACCAAGTGGAAGATACAATGGATAAATGACCCGATAAAGATCAACAGGGGCAATTTAATGCACACAGCATAAGACTCTCTGTACTCGTTAAATCTATGAGTGTGCGAGGGAATTATATGAATTCATTCCGCCTTCCCCTTTCCATCATCGGAGGACCAGACGTAAACCGGGGGCCCAGCGTAGGGGGGGTAGTGATTCCATGTTGTGGATATTCCAAAGATTCGCACGAAGCGCTTCGTTTCTACACTTACATGCCGAACGACAATGGAGCGGAATTCCCTGCCTGCAGACTTGTTCCCTGTGCGGTATAACTTGGGCCTTTTCAAGGCGAGAGTGAATAAAATATAAAAAAGCATTTAGGTGTGCATGCTCCATCGTCAACCTCACGTCACTTAATATCAGGTGAGATAGAGCTCAAATGTGCAATTACTTTTGACAAAAAAAACGCCCTCACAACCCGCACAACTGTTATGTACAGGCGTGTATTTACCTCCAGACTGACGACTTGTTCGTCTCGTCACTTGATATTTTGTCAAAAAATTATTGAATAAATATTATTATTTATAAACGTAAAAATTTCCGTCACAGTGTAATTAAAACTTCGTTTATGTTCAGAAAATGGAAAAGTTGGAGAAACTATGGAATTAAGTCACCTAAAGGGAATAACGAGTTGGATTTTATCTTGTTGTAGAAGATTCGTGTCCCGCAGTGAGATGTTTATGGATTTATATCTATATACACCCTTTTAAAGGTAGATTATATGCGTAGAAATTAATTAAGAATGCCGTTTTTTATTTTTTGAACTGACTTCAAAAGAAAGAGGAAGTTCTCAATTCGTTTGTATTACGCCATTACTATTCGTGAACCGATATTGATGATTATTTTTTGTTGGAAAGAGGGTACCTAAGTATTAGTCTCGATTAAATTTGAAGAAAATATTCCACCTGTAAGGGTGGCAAACTAGGGGATGAATCCGGTTTCGTGCACTTTCCGTTAAACGATTTCTATAAAACTGGGTAAATAGATTGCAATATAAGCAAACTTTTGAGGTTAGTTTTTTTTAAAGCAAGTTATACTTAATTTTTAATTGTTTGAGTTAAACAACAGTAAATACTGTGAAAACTCATAACTAGTTTTTTTACCGTAAATACTACAACTATGTTGTGATGTAACACAATAATAACTAACCCTCGCTGCGGCTGCCGCGATTCTGTCGCGCTTCAAGTATATTTGTTGAGGCATGCATAGACGATTTCAACGCGCTACAATACAAAAAAAACGACCACACTTATAGACAGAGTATGGGGCAGCAATAACAACATCTTGAAAAGGATATTTAAGTCCTTTAATGTGGAATCTCACTCAAAGGACTAATAGTTATTTGTTATCGCGTCAAACAACGACTTTGCACGTTGTTTGACGCGAGTACATGTATTGAAACCTGAGTAAGCGAAGCCTAAGTTTGTTTTCAAAAATAGAATCCTGGGCGTAGCGAGGGTTTCAAGACACGAGACGCAAAACAACTTTGCTGCCGAGCGAAACACACAACCTTTCACCTCACTATAGCGAGGAAAATGGTAGATGAAAGTAAACAATTGAACTATAAAATATTAGTTTTTTTAAATTAAAAGAAAAAGTTAAGGATTCGCTCTGGAACTTTTGGAGGGAAAAGTGTCGTTTTTATTTTGACTTTGAATTATTTTGTGAAATCTAGTTTAAAGTGGAATAGGATAGTGCTATTGTGCCTTAATCGAAGATTAAAACGCGAAATTATACGAATCTCGAACTAAAATACCCGTATCGGCCCGTTTTAAGGAATCCCGAGTCAATCCAAGCACGCCGCCTCAAATTGCCTATCCTCTTTGTGGCGGCCATATTTACAGAAACATAATTAAACTTCATGTTTAGGCTGATCGCTTTGCCGAAACCTTAATAAATTAAAAAAAAAAGAAAAAGTGAATCTTCGGATGCGTTCTGAATTTACACCTCATCAATTTTCATTCTTGCTTGTACTTTTGTTTGGTGAATAAGTGATTATTTAATTGTTTTAGTTCTTCAACAAATTAAAATAATTTAATAAACACAATTAGTTATCGTTGTCAATTTAATGTCAACAATAATAAGAATGAAATATACCAACGGATTTATATTATATAAATAAGTAATGTACGACAAGTCGCTTATTTGAACGTGTCATTATTTTTTTTTCATAAAACAAAAAGCCAGCTACCTTATAAGCGAAACTAAACAATATATTAAAAAACGATTAGAGATTATGTCGTAGATATCGTTTCCCTGATTCCAGATATGTTAATACGTCAATTTAGCTAAAATGTCGAATATGTTGTTCATGATAAGGATGCTCAGTTACTAACGCAACTGTGGACCAAATGTGTATAATATGACTGTACGGGATTTGCTCAGGGCCTTTTGGAGGGAAAAGGGTCGTTTTTATTTTGACTTTCAATTATTTTGTGAAACCTAGTGGAATAGGATAGTGCTATTGTGCCTTAATACTTAAAACTTAATACCCGTATCGGCCCGTTCTAAGGAATCCCGAGTCAATCCAAGCACGCCGCCTCAAATTGCCTGTCCTCTTTGTGGCGGCCATATTTACAGAAACATAATTAAACGAAGACATGGCTCAAATGACTTGTATCTAAGCCAAAATTATTATTAATAAATAATATGACTGTACGCTCAACGGTCTCTTCTCATTCATTCAAAATTGGGAACAAAACCCTATTACCGGCAATCTGATAATCTGTGCGCTAACGAAGTACGTTGAATGCAATTTGCGCCAACAAGCGCTTCCGTCCGTGTTCGCCAAGGCAAACGCCTTTCATCGAATAGCATGGATACGTTCTGTGAATTATTGCTGATCATTTCACTAATTTATGATCACATTTACTTATCGAGTTCTTAGGTTTTCGCGATTGTTACACGTAGAAAATGAAACTATTTTTCCGGATTTAAATCGCGTAGGTATATTTGTTTTTTCAAACAATCCAACGTTTCGGGCCCTCTACAACCGTAACCATGGGACCTGTAGAGGGGCCGAAACGTTGGTTTGTTTGAAAAAACAAATATACGCGATTTAAATGCGGTAAAATAGTTTCTTTTCCTATCACATTTACTTGTTTATTAATAATATTGTAGCTAATCGCTACAATTCTTTTTCTACATATTTTATGTAATAGTCTTTTAGCAGTTTACTTTTAAACTGAAATTCTGAATTTATTTTATTTATACATACATACTTAAGTATATTTATACACTTATCGAGTTCTTAGATTTTCACGATTATGACACTTAGGAAATAAAACTATTGAACTATATCTATTTGCCAAGTTTTATTAAAATCGGTTAACGGACAGTTCCCATCCCATAGCCCCTTATGCAATCAGTTAAAAATAATTTTGGTGGTGAGGGTTTTGTTCTATCGCACAGAATTATCACCGCTTAGAGCGATCTATTGAAACACTTTTATTTTTGTACGAAAGTAAAATCAGATGTATTATTAAAAGTCATGGAACAAAAGTTGTCGTTTATGATAGTAATGTCAGGTCTTTAAATCGCAAAGATCTTAAGGTCACTGCCACTGCGACCGTCACCCCAAGACATAAGTTGACAAGTCCCATGTGCCTGTAATTTCACAAGCACCCTTACCCTACCAAACTTACCCCTTATGCAGAGCGAAATGTAAAAAAAATATTACTGACTGGCTGATCACACACAATAATTATGACTCGACTGAAAAACTATTAACTATACTAAAATAAGTTATATTACACATATATACACCCCAACGCGCACACACACATACACACACACACACGCGTACACACACACAAACACACGCACACAAACACACACGCACAGAGATTTTTCTATTTTTTCTATTTGTTTTATATTCTAATTAGCTATCAATTTTATTTTACTCTTTAATTTTCATTATTTTTGTTAAATTTTATTAGTGTTACTTTTCTGATAAACTTGTCAAAAGGGTGTGAGCCTTGTGATCTGTAACACAGGTCCCCAGCCTAGTACAGACTCCAGCTCTCACTAAGGTGCTTCATATTTAACATGAAATGTAACAAATCTGCATTTTGTAAACCTTTTTGAGAGAAATAAAGCATTTTGTATTGTATTGTAAACCGGAATGCAGTAATGCTCACATTATTGCTTGGCAGCCGAAATAGGTAAGGTGGCAGTACTTCCCTGGACGAACTCTTTCACAAGGAGCTCTACTGTTACTTACTGGTAGGAGAATTCATCAGTTTTCCCAGGCTGCGATGCACCTTTAACTAGAGGTATAGCTGAACGTTAACATATACGTAACCTAGAAATTGAAGTCATGCAGTCAACAGCAAGTCAAGCTATGGTCTTTTGTTCACCTATCGCCTCTCGAGCAATGGAACAAGATCCGACAATATTTAGCAAGACATGCTGCCGTCATCGAGTACATAACCAGAAATAGAGACGAAATAAGGACCATCCCTGTCAACTCATCAGGCAAATGGGCCTTATATCACCTTTAAATATCAACTCTCGTTTGCACTGAAATCACAAATTGGAAAGCTGAAATAGTACAGCGCCAACAACTGACCTGTGTGTACGTCTTCCGTATATTCCAAAAATATTCTGTATTTATTGTAATAAAGATAATATCTCTAACTATGGGGGGCTGTTCCATTCGGTGGTGTGGGAGAAATAGCAAAACATCCAATTACAAAACCAACGGAATCACGCTTCATCGGTAATTAAATATGTATGTAATTTTTCAATTTTCGTCCATTATAGCAAAGTTTAAGTTAAACTAGTCGAATTGACGTGAAACAATTGACGACACTCGTAAATTGTTTCGAATTCGGGCTGGCCAATCGGAGCGCAGTTGTGAACGTAATGATTTGGCAGAATAGTTTTCAAACAAAATAAATAACATTTAGTTTCTATTTCTGGTTATATACTCGATGGCTGCCGTTCATACCAAAGAGTATCTTATACATAACGAGTATAGACTCATCAGCTCATAAGACCCCTGGTGGCTAACGGGGGAAATATTGTTTTCCCTATTAATTCATGCTTTTTTTAATTCGTGCCTTTCTGGGTTCATGTTTTTATTTAAAGTTCCAGGGAAGTATTGCTACCTCACCTATTTCTGCCGCCAAGCAATAATGTGAACATTACTGCGTTGCGGTTTTGAAGGGTAAGGGTTGCTGGTGAAACTACAGCCACGTGAGACTTATCAAGTTATGGCTCAGAGTGATGGACGCAATAGCAGTACCTCTCACATCTTTGCGTTTTAAAGCTCTGAGTGGCACTGCAGCTGTTATGGACAGGCGTGTCGCTTACCATCAGGCGCACGACTTGTTCGTCCCATCACTTGTTGTCATAAAAAAATGTTTTAAAGGAAATACATCGCCTTTATGAAATATATAGATTCTGAGAAATTATTAAAAATTTGAATGTCAGAAAAGAAAGAGAGAGCCATCTATTCATTAACGACGTTCATCTTCCTGGACATACAAAGCAAAATGTACGTGGTGATTAGACCGTGGTCCTTACATGCTACCACAGGGATTCTATCAGTTCTCCTACAAGGCTACCATCGTTTATTCATGATATTTGTTAATGACATATATATGTGTAACTTAATAATAAAACTGTGCATACTATTATCATGCATATATACGTCCCATTATCGGCACGTGTCTCCTCTCAGGTGAGGGTTTTTAAGCCACAGTTCTCCACGCTGGCACAATGCGGGTTGGAAATTTCACGTTTTCCCAGGGGGTGAACCTTCTTCGACGTACAGTTTTCATCATAATGTTTTCCTTCGCCGAAAAGCTCACGGTAAATTTAAAATTAAAATCGCACACAAATTTCGAAAAAAAAATTGAACTCATGCCCTCTGTTTGAGAGGCGATAGGTCAAACCATTAGACTACCACGGCTTTTTTATTTGCATCGCATACTTACTTTTTTATTTGCATTCCATACTTATACCATTATAAAATATTCACTACTAAATATATAAAAGTTTCTTCAATAAACGGGACTTATTTCTTAAACAAGAATAATCTTAGCATATCCTCTCTAATCTTTGATGGAATTGAGATTCGCTTAATTTGCAATTTGTGGCTGTTCCACCGCCCATTAAGCAACCATTATCAACGGCTTCCCCCTCATTTAGTAACTATAACTTTTTTCAGTCACATTTTCCTTCACAGTCTCAACACACAGTTTCAACCGCAACTCAACAAGTGGAAACGCTTTGTACTGCGCAATAGAAAAATAACTACAATATCGACATACCTTCATCTTTTGTAAAATCATCATTATCATAACGGGAAGACGACGTGGACTTACCGTTAGCAATTAGCAAAAAAAATAGATTCCACGGAGCACTCAGTTCATGTTGAATAAACGCGGCATTGTGTTCGACGTGGTTTAAAAAGAGAGCGGTCGATACGTGCGCTCGCGTCAAATGTCGGGAGCAGACTGAGGAGTCAGGCAGTCTGTCTGGACATCCTCGGGTCCTGTCGCTGGGCGGGGACATGAGGACAGAACGCGGGAGGGGAGGGCGATTGATCTGCGACTCGGTTTCCTGCGTTTCATGTCCTGAATGGAAGCCGACAGGCTTATTCCGAACTGTTTATGCGATGCAAGACTGAACTCATAGAGTTTCATACACTTTGCTTTGTGGAGTCCTCAAATAATAAGAAGAGAAGCTCTTTATAACTTAGTTCGGTGTGGTTCTGAAAATGCAACTTATGTTTGTGTGGCTTCATAAAAGACGTGCGTAAGTAATATGGACTTAGGCACTTCTTTTACCAAGCCGCAGATTATTTACCATGACATTCATATTTCTTTTGTGAAAATGCTTTACTAACTTCTTATTATTGCTACCGCTACTGCTTTTACAAACTAAGCTACAAATAAGAATGCGACTTATGTTTATTCGTATATTTATATTATGTTAATTCATGTATATACATAGGAACAATTCTACATATTGTATATACATCGAGTTTTACTTTTATCGTCCATAATACTTAGTACAAAAAAGAATGCCATCCAGATCTTCCTCTTTCTCCTATTTCCCTATAAAATTTGTATTATAAAATAAGTGCGCATTTCACCTCCTTCTCACATGATGGAAATGACGATGAGGTCGACGATGGAGCATGCACACCTAAATAATGCCTATTCACTCTCGCCTTGAAAAGGCGCGAGTTATAACGTTCAGGGAATAAGTTAGCAGGCAAGGCATTCCACTCCATAGCCGTTTGCCATACATATGGTATTATATATGGCATTTTAGTAGCAGTAGAGCTCCTTGTGAAAGTGTTCGTCCAGGGAAGTACTGCGCTTTACTATACTTTGCCTATTCTATTGCGTGGAATCTATTTCTGCCGCCAAGCAGTAATGTAAGCACTACTACGCTCCGGTTGTGTAAGGTAAGGGTGCTGGCACATGAGACTTTTCTTTTCTCAGAGTGACGGGCGTTGTGGCAATGCCCCTCAGATCTTTGCGATTTTAAGCTCTGAGTGGCACTGCAACTGTTATGGATAGGCGTGTTGCTTACCATCAGGCGCACGACTTGTTCATCCCGCAACTTGGTATCACAAAATAAATCTGCAGGCAAGAAATTCCACTCCATGGCCATTCGTCGTTTAAATTTTGAAGCGTAATTTCGTAACTTCGTGCTAATTTTTGGAATAATCACAACTTTCTTTATCCGAAAATAGTCAGAAATAAATTGCTGCAACAATGTTACGATACTTCTTTCTGTTTCTGTGAATGCAATACTATCCTAGGTACATTTTCTAAAAATATTTAGATTGTTAGAATAAGGCTACGCCGCCGCCACCGCCTACGACCACGCGCGTAGTATCTACGCAATCCGTAGCGCGTTCATAATTGAATGTCGTTTATTTCCTATCCATAACCACACCATGCCATTATTTTAATTAGCTTACACTGCATTTGGTGTCCTTGTTATTGCAAACTTAAATAACTTACTTGAAATTATAAAAATTTAATTTCAAAGTTATAAAAAAAATTGTGCGACATTACGGGTACTTTGCACAATACAAGCACGCTATCTATGCTTCATTGTGCAATTGATGCATGCTACGGTAACAGAATATATAAGCTTAATAATTGCGCACCCTAGGTCGTAAATAAGACCACAGCAAAATTACAACCTTTAGTACAGAGCTTTAAAGATTCTACTAATGAATTAGTCAAATAAAAGTTTTAGTGACCAATGACCACTTGTATCTTTATTATATCAAAGGTACGACTTACCGCGCAAATTATAACTTCTATCAATTTAAATAGCTTTCTAAAGAAAAAAATAATAATATGAATTTCGATTTCAATTGATAAGTGATAATAATTCTCTTTGGATAGGGGTTTCAATTTTTTTTTTATTTTATAATATCTTAGTTGGAGTTGAGGCTTGGATACAAGTCCTACAAGTCCTTTGAGCCGTGTCTTCGTTTAATTATCGGGATCCTAAATAAATAAATATTTTCCATTGTGGTTCTAATACAATTACGTTTTCACTTTCTCTTAAATAACTTACTTCACTTGTTTGGGTTTTTTAAATAGTCTTTTAAACGGCGGGAGTCAATATTTATGTTTTACTTTCACTTAAATCACATTATTTTCACTTGTCAATAATAAGTTTAAAATGGGTACGTACCCATTTTAAAAAATATGGTTTACGCAATCCTATAACACACAAGTTTAGTACCAGTAGAGCTCCTTGTAAAAGAGTCCTGGGAAGTACTGCCACCTCACCTATGTCTGCCGCCAAGCGGTAATGTGGGCATTACTGTGTTCCGGTTTTGAAGGGTTAGGGTGCTGGTGAAATTACGGGCACATGGAATTTGTCAACTTATGTCTCAGGGTCTCAGAGACGCAGTGACAGTGCCTCTCAGACCTTTGCGATTTAGAGCTCTGAGTGCCACTCCACCAAGACCAAGCACGACTTGGTCGTCCCGTCACTTGATATCGTAAAAAAATATGTTGTACATTTTTGGTGTGTTCATAACCATTAAGGCACATTATGGCCCAATATCAGAGACCGTTATGTACTGTATAGTCTTTTGTAGCTGTGATTCAGCTATCTATGTTATTATTCAGCTATTTGTATATTATATACATTGACTTACAATTATATGGACGTCGGGTCCGCGCTAAAAAGTGTCCGCACTTGTAAGGCGCTAAAATCGTATACAGAGCGCGACACTCCGCTTTAGTCTTCATTTGTTCTACTGACAGCGCGATACTGCGATGACATTACAATTTAAATTTCGAATAGGTTGACTTGGGACATTTTTTTCGTGGTTTTTGTATTAGACCCGTCGTCCATTTATTTGTAAGTCAATGATTATATAACTTATTTTAATTTGTTTATCTTTACTGTATTTCATGTCAAATAGAGTAATTTTGATTTTGAAACAAAGATCATTGTTTTAAATTTTGTACTCTCCAAAAACTGAGTGTAGACAGATAAAAAGAAACATAAAGGACAAAGAATTTCATTTCAATTAATTTTTGTTATAAAGTTTGTCTAAAAACACATTAAAGTCAAAAGGAAAATAAAAATTTCCGTTTAAATTATAGCGTCGTTCATCTCACGAATCCTATTCTTTCCCAAATCTCGAGCAGTAATTACTAAACGACTAACGGAAATAAAAAATTAAAAACTTAACTAGCTCATATCGTCGTTTGAACTATACATAAAGATGGGATTGCTCACTTTGAAGACCGAGCAGGAGCCAGTCTAATCAATCAGTCAAAAATATATCATCAATATCATCAATATGGTGTTTTTGTATGTACCAAAAAAGTTACGTTTTAGTTTTTTCATACGTCACTGGAGCTCCGAACAATTTTATACTCAATTATATATATGGCAAGAACGGCTGTATGTCATGAAATGAATTATACTGTTATGCGATTTGTCAAGAACTGTTATTGTGAACTATTTTCCAGATAACCTGTTATTCCGCTGATTTGTAGTTTTGCTACTGTTGGGTAATTTTCCAAAAAATTCAAATAGTGGTAATTTTTCCGGAAAAATTCCCGAAAAATTGGAAAAATATAATTTCAAAGACATATCTATATGTTTAGAAATATCTTTTGAAATTTTATTTAGCGTGAATTAAAATATAAAATAAACTAGTATAGCTAAAAGCCACATAAAAGAAAAACGAGATTTAAAATGATTTCACAACAGCCAAAAAACCTTCAACAACTACACCACCACCACCTCTTGTAGACTCCATCGCTTTCGGTCAGTAACTTTAACTTTTGACAGGAGTCAAACGTCAATTAATGTGGAAAAATATTTTTTTTTTCAAATAAACATGATTTTTTTTAAATGGAAATTTTCCCATGACCCAACAGTAAGTTTTGCACACAATATCACAAACTTAATAGAGATGATAACGCATCACAATATGACAGCAATGATAGCAAATGAATATTGTGCAGTGTTGCCAGTAGGTTACATTGCGTGAATTACGGATAACGGATGGTTTGACCGCGATTCGCGAATCGCAGTTATCAGATTCAACAACAGTGTTACCGTGGTATTGCTAGATCCGTTGAAGCGAAAATCCCAAAAGCTACATTTTTGTCTGCAAAATGTTTACATTTTACAAATTCGTTTCCTTTAATTAAAAATTCATATATATACGCTTAAATCCTAAAATAAAAAAATAACTACGTTCAAGTAATATCAAGTTATAATCAGTAGGGGGAAGCGGGGCAGATGCGTACACTTTTTTTTAACTTTAATTTTGGGCTACTAAATGCAAGTATAATGAATATTCTTTCTACCTAATCCTACTACTATTATAAAGGCGAAAGTTTGTAAGTATGGATGTATGGATGTTTGTTACTCTTTCACGTAAAAACTACTGAATGGATTTGAATGAAACTTTACCACAATATAACTTATACATCAGAATAACACATAGGCTATAGCTTATACATCAGAATAACACATAGGCTACAATTTTTGAGGTTTCTAATGTGAGGTCGTAAAAAAACACATTTTTTGCGCTTACATTGCAAACGCTGACTGAATCCTACAAGATAGATCAAAACAATGTACTACAGTATTGTACAACTTAAAAAGGTCTACAAAAAAGTCCGTGATGGTATATGTTTATCTCTTAGGAATAACCCACAATAACCATTTTTTATCCTTTACTTTGTACGAGAAATAATGGCTTATTTACGAAGCGATTTTAAGCAATACAGTATTAATCCTTATCCAATTAAGTATCTTAAATACATTGTGCATTTAGTAAAGATCAATATGGCTTTTTACAGCATGTAAATTAAATAAATATTTTCGAAGATATCACAGATTTAAAATGCAGAGTCATAGCAATTTCGGCGATAAATACCGTTTCGGTGATAAATACCGGCAGCGGTGAAAGGCGAACGGGTCGTGGGGGGAGCGGGGTAGGTGCGGTGGGGAAGAAGTGGCTCATCGCTGAGTGCGCGACCCGAACGCGGGCAGACGCGTGAGGGCAGACGTTGTTGTTGTGCAGAGACACCCGAACAGTCTCAAGCTCGACGTCAACAGAACGCTGAATATCTGGCATCTCAACGGGCTTCTGAGACACCCGAACAGTCCCAGGATCGACGTCGACAGCATGCTGAGTATCTAGCATCTCAACGGGCTGCGGAGACACCCGAACAGTCTCAAGCTCGACGTCAACAGAACGCTGAATATCTGGCATCTCAACGGGCTTCTGAGACACCCGAACAGTCTCAAGCTCGGCGTCTTCAGCAAGCGACTTACATAGGGTCCCAAAGAGCTACTGAAACTGTTGAAGCTGCTGAAGCTCGCAGACGCGCTGTTGCTGAAAGGGCACAACAGCGACGATTAATATTTACAAGAAACGCGTGGGGAGTATTCGATAAAGCTGCATTTGAGTACGATGAAACTCTTGATTACGAAAGCCACTAGCTTATAAAAATAGAAGCGATGAATAAAGAATGCAGATTTTGCGGTGCTCTTAAATGGAAAGAGGAAGCTGCAGGCATGTGTTGTTCGGGAGGAAAAGTAATTCTTCCTTCAATAGACGAGCCTGTTGAACCTCTTAAAGAACTTTTTTCAAATGAAACAGATGAGTCTCGCCGTTTTTTAAAAAACATAAGAAAATACAATACATGCTTCCATATGACATCTTTTGGAGCTGATAACATTGTGTCGATGCCAGGATTTTGCCCGACTTTTACAATCCAAGGGCAAATATACCACACAATTGGCTCTTTGCTTCCTGCTACTAATACGCAACCAAAATTTTTGCAAGTTTATTTCATGGGTGATGAGGAAGCACAAGTTGATAGGCGTTCTGAGTACGTACCAGGTGTGGAAAGAAACACAGTTCAAAAAATACAAAAAGTTCTACATGATCACAACGTTTTAGTGCATGAATTTAAAATGGCTAAAGATAGAGTGACTAGCGATAATTACAAGGTCGTGATACACCCAGATGGTGTACCACGTGGTGAACACGAAAGACGATTCAATGCCCCGACCACAAACGAAATAGCTGCCGTAGTAGTTAGTACTGAACAAACTGCGTCTCGGGACATTGTTATTCAGGCGCACGATGGCCGGCTTACTAGAGTTCCGGACACTCATAGATTTTATGATGCTCTCGAGTACCCGATAATTTTTTGGAAAGGACAAGAGGGGTACAGTTTTGATATTCCTCAGACAAACCCAGTTACAAAACAGCCTATACCGAACAAAAAAGTGTCGTGCAAAGACTTTTATGCGTATCATATGATGGTACGTCGCAACAATTTTAATTTATTGCTTCGATGTAGGCTTCTCTTTCTTCAGTTTTTGGTGGACATGTATGTCAAAGTGGAGAGTGAGCGCTTAAGGTTTATTGCTTTAAACCAAACAAAACTGCGAGCAGAAAACTATATACATTTACAAGACGCGGTCAGGAGTGATGCGGATTTAGATCCAAACAATTTGGGTCAATTGGTAATACTCCCATCGTCATTTGTAAATAGCCCGAGATATCTTCATGAGTACACGCAGGATGCGTTCACATACGTGCGTAACTACGGGAGGCCTGATCTGTTTATTACAATGACATGTAATCCCGCTTGGCCAGAAATTACTAAAGAGCTCATTCCAGGTCAAAATGCAACAGACAGACATGACTTAACAGCCAGGTTATTTAAAATAAAAGTACAAAAATTGGTTGCTCTACTTACAAAAGGTAAAATATTTGGAGATATGAAGTGTTTCATGTACTCGATCGAGTGGCAAAAAAGAGGTCTGCCTCACGTGCACTTACTGCTGTGGTTGACGGAAAAATTACGCCCCAACCAAATTGATGAAGTCATAAGTGCGGAGATACCAAATCCAGAAAGTGATCGAAAACTCTACGATACTGTAACCAAAAATATGATTCACGGTCCCTGTGGTGCACTAAATCCGTCATCACCATGCATGAAAGAAGGAAAATGCACCAAAAAGTATCCAAGGGCGCTTTTAAAAGATACTCAAACTAACGACAAAGGCTATCCTTTGTACAGGCGTAGAGCACCAGGAGATGGTGGCCGTACGATAACTCTAAAAACCCGAGGTGGAACACAGGAAGTATTGGTTGACAATAGCTAGATTGTCCCATATTCTCCTCTTCTGTCTAAAATTTATAACTGTCACATAAATGTAGAGTTCTGCAATACGGTACAGGCGATAAAATATATTTGTAAATATATAAACAAAGGCAGCGACCAGGCTATTTTTAACATTCGACAGCAAGGGAATGTTAATATTGACCCGAGAGATGAGGTGCAAACGTATCGAGCCGGTAGATATGTTAGTAGTAACGAAGCAGCGTGGCGGATCTTGGGTCTGCCTCTGCATGAAAGACACCCAACAGTCACTCACCTTGCGGTTCATCTGCCTAATGGTCAGCGGATTTACTTCACTGAAAACAATTTTAGAGAGAGAATGGCCGCACCACCTAAGACGACACTAACTGCATTTTTCCTGCTTTGCCAAAATGACGCATTTGCAAAAACATTACTTTATGTTGACGTACCCCGCTACTATACATGGAACGTGTCGTCGAAAGAATGGAAACGTCGTTTACAAGGTACACCTGTCGACGGCTGGCCAGGTGTGAAGGCAGGAGATGCTCTTGGGCGCATTTACACAGTGCATGTTAGTAACTTCGAATGTTACTGTTTGCGAATGCTGCTGAATGTAGTACAGGGCCCCACTAGCTTCTTGGATCTAAAAACAGTTGACGGCCAAGAACTTGAAACTTTTCGACAAGCGTGTGAGAAGTTGGGGTTGTTGGAAGATGACAACCACTGGGATGCCACAATGGAAGAGGCAGTGCTGTGTCGCTCTCCTTCGCAAATAAGAGAACTATTTGCAATATTGATATGCACTTGCGGTTTATCCAATCCTCTTCAACTATGGGATAAGTATAAATCTGCATTATCGGAGGATATCTTGCATAGATTTGAAAGGATGGATCAAGTCAACAATGATCTATGTTTCGATGAAGCACTGAGACATATAGAGGACAAAATAATAACGATTTCCGGTAAGAAATTGTCCGACTTCGGTATGCCTACACCAGAGCGTCGAGGAGAGTTGTCGACCGATTTGATCAAAGAGCTAAGCTACGATATTGCTTTATTAGACGCTCAGGTCAGCGAAACTGAACCACGCCTGCTACCCGAACAAAAAAACATTTATAACAAAATATTACAACGAGTTGAGCTTGACAAAGGCGGCCTTTTCTTTCTTGACGCCCCGGGCGGTACAGGTAAAACATTTTTGCTTAATTTGCTTCTAGCAAAAATTCGTAAGGACCGTAAAGTTGCATTAGCGGTGGCTTCCTCTGGGATCGCTGCAACATTGCTGAGCGGTGGACGAACGGCACATTCGGTTTTTAAATTACCTCTTAATCTGGCGAGCGAAGAAACCCCAACGTGCAACATCAGTAAGAGCAGTGCCCGTGGCGCCCTCTTGCAACAATGTATGCTGATCGTGTGGGACGAGTGCACTATGTCACACAAACGCGCCATTGAGGCACTTGATCGCTGTCTACAAGATATTCACAGCAATCGAAAGTTGATGGGTGGTGTGGTAGTGTTATTGGCAGGGGATTTTAGACAGACTTTACCTGTTATCGAGAGAGGCACTGCAGCAGATGAAATTAACGCATGTCTAAAAGCCTCATATCTGTGGTCTAAAGTTGAAAAGCTTTATCTTACCACTAACATGCGAGTCCAGTTATTCAGCGATGTCGAATCAGGAGCACATGCTCAAAAACTGCTAGAAATTGGTGAAGGCCACCTAAACACCGACCAAGAAGGTATGGTTCTTTTCACACAGCAATTTTGTCATGCTGTGGAGACAGAAAACGAACTTATTGAACAAGTTTTTCCGAATCTGCAACAAAATATTCTTGACGAAAATTGGTTGTGTGAAAGAACCATATTGGCACCAAAAAATGAGACTGTTGCGAAAATAAATAAAAAAATCTTGGCCGAAATAAACAGCGAAACATCAGTGTATAATTCCATTGACACAGTTATGTCATCCGATGACACTACAAGTTATCCCGTAGAGTTCCTAAACTCTTTAGAGTTGTCCGGGGTGCCATCACACAAGTTGGAATTAAAGGTAGGTGTACCCGTTTTGTTAATGCGTAACCTGGATGCGCCAAGATTATGCAACGGTACTCGGTTGCGAGTTACCGAATTAGGAAGGCATATAGTGAAGGTTACAATTTTAACTGGAGAAGCCAAGGGAGACAATGTTCTTATACCGCGCATCCCAATCATACCCAACAACTTGCCATTCAATTTTAAACGCCTGCAGTTCCCATTAAAAGTCGCATTTTCAATGACGATCAACAAATCGCAGGGTCAAACCTTGAAGGTAGCAGGCCTACATTTGGGCACGCCATGTTTTTCTCACGGTCAGCTCTATGTGGCTTGCTCACGTGTTTCCAAAGCGAAGAATCTGCATGTTTATGCTGAAGGAAAAAGATCGTTAAATGTAGTTTATAGGAGCATACTGCAGTAGCTACCAGTGCAGAGCCCTAATAATAAGCAGAGCAATAGTAATAATAATAGTAAGCAGCGCAGAGCCCTAATCATAGGTCCATACCTATGATTAGGGCTCTGCACTGCTTAGTTACCGTATTTCTTACTTATTACTAGACTAGACGAGACGAACCTGAAGTCCACGCGAACGAAGTCGCGGGCAAAAGCTAGTTGATGATATAACTACATTACTATTTAATATTTTCTGTCATAAATAGCATCGAACAATTGAAAAATTTTTATTTTCACAAAAAATGGGAAGTGTCCAATTCTGCCCCACCTGTGGGGTACTTTGATACATCGCTTGGGGCACTTAGATGTGTGAATCAAGGTAGAGTGCCATTCCTCGTTGCCACGTACTGTCAGCACTAGGTGATCAACTGTTCACAAAGTATGACGCTATATGTGTCTCAGCACATGCTAGATCAAGACTTCTTTCTAGGGCACCATTTGAAAAGTGTTCTTTGTAATGTAGTCTTGGAACTAGAAATACAGGAGGAAGAGCTGACACTAGTTCACCTCTTTACAATAACTTGTAGAAACAGTTCTAGATCTTTCGTACAAAATAACTAATAGGAGCACTTTGATACGTACCAAACAGCCGCATTCACTAGTGTATAAAAGTACCCCACCGGCCAGTTTAGAAAAAAAAATATTTTAAAAAATCTTTATATATTCTCTCGAAGTCACATGCAATTATAATTATTGGAAACGCTAGTTTACCATGTATTAAGACATAAAACCCTGTAAAGTGAACAAAACTGCAGTGGCACTCGTAGTTGTGTCGCTTATTTTTTTAGTCAACGGCTGTGAAAACACTTTGTGACCTGTCGAACGACAACGGCTAACTGGTGAGCTGCATCATCGCATGTCTATTACTCACACGTACAAAGGCACGTTTTAGTATTATCACAACCAATATTATGTTTGAGGGTATGGAGATGCAGGTGTATGAATGTGCCCTCTGTATCAAACTGCACCGCTTCCCCCTATTTGATTGATTACATCTTGTAAACACCATATAAGTCAATTTTTGTCTCATTTAGGTGCATTTGTAAACTATTTAGGATTTACAATAACAAATAATAATAACGCACATACTCAACATAGCCCCACACTAGGGTCACCCTGTGTCGCGGGTGCCATGGACACACACATAAACAACCACAAATTACATCCAGGACTCACGAGAGAAATAAATATTTGTATGGCCTAACAAATATTTCTTCCGGCCCGGGATTAGAACCTTTGGCCTCTGTGGGGCAGTCCGGCACGGTAACCGTTCGGCCACGGAGGAAGTTAAATAGGCAATATACTCGTAGTTTGGATTCCCTCAAAAGTTACGAAAATTGCCTTAAAAACAAAAACCGTTTACGTATTACGCGAGAAGATCAAAAGTTACGAAAAATATAAGAAATTTAGCCATCTGGCAACACTACACAATATTCATTCCCTGCTCATTGTCATACTGAATGCAAAACTACAAAACAGCAGAATAACAGGTTTTCTGACAACATTTTACGATAACAGTTCTTGAAAAATCGCATAACAGTATACCAATCAGCCTATTGCAGTCCACTGCTGGACATAAGCATCCCCAAGTGTACGCCATAGTGGATCGGGCACTTTTATCGACCAACCAATGACAACCCGTTTCCCGCGTCCAACCATTAACCGCGACCCTCTTCAGATCGTCGGTCCATCTTGCAGTATAATTAATTCATAATTAAGTATACTGTTAATAATTATTGACAAACAGCCGTTTTTGCCATCTCTAAGAACTGTTCTAAATAGAGATGGGAAAAACTGGTTATTTTTTAAACGTTTAAAGGTACTTTTTTAAACGCTTTTTCACTTAAACGCATTTTAGTTTGAAGCTAACAAAAACGTTTAGAAAACGTTTAAGCGCATAGACTTTTATGTTTAAAAAAAGCTTGCAACGTCGTGTTCATGGCGAAACACAAGAGTAGACCACTTAGGCGATTAACACACTGCACCGCGCCCCGCGACAGAGCGCTGAGCTGCGTTTTTTAACGTTGACTGAAGTACCTCAGTTTGTACGGAAAACACGCGCCGTTGAAAACATTGACAACGCTTCTCCGCGCGGGCGCGGCGAGCCGCAGGGTATGGCACTCTGCGCTCCGCACTACCGCTCAGATTTTTAATCATCATCATTCAGCCATACGACGCCCACTGCTGGGCATAGGCCTCCCCCAACGATCTCCACGACGATCGGTCCTGCGCTGCCCGCATCCATCGGCTTCCCGCGACCTCCACCAGATCGTCGGTCCACCTGGTGGGGGGCCTACCCACTGAACGTCGTCCGGTGCGCGGTCGCCATTGAAGAACCTTTCCGCCCCAACGGCCATCGGTTCTCCTAGCTATGTGCCCCGCCCACTGCCACTTCAGCTGAGCAATTCTTCGAGCTATGTCGGTTACCTTAGTTCTCCTACGGATTTCCTCATTTCTGATTCTATCACGCAGGGAAATACCGAGCATCGCTCTCTCCATTGCCCGCTGAGTGACCTTGAGCCTTCTTATGAGGCCCATAGTGAGGGACCACGTTTCTGATCCATATGTGATCACTGGCAACACACACTGGTCAAAGACTCGAAAGAGAGTGAAGATTTTTAATCAATTTGTGTCTATTCCAGTAATTGTCGTTCGGATGTTCCCTAACAAATAATCAAAGGATTCAGTTGACATTCGTGTGTAGTTGAAAAATTAATCTTCAATTATTTTCTTAAATCTTTGTAATGAAGTTGAATGTTACCTTCGGTGTCTTATTTGAGTAAATAAAAACAATCGACAGTATAACTGCAGCGTCCTGAATGAATTCTGTATTATTAACCATTCTTGTTAAAGAAGGATCTCAGCTACATGTGCAATCACTACGGCGATCATCTACGAAGCGAGTACTTTGAGTGGCGCGGTGCCGCTATCCGCTGCCCCCGCGCAGGTTAAACCACGCGTTGACACAGATCTGCGTCTTCGCTACCGCGCGCGTGATTCCGCGTCTCGCGCACCGTCGCGGGGCGGGGTACAGTGTGTTAATCGCCTAAAGGTTTTAAGATAGTAAGTAAGTACGGATTCCGAAGAGGGCGATCCACCGGGGATCTTCTTGTGTACGCCTCTCACTTGTGGAGCGAGGCTATAGAAGGGCATGGCGAATGTCTTTAGACATTTCTAAGGCCCTTAACAGGGTCTAGCACGCAAGCCTTTTAAGCAAGCTTCCCTCTTGTGGGCTTCCCACTGACCTTTGCAATTGGATTTCAGATTTCTTGAGTGTACGTTCGATTCGAGTGATCTTAGAAGGCTACTCTTCCGAACATCGGGCGATAGTTCCTCAGGGTTCTGTACTGTCCGCAACCCTCTTTCTGCATGCATATAAAGGATATGTTGATTCCAGGTACCTTTGGGTATGCTGATGACAGCGCAGTTGTGGACAGGTACTTGACCAATGCAAGGGTCAGTGGAGAAGAAATCCAGTCTTGTCGAGAGTCCATGGTTATTCGTTTAGATTTGACACTCCAAGCAGTCTCCGATTGGGGCAATACTAATCTTGTCAAATTTAACGCTACCAAAACACAGGCGTGTCTATTCTCCACAAAACGGAGTCCCTTTGAGCTGACTCCAACTTTTCGTGATATATCCATACCGATAGCCGACCGTCTTCACCTACTTGGAATGGACCTGTCGTCTAATCTGAACTTCGGCAGATACATTGAATCCATGGCCAAAAATGCAGCCAAGAACCTTGGAACCTTTCCAAGGTGAGGCATTACTTCACACCGGGACAGTTGCTTCAGCTGTACCAAGGACAAGTCCGGTCGTGTATAGAGTACTGCTGCAACTTATGGGACGGCTCTGTTAAATAGCAACTGGCCCCCTTGGATTCAATAGACAAGCGTGCTAAGAGGCTTATACGTGACTCGGAATTAGTAGAGGCGAAGCTGCAGAGCCTTGAACACCGCCGCAGAGTGGCCAGCTTATCGGTATTCTACAGGACATGTCACGGAGAGTGTGCGATGGAATTGCATAATTTGATTCCGCCTTCCCCTTTCCATTATCGGGAGACTGGACGTTAGCGGAGGTTCCACCCATATGTTGTGGATATTCCCCGGATGAGCACGAAGCGTTTCGTTTCCACATTTGTATGGCGAGCGGCAAGGGAGTGGAATTCCCTGCCTGCAGACTTGTTCCCCTAACGCTATAACTTGAACCTTTTCAAGGTGAGAGTGAATAGGTATTATTTAGGTGTGCATGCTACATCCTCGACCTCATCGTCACTTTCCATCAGGTGAGATGGAGGTCAAATGCGCACTTATTTTTTATAAAAAAAAAGCTTTTTTGTAAAAAACGAGTTATATTTTTATTTATGACATAACATTTTTATATTAACATTTTGTTCATTAGCGTTTAAAAACGTTCAAAAACATAAGTTGTTTAACTTTTGTAGGTGTTAACCGTTGAAATGGAAAAAACTGCTTGTTTTTTTAACGTTAAAAAGCGTGTTTGTAAAACACTGACTTACAATTATATGGACGTCGGGTCCGCGCTAAAAAGTGTCCGAACTTATAGGGCGTTAAAATCGTATACAGAGCGTCATTCACGCTTTAGTCTTCGTTTGTTCGACTGACAGCGAAGCAAGCAAAATTAGACAGTACTGCGATGACATTACAATTTAAATTCAACGTTTTAGCTTTTTCATATTCCTTTACATGTCACTACGTTTAAATATGTATTGTGTATTAGACCCGTCGTCCATTTATTTGTAAGTCAATGTTGTAAAAGCGCTTTTCACTTAAACGCTTTTTAGTTTGACGCTTAAAAAGTCGTTTAGAAAAATGTTTAAGCGCATACATAGACTTTGCTTGAGAAAAAAGCATGCAACGTTATGTTGAATCAATTTGTTTAGGAAACATAGATGGCGCTACTTGAAACTTAGGCACGTTGTAAAAAATGAAATTGTTGAGTATGTATAGAACTGACCAGTGACCAACGCTAACGCTTAAAATGAAAAGCGTGCTTTTGCGCTTATTTTAAAAAGCAGACTTTTTTAAGTACTTTCTGTTTATATGCCAACCTCTAGTTCCAAAATTAAAACTAATAATGTCAATGTCAAAATTAGATCCTCTTTGGTCAAAATGTCAAACATCAACTGACAGCACATTAGAGAACGTTGAGCGTTTCGTTTCGTAAATCATTGATTATTTCGATGGAGCCATAACATTTAAAAGAAGAAGAAGAAGAGCGTTTCGTTAATTTATCGACAAAATTAATCAAAGAAACCAATTGTTGTTTTCAAAATGAACACAAGAAAGCTCTGGGGTGAATTTGAAGACGACTGTGGCGATGATTCAGTACTACAAATCGTGAACTTCAATCCTATAATCGAACTGGGCATGCAGAATATTCCTGAAATCCCTATCACAGTTCAGTCTTCACCGATTGAGCTTCCGAAAGCAAATTTAATCACACACACTATCCAACTTCACGCTTGCATTAGACAGTTGACTGCAATTCTTGACCAGACTGAGAACTCGGTGTTTGAAGGCTCCCGGTTAGATCCACATATTTTACCGCAAATCCCGCCAGATCCTCCTTTAAAAATGGAACACGAGATAAGATCATCTATAAACTACCTCGAAAAACAATACTGTGACTTCTCGTTAGGCAAAGGACCTGTCATATTGCCGTTTACAGCTGAAAGTCACAAACGAGCGTTGCGACAATGCGCAGCTATAGCTATAGGTCACGTGGGTATCCCTACTTGCACCAACACAGCTTTGAACGGCGTCACAGACGCTCTGGATTTTTACATGACTAATATGTGCAAATTATTGAGAACAGTAGTTGACAGAGAAGCGAGCGGTATAAAATCAGGTTTTCCTGATGCAATATCAAAAGTGTTTGCAGATTTAAATGTTGGGAACCTGCATGAATTCCACGAAAATCGTATTGTACGATATCATGCAAAGATAAAGAAACGATGTGAAGATTTGAGAGCCCATTGTGAAGCAATAGCGGTAGGAGACATTGCTCCTCAATTGAAGCTGGAAGAAGTACCTGAATTACACTTTCCTGCTGCATTAGATTCATACACGCCTTCACTAGAGCCAGGATTTCAAATGCTACATAGTTTAGAACAAGAACAACTTCAAGGACTCGAACTTCTGGACACTGTGTCTACAGATGATATTAAAGTAGAAACAATGGATTTCTCTCAAGCAGAAACAACTAAGTTGCCTTTGCCCTCTTTATCACCTAGTGCTAAGAAAAAGAGAAAATAAATAAATACATTCTAAATGTGATTTGTAATACACATTTTTATATCAAGCCACCGGACAAACAAGTTGTGCACCTGGTGGTAAGGTTCACGCCTATCCATGACATGAGCTTTAAATTGCAAAGATCTGAGGAGCACTATCACTGCGCCTGTCACCCTAAGGCATAAATTGACATGTCCCATCTGCCTGCAATTTCACCAGCAACCTTACCCTTCCAAACTGGAATGCAGTAATTTATATGATTTACTGCTTGGAGGCAGAAATAGATTAGGTGGCAGTACTTCCCTGGATGAACTCCTCTCACACGGAGCACTGCTACTACTAACTTAGATTATCTAATAAATTTGTATAGGTGATGATGCCCACTTTAAAATTAGTAAAAGTTTTTACGAAAATAAAAGGAAAAATTATGTGTTAGGACATAAAATACAACACAGGTAGCACCAAATAATTTATTTGTACTGATTCTGATTCCCAACAACAAGACACCAAACAAATGTTTCCAATTAATGCATATACCAATAATTATTTACAATTTGGCACTTTAAAGAATTGGTGCTTATGAGAATGATGCATGAAATTCCTATTTCTATTAAAATTATTACAAATGGTGATAGTAAAATCCAATGCTCCAATGTGTGCTATATTACTTCTTAACAGAGATTAGAATCGGTATAAGTAGAATATATTGCCTTGCGAGGTCAAGTAAGTTATATGCATAGTGGATAACTTCCCATGATATCCCAAATTATTCTATTTTATTCTACATTTTTGACATGTAACTAGCAGTTATTATGCAACAGTAGCATATTACAAAATTTTGTAATTGTAAGTAGTGTTGGGTTACGGAAAAAATTCCACTTTGAAAAATATTTTTTCACATTTTAAAGTGACGTGAAGGTTTAGAAAATTACATTTAGTTTATACAAATTTATACAATTTTATTTTATAAATCATGCTAAATAAAACTTTAAAGATGTATCTAAATGTAGACAATACAAGTCTTTGAATTATATTTTTCTTTATTTTTTTGAAAAATGACTACTTGAACTTTCGGAAAATTACCCAAAATATTTTTTTTTCATTCGGGAATGTCAGTCGTATTGTTCACTTTATGTATTACTTAAGTTACGTAAATATACTCTTGACTATTCTAATTTCTGCATAATATTCATCCATCACCATCAGATTTTAACATCAGCTATAAAAATGTAACAACAATAATATGGTTTGCATGTTTTATAAAATTACCAAATACACAACTGTGAAGAAGTTATCACTATTCTAAGGGCACTTGATGGAATATCTTACATATTAATGACTAAAACAAGAGAAAACTTAGATTATGGAATGAAGATCATAAACCCAATAGCCCCAAACAAACTTGTTAAGAAAACTTTCTAAATGTTAAAATTAGCATTAATCTATAAGAATATTAAAAAAATATACATTTGCAGGTGAGATTTTGATTTAACAATGTTCAACAATTCCACTTCCAGGTGAAATATAATCAATTAATATGAATTGCTCTCTTCCAGTTTGCAGCGAATTTCATTTTTGCAAGAATTAAAATTCGTTTGCCGCCACACTTGCAGCTCCATACAAATAAAAATTCCACTGGCAACCCACACGAAAGCTACTTGCATATATGAAAAGGCAGACTGGATGAAAATTGTAGAGAAACCATTGAGAATTATATTAATAGCTTATGATAAATGTCTACAGAGTTATTTGTAAATATTGAGTGTATAACCAGAATAGTGATAAAATGTCATTTAATTTGTTTGAAAACTATTCTGCCCAATCATTACGGTGACAACTGCGCTCCGATTGGCCAGCCCGAATTCGAAACAATTGACGGGTGTCGTCTCAATATATCTATATCAAAATAAAGATAAAAAAAGATAAATCTATATCAAAAACAAACAAGTTTTTGACACTTTTTAAATCTGTACTTTTAGCAAGGCCTCCAGAGTACTGTCTACCTTTTCTTGCAACACAGTGGGATCACCATTTAGAGCAATCTGTTTTAATATTTTTATTTTTGTACGAAAGTAAAATCTGATGAATTATTAAAAATCATAGAACAAAAGTCGTTTATGGTCATAGAATATTATAGTCCTGAGAGGTTTAGAGGTTTAGAGGTTTAGCCCTGTAT
Source organism: Hyposmocoma kahamanoa (assembly GCF_003589595.1). Lineage (NCBI taxonomy): Eukaryota > Metazoa > Arthropoda > Insecta > Lepidoptera > Cosmopterigidae > Hyposmocoma > Hyposmocoma kahamanoa. The sequence goes on along the minus strand of NW_020653852.1, from coordinate 16,794,374 downwards.
TTTACAAATAACCCATTGACTTACAAATAAATGGACGACGGGTCTAATACAAAAATGTCCCAAGTCAACCTATTTAAACGTAGTGAATGTAAAGGAATATGAAAAAGCTAAAACGTTGAATTTAAATTTTAATGTCATCGCAGTACTGTCTAATTTTGCTTGCTTCGCTGTCAGTCGAACAAATGAAGACTAAAGCGTGAATGACGCTCTGTATACGATTTTAACGCCCTATAAGTTCGGACACTTTTTAGCGCGGACCCGACGTCCACATAATTGTAAGACAATGAAATAACCCTAATAATAGTATAATGATAAAATTACGGTACATTTTAATTAGGCTTGTTTTTGGTTACCACTAGCTAGAACAAACACAAACAGTTTTCAAAACTATTTAACATAACATGATGCAATGGGCAAGTGTGGTGGAGTTTAACGCCTTCTTACGTGAGCCATGCCCAGCAGAGACTATGAATTGTTAAGAAATTATAATTAAGAATTAATAAGAATGTAGTTTGTTGAGGGCTGACTAAACCTAAGATTAAAACTAATTGATGAAGATCTATACATGTACATTTGTTTGGTGGTCTATTTCTTTTCGGGTGGCGTTGTCTTTTTTCGCCTGAATAGCAGAATATGAGGCTCTGAAACAAATAGACAATTATTAAACAATAAAATAACAAACGGATTTTATTAAACTACTATGTATTGCTATAAATATGTTATTAAATCTTAAGGACGGACGGATGGGGCCAAGGAGTACTATATCGCCCACAAACTCTTCATTACGAGTACCAATGAAGAGTACCACCCTTCGCTACAACCTAAGTACAACACTCCTATATGTAAATACAGCCTGGCTCATATTATTATTTCGCAACCAAAGCACATGTGCCTTCTGAGACATCTGGCTAGAGCCCAACGCAATGATCTTAAATACTCGAAAGCCCTGATCAACGCCTACTGTGCTAACACTGGAAGCTCTAGCTCTGGGCAGTAATAGCATATAGTATAATAAGTATATAAACGTAGCAGCGCGGTTTGTATGCGTGCGCGCCCGTCGCGTGCCCTGTACGGACACACATCATCATCATCCACAGCCTGATTTCACCCACTGCTGGGTCTCCCGAAGTTTGTGACATCCACCACGGCCCTGTGCTAGCCGCATCCATTGACGCCCCGCGACGCGTACTATGTCATCCACCCGCCTTGCAACTGGGCGCCTGATGCTTCTTTTGCCCGTCATCGGCCACCAATCAGTCGACGTCTTACTGCACCTGTCATCAACCTCTGTGCAACTTTCAATTGTATACAGTCTTCTGTATGAGCGTCCATGTCTCAGCACCATACGTCATGGTAAGCAGAACACATTGATTAAACAAGCGGGTCTTCAGGCACTGTGGAATCTTATCTGCTTTAAGGATGTCATCTAGCTTGCCCATCCCAGCTGGACCTTTTTGAGATCACCTTAGGCTGATGCTCTTTGCCAAAGGATGGAACATGTCCAAGATAGACGTACTGATTGACTCTCTCCAGCTTCTCGTTGCCCAAAGTGGCGCACGCACACATTCGCATAATTTTGCGACGCATTCGCGTGGCATGCCGATGGACGTCTCACGCGCCATTCATTATTATGCGAATGTGTGCGTCTGTACACATTTAAGCCATTTGTAAGAGAGCTAAATATGGATATGTGGAGTAACATCTATGGGGAGATTTCTGCAGTGAAAGGAATTTGGTATTAATTTGTTCAAGTGCGTCCACCGCGAAAGCCCTGGTTTGTGGACGGCGCACTTTCTAGAAACGCATTGTTCTTAACTTTTAGACTTCGTACTGGCCACCTTCCTTAAAGGAATAGTTCTACCATCTAATAAAAAGAGAATCTCCGCTATGTAACTTCTGTAACAAACTTAAAGATATGCTACATTTAATAGAATGTGGCCATTATGTGGCTCTAAGAAGCCAATTTCAATTAGGGGATATATGGCAGGTTGGGGAATTAAATGTTGTGTTGGATGACTTGTTGGCAAAGAGGACTAAAACTCTGTACTCAATATGTGAGGTATTGCCTCTCACTATGAGGCGACATGATAGAGTAGAATAATCCACAGGGATTGACGTCACAAGGCCGACATTGACATCCAAGTGTTACAGGCCTATTACAAACATTGATAAAAAAAAAAAAAAGAGACATTAAATCAATGGTCAATGTTTGTTTGATAAATGTATAAGTAAGTATATACCAGGCTGATGCGTCATATAGTGCACCCATCCCTGACTCTGCTGCACCCCGATGCTGCGCCACTCCGACTCCGACATCAGGTGGTTCTTGGGGACCAGCTTCACCATCTCTTTTGGAAGTACCACATGCCTGAAAATAAATAAAATTCATTCTGTGACATAAGTTAACAAGTCCCATTTGCCTGTAATTTCACTTTCTCAACGTCATTCACAATGTCAATTACACCCTTATCCTAGGAAGGGTAAGGGTGTAACTGATGTTGTGAACTGCATTCTGGTTAGGAAACCAGAACGCAGTAAATGCTCACATTAATGCTTGGCGGCAGAAATAGGTAAGGTAGCATAACTTCCCTGGACAAACTCTTTCAAAAGGAGCTCTACTGCCACTAAACCTGCCTGGGAATGCATCAGACTGTAGCTACACCACAAAGCAGCTCTACTGTGTTTTGGGTTGGGTGTAGACAGACTTGCCATTTTGGCAACGACAGGCACGGGACTGGAAGTTTCTGGAGGAGGCCTATGTCGAAAGACTAGCTGATGTGGATGTAATTTAATTATAGGAAAATGTTTTGAATTATTAATATTGAAAGTATTTAAGTATTAATTTTAATTGGAAATTTGTCTATTTGTCTATTTTTAGTATTAATCTAGGTTAAAGATATTTTATATTTTTTAATAATGAATTGTATTTTCTAATAACGAAGTATACTGTAACAATTGAATTGAATTGTATCAGCAATAAAGGCTATTATTATTATAGCCAGACTTAAAACCCTGGTATGGTGTAACAGGCTGGTTTCCACACACGAACTCCTCTAGGACTTAACATCTTATATATCCTATGATCCACAATTAATTTTCTAAGGATACTTCTTTATAAATTAGTGTCACCAATGTCTTTAAATGGCTGTAACATTTATTAGGACCATTTAACTGTTTGCTAATTTGAATACTACAAAAAAAATTAACTATAAATGATGTCAAAATGTATGTATGAATTAATTTATAATGTAACATGATAAATGAACATTATAACATTTATTTGTGGGAACTCATCATCAGAATTTGAAAATTTATTTAGTTTTTTAAGTGACTGTTTGTCTGTCAGTTCTCCAACACGAAATTAAATAAACATCATAAACAATAACTTTTGGTCCATGACTTTTAATTATTCATCATTTTACTTTCATACAAAAATAAACATTTAAATAGAACGCTCTAAATGCATACCAATAGCAATACCTCTATGCAGGACAGGAGTGGTAGTCATCGCGGAGGACACTTACTTGCACATACCTTACTACCAAAAACAAATGTAAAAAGTGATAATTATAATAAAAGATATTACAACAAAAACTTAAAAATTTCTTTTTGGTAAATTTATTATGTTTTGTAAAAAGTCATGGAACAAAAGTTGTTTACAAAGTTAAGATTAAAGCCCTGCGAGGTTGCTAGCACATGAAAAAGAACCCTGTATATCGACCCCTCCTATGTAAAGCATCATATGTCGAAATTGCTGAGTTTGCAGGGGAGCATTCTAAGTCCACTGAAATGAGTATAACACGTGAATTTAGCATTTCTGTTTTATACGAGAACAAGTTTTAAAGTAATGAGCTTTGTCAAATAACACTGAGAAATGCACTCCCCTGTAAACTTGGCAATTTCGACATATGATACTTTACGTAGGTGGGGGTCAATATACAGGGTTATTTTCATATGCTAACAACCTCACAGGGTTATATTTAACAGCATAAACAACAACTTTTGCACATGCATGGTACAGTATAACAAATCCTATGAGGAGAGACTTTCTGTATTGCGCCTCACTACTCTGGAAGAATGACGCCATTGTGGTGACCTCATCGAGACTTATAAAATTCTAATGAGTCAGTACAATCTACCAGCAACACAAAACATCTTTAAAACAAAAGAAAACTTTAAACTATCATGTGGCCACCACTTCAAACTAGTCCATGCAACTTCTAAAACACCTGTTGTACACAATTTTTTCAGCAAGAGAGTGGTGCATAATTGGAACATACTACCGGAAGATGTTGTTTCTGCTGTCTCTGTTAATGCCTTCAAAAACAAGCTCGACAATTGGCTACGAAAGAGTGAATTAGTGCTAAGAAAGTTAACTAAAACAAACTATATAAATTTCTACACTGCGTGATGTAGACATCCCAGCAAAGGCTGCTAGTCTATAATTAAACAAATAAATAAATAACAGGCTGCTTTCCGCAACTCAACATCGTGGAGCCTAATTACGCATGGTAAATAAAATACAGAGGAGCCTAGCCTCTTAAGAATTTATATGACATGTCTTGATAATATTTTGGTAATTTTAAGTGCTTCCTGCATCTATTTCCATGCTAAATAGTACTATGTAAAAGTAATAAAAATGTAATGTAAGAAGTAAAAATGTGTAAAAGTCGTTTACATTGTTATCGTTGAGTAAAATAAATAGTGTATCATTAAAAGATAAAAGATGAATAAGACTTAAGTCATACCTGCGCAAAAAAAATTTCGCATTTAAGCAGTGTAAAGACAGATCAAAGTAAAAATCAACTACAGACACAAGCAAATATGCAAATAATGACTTTATTTCCTGACTTTCTTTGATTTTTATCACATAATTACCACATAAAACAAACTACGAAATTATATCGTTTTTAGGTTATTTTCACATAACATTGTTTTCTTACTTTAATGAACTTAGTAATATGAGGTATGCAAATTTATTGAAGTAAATATATACCTGTATTCGTGCTCCTCGTCGTAATATTTCTCAGAATAATAAATATTATTATCTCTTGACATCGTAACAAGTTATTATGAAATCACTTTTTTTGCGTTAACCCAGTAGTTTTAGTGGTCTTTGTTGAAACAATGCGCAACGTAGTTATCTCTCGCGTTCGATTTTTGTATAAATCACATAAATCGCAAAATTCACAACGATAACTCGCAACTTACAACGATTTAAATTGACAAAGGGAAACGTTGACGAATTTCAAAATTTTGAAAAACGAATGCGGTTAAAGTGTTGCCACATAAAATAAATAATAAAAGGCCTAATCAATACCGGTATTCCTAACTCAACCGATATTATTTGAGATGAATTTACTATTTTTTATTTTTTTCTATTTATTATATAGTCTTAAAATAAACATTTCATTTTCTCAAAATGATTTATGCTTTTTACTGGTCACAGTCAAGAAGGCTCATTGGTGATATTTCTGTCGCTATCTATAAATTATTATCTTGCATTATTTTGTACAGTCAAGAGCACGTCAAGCTTGACACTTTGTACTTTGGACCGTTCTTATCGTAAGCGGCATAGAGTTGGATTTAAGTCTTAAGTGTCAAGCTTGACGTGCTCTTGACCCTGTACTAAAAATATGCTAACATGACAGGAAGCTCAGAGTCTATAATTATAATTAGTGTTGACTCATAATCATAGTAAAATTTCCATTTTGAAACAAATCATGTTATGGAAAAAGATTTTTTTTCTGATTAGCTTGATTTTGATTGTCCTGTCAAAAGTTGAAGCTAATGAACTTTGGAATTTGTGAAAATAAGTCAAACAGGGTTTAAAATTTTAATTTTTTCCATCCTCTAATGTTTAAAACCTATGTACTAAATCTATGGTTGAAAATTACATTTTCAATGTTTACTTATACAATTTTATTTTATATAAAATTGTATAAACTGTAAATTTATAATTCATGCAAAATGTATAACACATATTAGTGAAACATATTTTATTATGACTAGGAGTCTTCAAATTATATTTCTCAATTGTTTTCAATTTGTCAGTAATATTTCCCGAAAAATGTCCCCTTGAAATAATTTTTCGGAAAATGTTATTATCCAATAAAGCGCTATCATCGAATCATCGACAAAAATACTTGAATCCAAGGTTATGAAATAAAAAATAAAATAAAATCAGCTGTACGGCGCTTGCACATCATCCTTATTTGTTTTGTTTTCTACAAAAGTTGAAGTTGAATTTGAAAGAGTACTTTCTAATATACATTATTTACCATGAGTAAGTGTAGAGTGTGTTTAAACAATGGAGCAAATAAAAATATATTCGTAGAAAATGGTAGTGTATCAATTTCTGAGAAAATAATGTCTGTGACCAAAGTACACGTAAGTGGTTTTATAATAACTACCAATTGAAATTTTATTTAATTTAATCTCAGTATGCTCTTTATATAATTACAGATTTATCCGTGTGATGGTCTTCCTGATAACATATGTAACAATTGCTTGGAAAAGTTAGAAATTTGCACAGAATTTATTCAGCTATTCCAAGATTCGGACCAGAAATTACGGACCTCTGTGGAAATTGTAGAAGGAAGAACAAATTTTAATGTAGGAGACATATCTGAAACGAACAATGAATTCAGTGATTATCCAATAAGAAATATTAAAAATGAGGTGTTAAATGCATTGAAACAAAAATGCATAGATGAAGTAGAAAATATTCATTTAACCAATGTTAACGAAAGACAACAAAAGATCAAAGAGAAATATCAGTGTTCAATATGTGGAAAACTTATGGCGTCAGGGTGGGTATAATCACATTGATCACCTACATCGCACCGATTGATTATCCACCCACACTAGACTATTACACGCCTGTCACCCTGAGACTTATGTTGGCAAGTCCTCAGTCTATGTAATTTCACCAGCACCCTTACTCTACAAAAGTGGAATGCAGTAATGCTCACATTACTGCGTGGCGGCAACGAGCTCTACTGCTACAATTCATTCTGCTATGCCACTTCAATTACAAAATACCACTTACCACTCACCAGACAGTACAAAGTATTTGAAATAAATGTCAGTTACAAAATATTTGACTGTCATATGTTTAAAATACCAATGACAAAATACATTTTAGGTAATGATTTAAATACAAATACAATAGCCAGCCCTGATCGTAGTATTGTTGGTTAACGCACAAACGCACACACTCAACATAGCCCCGCACTAGGGAAACCCTGTGTCGCGGGTGCCATGGACACACACATAGACAACCACAAATTACACCCAAACTCACGAGAGAAATAATTGTAGGCCATACAACTATTTCTCTCGGCCCGGGAATCGAACCTGGGACCTCTGCGTGGCAGTCCGGCATGGTAACCGTTCGGCCACGGAGGCAGTTATTCACCACTTTCTTTATACAAGACGTAACAAAAAGGTTTTAAACATATCACTTTACCTGGTGATTGTATAGACAAAGAAAAATTTGTTAAAAAAAAATTTGTACAGTTTTATAATAATTATAGTAATAAAATGTCCTAGGCAACCTATTCCCTGATCTCAACAAGGGAATTCCCTGTTCTATGAGTACCAGGACATGGTACTGAGGCACTACTCAGAACATCCAGACCAGAACTAATTTAGAAAAATTAATTTCCAGTTGGTCTTACCAGGAATTACACTTGACCATCTCAAAGTTCACAATGCAAATTGTTGAGCCACAAGGGTTGTCAGTGTTTTTCATTAAATTTTGCAATTAGTTCTTCATTCAAAAACACACTTTGTGGAGAACTTCAATTTTAATCAGAACATACCAGCTAAAGTACGTACAAACTATTTTATGACTCCATTGACAGGGTTAGAAGATAGCTAATCCACATTTGAGTGAATAAATTGTTTTTTGCTTCCGCCTTAAATTTTCTAAGCTTCTCACAGAAAGCGCAACAGTAAAAAAATCATTTAAAACCAAACACATAGATCTGCAAGAAGCACATAGAAAAATTCGTAGGTCGGCTGGTTCGTTCTGCTTCGTTCGTTCTGTTGGGAGAGCTTCAGCCACGGTATGCTGAAGGCGCTGGTTCGAATCCAGTCGGATCGAAGGAATCCATACTTCGATCTTTGTATTAATAATTATAACTTTTTTTCCCCAGGTTTACTTTGAAAAACCACATAAGAATTCATACTGGAGAGAAACCATTTCTCTGCACACATTGTGACAAAAGCTTTGCTTCGCTACAGGCTCTCAAAGTACACCTCAGAACTCATACTGTAATTGATAATTCTTTTAATTTATTTATTGCTAATTAAGAATTTTAATCTGTAATAATAAAATTATTAAAGTAATTATGTATAGTACAAAGAAACTAAACTCCTTTTTCACCCTAGGGAATAAAACCTTACAAATGTAAAGATTGCGATTTAACATTCGCTCATGCAGCTGGATTAAAGGCGCACGCGCGTAAACACTCGGGTTCTGTTCCGTATCGTTGTACCTTGTGCTCACGCGCCTTTCGCCATAGTGGACAACTACAGTATCATCTCCTGTAAGTATTTAACCTCATACAGAGTGCAAGGAAAAGGATCGACCATTCGACCATTTTATTAAATTCGCTAAAAACATTTGATACCTAGGTACTTATACAAAATGTGTAATAATCATAATAATAATGTTTTTATTTATTTATTTATTTATTATTATTATTACAAAATATATGTGCCAAATCTGGGCGGTCAACCTGAAAGTGTGGAGAATCAATTTTTATTTTGTTTTCGCAAATAATAAATTTAATTTTATGATAACGTCGTTTTTATCATAAGAAGATAATTGAGTGAAATATGTCCACACATTTTTTAAATCGTGTATTGTGGCTTAATATATGACCAAGTTTTATTTCATCATCAACTTTGTTACAGCCGACACAGAGGTGAACTGAACTTCAAGTGTGATAATTGCCATGGCAAGTTTATATCCAAATTCGAATTAAAACGCCACCTCCTCACGCACGGAGGCAAGCCAGCCACCTGCCACCTCTGTGGGCTTCAATTATCACGCCAAGCACACGTCAAACGTCATATCCAAGCGGTACACGAAGGGGTTAAGCCTTTCTCATGTACGGGTTGTTCAGCAAAATTCGCACAAAAATGTGACTTGGATAAACATAAAATCAAACGCCATATAAAAAGAAACTTGAGTAACAAATTTACGCCTAACAAAATCTAATGGGCGCGGTGCGGTTCATTCCTTAAAACAACAAATTATGATATATTGGTCAAAATAACACTCAAGGGATACAATTAATTTATTCTATGCTAAGTGTCATTCGGTATAATAAAGGGTTCATGTAACTGATTCAATCTGACATACCGGTGTTATAATGTACATTATTTATATTAAAATGTCAGATATATAGCATTATACATGTAATGTTTTGATATACTGAATATTTATTATACACAATTATACATTTTGTTGTGGTACATTTATTAATTATATCCCATGAGTGATTATACCATGTGAAATTATATTAAATACCGTTACACTAAGTGCAAACAGATCTGTTGTTATATCGACTATTACACACCCAAAATGTGTACCTACATACCATTAAAGCTTTAAATTGTCTCTATGATAATAATATTGTTACATTTTATATTCAAATAAAGTTAGTTGTTTACGATACCTACAATTATTTATCATTCAATCATAAGTATAAAATATCAGTGTAACGAACTTCAAACGAAGTGGTGGTTGGTTGAAAGTACAAAAGTTAATAAAAAGGAAATTCTAAACTCCCTTTCGACTCGAAACATACTGAATAGTCGAATAATGTAGCATGTATAAATAAATCGAGTATATAACCAGAAATAGAGACGAAATGTCATTTAATTTGTTTTGAAAACCATTCTGCCAAATCATTTCGGTGACAACTGCGCTCGAATTCGAAACAATTGACGAGTGTCGTCAATCATATATATCATTATCCTCAAAATCTGTTTCCTAAACTTATACGAAAAAACACATTCCAAAACATAAAACATATTCTTGTTTTTGTTAAAAGTTATGGCTCGAACGCTAAGGGTGCTCTTCCACCGGCGAGGCGAGACGAGAATTGAAATCTCGCCGGCCTATTTCCATCAATTGCTCATACAACAGTCACGTGCCGACATATTCCATTATGACAGTTCAAACGAATTCTTGAAATATGCTGTTTTGTTCGTCAATGAATTTTTAAAAATCCAAAGCAGAGTACCTTTTTTTGACTATGTAATTTAACTATGATGAAGTATATAATTAATCCGTTGTAAACTTATATTGTAAATAAATAAATAAATCAAAAATTCTCATTAATAGCTATCGCGATTGATACCTAACATACTTAGGCGATACTGAAAGTTTCTGGATTCTGATAGGTAATTTCTGACGTAAAGCTAATTTGTTGAATCTAAGAATCTGCCCAATACCCGAATCTGTGGAATAGCGAATGTGCCTAATCACGAATCTCTCGAATCCAGAATTTGTCCTATACCGAACAAGTGTTCGTTAGAACCATTGTGAAAAGCAGTGGGACCAGTCTTCCGTAGGGACTTCTTCAATGGCTTCGTGGAACGCATTCACTGCCGCTTCCGGGCCTGTAAATCGGAAACCTTTAAATTTATCTTTGATTTTTGGACATAAAAAGAAGTCGCATTCAAATACGCATCGTTACCTTAACGAAATGTGCAAAAGCGTTATCTTGGTGAAGGACGATATTGCTTCGAGGACGCTTTTTGCGAATTTTTTCTAACACTGGGCAAGCAGGTGCAGATACCAATCTGCAGTTACTATCTGATTTGCCGACTCCGACTTTTCTTAACTTTCGTCGGGAAATTTTCAAAAGGAAAGGCCCATTCTGCGGACTGGCTTTTTCTTTCCGGTTCAAAGCAGTACACCCAGGTTTCGTCACCAGTCACGATATTATATGTATACAGCCAATGATTGTCCTCCATGAAACTTTTTTATCATTTTACGGCACCATCTTACACGCAGTCGTTTCTGGTATTCCGTTAAATATTATGGTATCCATCGAGTGCAAAGTTTCCGAACCTTTAGATACACATGCAACATCTTTTGCATCTAGCTCATTCCGATGCCTAAAACAGGACGAATTTGTTGACAAGTATTTTGTTGTCAGTTTCAATCAGTTGTCGTGCGGTATCAATATTAAATTCGGTAACCGCAGCGCGCAGTCGCCGTATATCGTCACGGAGATGATCACGTCCACATCTAAATTCACTGAACCACGAATACACGGAGTTACGACATATAGGGCTTCATCACCAAATTATAATTGTAGTCTCTGGCAACTCTCTTGTTGACTTAAGCCACATCGAAAATCGTACAAAACTATGGACCGAAAATTTTCACGACTGAAATTCATTATAAAAGCGACTTACAGTTTTGAAAACGACGACGAATTTGAATGACAGTCTGATAAAGTGAAAAGTAACCTATTCAAGGAGTATTCCTTTTTAAAATTTCGTAATTTTTTTAAATATTTTTTTACAAGTAGTGGTGGTTAGTGAAATCTGTTTTCGTCTAGTGATAAACACGCGGCTGTAGAAACAAAAGAAATTGTATAACGGAAGACGAATCAGATGAAGCTGTTTCTTTTTAAATTCAAATCGTACTGTACTTCACAATCTCGCGACTGAAATTAATAGGTTTTTCCGTTGCAAAGTTTATAAATACTCAATGTAGGCCGCATAGGGTCGTTCTTTATTGTCAATTTAGACCATTTTCACCGAAGATGAGCTAGGAGAGAATTGAAATTTTGCCATAAAAATTTTCATTGCGACGGAACATAGCGTATTTCGCAGCGCGAGACGCGTAGTCGCAAATTGCGACTACGCCTTGAGGCTGTTGTATATAACATATATTCAGTTGTTAACCATCTTTTACATGACAAAGATGATGGACTTGAATATTACTTTTATTTCGTTTATTTGTGAAGTAGAAAAACAGAAAGAAAGAATATGTTCTTTGAAAAGGTGAATAAGATAGACCGTTCGTGATTTTCCAAAGAACATTTTGAACAATATTATCATTTCTTCCATTTTTCAAAGATTTATATCTCAAATCGCCTACTTTGTATGACTTTTCCCCATGCATTATTATCAGAATTTTTGTCGCTGTAGTTTCTGACCCGCTTAACGAATCGGTGTCGATAAGTATAGTGACTCCCTAAGTAGAGTTAAAGACTTTCATAGAAGATGTGTTAAGAAAAGTTTTTTCCAACAGTTTCTAGGTTTTACATTGTATACTAACAATTATGTTTTTACACTAAATAAATCAACTTTAATACATGTTTGGCACGTTACGTACGTACAGGGTTGAGAGCACGTCAGGCTAGATACTTAAATCCAACTCTATGCCGCTTACGATAAGAACTGTCTGTCAAAGTGTCAAGCTTGATGTGCTTGACTGTATGTACCTACACACCTATTTCGTACACGCTTGACGTTGCGCTGTGGCGCCTGCCTTCGCGCTACTACTACTACTTCTACACTATTCTCCAGAATACGCTCGACCCTGTTTTACCTCGTACCTATCTAGTTTGTACGTTGCACTATTGACATAAAGTTCATTAATTTCACTTTCATTCCGTTCCGCCGCAATGTAAATTGAGCTTAACAGCAAAAGGCCAAGGACAAAAAAAAAGAAGGTCAATCAACGTCTTGTACTCGTCGCCGGCGCCGCCCGCCGCCCGTCGCGTCCCATTTTTAGATAAGTTTTTCTACGCGTCGCGCGAGTGTATGGCCACGTGTGCTGCTTTGTGGCCTAAAATTTAATTGAATTCCATTTCTTTTAATTTAACTATTGAAATGGCATCTGCCGACAAAAGTTGCGGTGATAGGAAGTCTCTGAAGTTATACCACTTTCCAATCAGCGCTCCTTCTAGAGGCGCTTTGCTCGCTGCAAGAACGATTGGAGTACCAATCGAAGTTGAAATTGTAAACTTATTTGAAAAAGAACAACTGAAAGAAAGTTTCATAAAGGTGAATCCGCAGCACACGGTGCCAACCCTTGTCGACAACGGGTTCGTATTATGGGAGAGCCGAGCCATCGCTTCATACTTAGCTGATAAGTACGGGAAAGATGATCAATTCTACCCTAAGGACTTGCAGAAACGCGCTGTTGTCAATCAAAGACTTTACTTCGATGCGTCTAATTTGTTTGTAAAGATTAGAGCAATTTGCGTGAGTACCTGTATTTATTTAACTTTTAACGCGTACGTCTGACGTAGATCATGTTTACATTGGCATTAATTCTGGTAAATATTAGCTAGGTTTAAATTCAGTCTTTTTTCTCGTTATGATAAAAAAATGGAGTTTAGAGCTGTTTTTATTTTGTTTACAATTATGGAGTGCCGTAGTCTCGACGTCTACTTAGGGAGTCACTATACTTATCGACACAGATTCGTTAAGCGGGTGAGAAAACAGCTCTATGTCCATATAATAAGGGCAAAGAAAAACTGCGTTTCCACACACATTATATATATAAATGCGTTTCGCATTGGCGGTCCAAATGCTACATGGACGTGAAGCATTTTCTGAATCTTTTCGATCAAGCCGATTTCGCATTAATAAATGTGGTGACTCCCTTCTTTGGCGCTTTAAACTAAGATGACAAAGTTTAGTTTGCGCAGTTTGCCTATATATTAATATAGTTTATTTTGTACCTATTCAATGTTTGTGATATGTAAGCTTTTTAAATTCATTTTTACTGTATATGTGAAACTTTGGAATTTGATTAAAGCAACACTTGTAAAATGGCATATAAGATAAAAATAACTTCCCATAAATAATACCTGTAAAACATTTTTTAGCTTTTAAAGTCACAAATAAATTATCACCCCGTATTTTGTACTTATAGGACTTTTCTTTTTTAGTTTCCAATTCTATTTCTCGGAGAAACCGTGATAAAGCAGAACCTTAAAGATGACCTGAACAATGCGTTAAATTTTTTGGAAACATTCCTAAATGGTAGCAAATGGGTGGCTGGAGACAATTGCACCATAGCAGATACCTCTATCTACGCATCTTTATCCAGTATCCTTGTAAGTATCACGTTAAACATGTTTTTTAATTAGTGAATTAATGAACACATGTTTTAGAACTGGAATTTATATTTATAGCATACTGGGTTCACTAAATTACGCAATAATTTTTTTCTTCTAACTCACCAAGTATAAACTGACTGAAATCAAGTATAAGTTTATATTATGATTATTTATTTAAATAAAATCTCTTGAATAAATATACCTACCTATTATTATTACGTTTACCTCCATATTTATCTTCACCAAATTACATTATTTTTAAATTTTATAATATTACATAATTGGACTGTTTTGAAATTACAGGCAGTGGGATGGGATATTTCTTCTTTCCCCAACATCCAGCAGTGGGTCAAAGATTGTAAAGCTCTACCAGGCTTTGAAGAAAACCAGGAAGGAGCCAAACAATTTGGAGAAGCTGTAAAGAAGAATCTTAAATAATAAACAACAGCTTGTTATCAACTTTATAATTAATGAACATATTGAACTTACAAATAAAGTTTTCACTGTACAAATAACATTATTTATAGAACTTAAGCACTAATTGTTGTTCATTCCGCACTCGTCTTCTTAGCACAGTTTCTGATTTAAATCCATACATGGACATAATCTGTATGACTTCAACTGGAATGTTATCTTCTATCAACAAGAGGTATAAAACACCATGATCAGCTAGCTTCTTTGGTATCATATGAAGTAATCTGTCTGTCACTTCTCTTCCCTTGACGCCACCAGCCCAACTATCACTGATATCATTGACTCTGCACTCTTCAGTCGCTGTCACAACGTAGGGAGGATTGAAGATAATAACATCAAATTTTTTGTCAATAAATAATGACGCCAAATCCATATTCACAGAGTCAAGTATAACCTTATTGAAACTGGCTGTTTGTTTTGTCATAATACAAGCTTTAAAGTTAATGTCTGTACTCATACAGATAGTGTAAGGAAATGCCATTCCAAAAGCACCTATAATGACACCACTGCCTGAACCAACTTCTAGGCAAAATGTGGGGTTTTTGGCCTTCACATATTCTAGATCCTTTTCTAAGGCATCTATTAGTAGAAAACTGTCTTCAGATGGCTCATAAACATGATCAAAGTCTGCCTTGTCAATGTGGTTTTGATATGGAGTCTCCATATCAGTTGATACTTCCTTGCTGTGAGACAACTCCACTACGCCCCTGTTCAGGTTCTTGTGGCTCTTGGGGTGATTCTATATGGACTGCAGGTCGAACACTCTTCTCTTTGTTCACCATACGCCTTATTTCATTCAATCGATCCTGGAAATTAATATTTATTTCACATATTAATATTTACACGACTGCACTGGTAGCTGTAAAGGTACCTGGCTGTGGAGAAAAACTTTCACAGATTTCTCACAGATGGCGCTATGGATGAAAAGTTAATAAAAACCAAAAACAAAGATCTGCAACATGCACAGAAAAATTCATAAGGTCTGCTGGTTTATTCCGTAGCTCAGTTGGGAGAGCGTTAGACACGGTATGCTGAAGGCGCTGGTTGGAATCCAGCTGGATCTAAGGAATTTTTCTCAATCTTTGCATTAATAAAATTATTTCATATATTTTGTTTATTAGATTATAATGCAATTAAAGTTGATATCATAAAATATCAATATATTGATATTATGATACTGGTAGAAATGTAATTTTAACATAATAATGTCTCTAAAAGTGAAGTGAACATTTGACTAATAATAAGTAGCTTTTTTTCTCTATAAAAGTGTATAGTATATTTTATTTTATAATATATTTATTTATTGTTATGTATTAAAATTATGTATACATATATCACTATTCTATCTACATAATGTTATATATATGCTAGAAAGATAAAACATCTAAGTTGCATTTGGAAAACATTGCAGAAGAGTGATTTAAAGTATTTTGTTTTAAGACAAAAAATCATAACTCAATTTTATTTGTTATATGGAAAACTAGAAAGTTTCAGCTTTTCCATATAATTAATAAATTTAAAAGTTTTTTTTCTAAAAAAAAAATTATTTTACCACTCGCCTGTAATATTTTCCAAATGTACATTAGACGTTTTGCATTTGCAGTCTTCATATATTGTATTAGTACTTATTATATACTGTATTTTTGAAGATATTCTTTGGTTGCACCCCTTTTGCATGTATCAAACTTTTAACCTAATATTGCCTGTAAGAAATTGCTGCATAGCAATAAGGCCACCAGTTGCACATTAACTTACTATTTTTTATACTTGTAGTACCATTCTATAATGCCACTGTAATTTTATGAGCAATAAAGAGTATTGCATTCATTCATTTATTCAACTATCTTTACAAAATGTTGTAATAAGATTTTAAGTGCATTCAACACAGAAAATATGATACATACTTGTGAAGCCTGCAACACATTGAGTACAACAGTGACTTTGTGTTTACATGCGATAAGCTTCTTAACGTAAGGGTCCAAGTCAGGATGATTGTTAAGGGCCTCCCGCACTTTCTGTAATTCTTCGTTTAGGCTGTCTATTTGTTGTTTCAATTCTAATTGGGATATTCTGGAAAATTTACAATGTTATACATATTAAGGCAAAATTTATATACATCGACATTATAATTTAGGAGCATCAGAACAAAAACCGATAAGTCACATTTTGGCGGTTCTTCTTTTTTAATGATTAACAGTAGTTTATGTATGTTTCTCTGAATAATTTATCCAATTTGAACAGCAACTGCTAAATCCTCCTTTAAAATATGTTTCAAATTCAATGAAATTTCTCAGTTTTTGTTTCACAGATCTTAAATTTTGCTAGTGTATAAATATAAAAGTATAAACTCTACAGCCAGAGTTCCAGTTGAGGATGCAATGTATGCCATTGATACAATATAATATAAATAAGTTGAGCTATTAAGGACCTAGTTTTGACTTAGGTGGTATTTCATACTGAGACTTGCTAATGCAGTTTGACCTTGATTCACAGTCGGTTAAGACTGGCATTAATAACATTGCCAGAACGGTCACACATGCTTGCCTCAGATGGAAAACAGAAAGAAAAGATGGAATACAGAACTAATCTTACCTACTCAAGAAACATCCGTAACTTCTGTATAGTGTCATAAATTATAACACCTTTCCTATCTGTAGGTGCAATACAGAAGTTCTAAATATTTGTAAAAGTTAAAATTACTTTTATTTGAAGCTAGATAAGTATAGCTGAAGAAATATTATTTGCACCGATGAATGTTATCTCTTGGAACAACCTATCCTTTCTATTACAATAGGTTAAAACCATTAACACTGCTTTTAATGATCTTGGTTCCTTGTTCGAGCCATGGGTACTTTTTCTGGATTGTAGTTTTGAATTATTTACTCATCAGGTAGTTTTTTTAAGTTGATGCTTCATAAAATACCAACTGCCAACTCTTTTCTTACATACTTAACAAAGCTAGTTCCATATAAAGATCACCACATTTGAAATTAATTGCCAATGTGTAAAAGTATCTAAACTGTTTGTTTGGACTACACAGATGGCATGTGTGTTATTGTAACAGCTCACTTTTTGTCTTATTGTACTCAAAAAACAAAGCGATAGCACGAATTTGGTGTAAATAATATTTTGCCAACTATAGGAATATTTGTATTACATACAGATTCTAGTGATGGGACAAAATCAACTTAATCTATTCATGGACAGTAATGACATTTACTGTAAAATGTAATATTACAGCATGATAAGACGGAGTACGCCATTTTCTACTGCAGAGAGTATCAACAATGTACTGACAAAATTCAATTATTTACATAGAACATTTTACATTGAATCAATATAAGCATTATGGCACTTAGGAGTGACATTTTTTATTAATTTAGCACTTCATGAACAGGTTAATCTATGGGAAAGTTATCTCATATTACACAAACATCTAGTAGCACCTCGTTTTTCTTAATGTAAGTTCGTTTACTTTTTGATTAGGAATGGTTCGCGACTTTTTTATTTCTTTAAAACAACTTACCTAGTAACTCGCACCCTGTCGTCGAGTTGATCTACAGTAGGCTTCAGAAGACCCAATAGACCTTCCGCGAGCGTGTCTCTCGTAGGATTATCGCACAAGTTACCAGTATTTTCGTCCGCTGATGTAGTTGTACTTTCTGTGTCATCCATTTCGAATAGTACCTACACTGTCTTCACTTTCATTTTAATTCAAAACGTGCTGAAATCACAATTTTCGCAAAAAATGGTTATTACAATTTCCTTAATGGCTGCCACTAGGCATGGACCAGTGTCAGTTTCGAGGAATGCGGTCAGCTAATGTTGATCAACAGTTCCGAAGAGTGCAGGCAGATAATATTGGTTAAACACGCCAACGATAAGGCAGTAGCAAGGTATTAGGTACCTAGTATCCAATTCCAAACTTGTACGAAATTCCGGTTTTGACAGTTCATCACAGTGATATGTTATTTTAATGTTGGTAGACTACGAAATGATGTGTCACTTTAATAGGTGCATTCTCTTTTTGTAAAACTGCTCAACACTTCCTGCGCTCTTCTGACTGCACAAAATTCAATACCCATTAGATCTTAAAAGCTTATTAGAATAATACAAGCCTTTCGAAACATAGGAACCTTATCTAAAGTATAAAACATGTGTATGTAAGGGGCTCCTAAGCTCCCATAAGATCCAGAGTGATTTTCTTACTGGAATCAGTCACTTCTCGGCTAGTAGAATTCCTGACAAGAATTCCAGAATTTAATATGGTGAACTCATTTCTATTCAATTTTAATAGTTAATGATCTGAATGAGAAATTAAAGACCCGCACCTAACAATGAGACGTACGTGTATGACTGATGCGACTTTTTGAGACAACGGCGATGCACAATTTGGTTTATCTGGCTTTTGGCTTTGGGAATTATAACAACCAAGCTATGTATAAAAACGGATTATACGCTCACTAGATTTACATACCAATGCCACTTAAAATAACGTTTCTAAATCAACAGCGAACGTGTATTTATCCATACCTAGACAAAACAAGTTTAGTATGGAGATACCTCTTGTAATGTCGATGCGAAAGACCATTTGTAAGCGTGCTGCTTGTATCATAAACTGACATCGAGGATCTTCACCTATAACTGCGTGCGCCCGAACTTGTATATAGGAACGGTTCGTGTCTTTTTTATTGTCTTTAAAACAACTTACCTAGTAACTCGCACCCTGTCGTCGAGTTGATCTACAGTAGGTTTCAGAAGACCCAGTAGACCTTCCGCGAGCGTGTCTCTCGTCGGATTATCGCACAAGTTACCTGTATTTTTATCCGCTGATGTCGTCCTAAGTAAATCGCGCGAGTGTCATACTTAATTTCGGCAAACACTATTTCGACTCGACAGTACTTCGACTACACATTAATTCGACGGAACACTACTTCGACAAAACACATGTTCGACAGGTCATTAGTCCGACAGAACACTGCTTCGACAACACAAACATTCGATGGGTTATACACCGACAGAAAACTATTTCGACAACACATTACCTTACTTATTACTGCCGCCAAGCAGTAATGTCAGCATTACTGTTTTCCGGTTTTGAAGGGTAAGGGTGCTGGTGAAATTACAGGCACTTGGGACTTGTCAATTCATGTCTCAGGGTGACGGGCGCATTGATAGCACCCCTCAGACCTTAGCTATTTAAGGCACTGCAACTGTTATGGATAGGCGTGTAGCTTACTACTAGGCGCACGACTTATTAGTTCCGTCACGTGATATTATAAAAAAAATGTAATCGACAGGTCACTATTCTGACAGAACATTTCCGTCGAATTAATATGTTGTCGAAGTACTGTCGAGTCGAAATAGTGTTTGTCGAAATTAAGTATGACACTCAAATCGCGCCGCCCTCGATGTGTAGAGCTCGCAAGTCAATATGATAAAGAAGGAAACAATCATTAAATTAAACATTATCTTCAATCAATGTGCAAAGATTTATTTTCTACGAATTAAATATAATTTGTTACCCGCAGGCGTAGTTAACAATTTAACTAAGTATTCTTGTTACAATAAATTCGTGACACTAAAGTTAAATTCCTCTAATCACTGAAAAGACTATTACGATTACCTATAGTTATTGAGCAAATTGCGATAAGTATCGTTCTTTCAGTCCAACAAATTACTGCTATAAATTACGACCATAAGATAAAAATGTGTATCGATTTAATGATTATAGTTGCTTTGTAACTTATAAGAATATGATTATAACATAACATGTAGTAATTAAAATATTACAATAGAAAACCAATGGCCCCAACCAAAACCTTATTTCTACTACGTAAGGGAAGAAACAATGATAGCACATAGCAATGCCCATAGAATATTAAACTCCCCGTGGGTTAGTATTATCCATCCTAGTACGATCTATTCATCACTAATATACATAGTGTTTTAAGTTTATACTTAATAATAAATATTGTGCTAGTTAATAAATAATTTATAATCGTTTTTATCTAGACATATTCCATTAATAGAATTGCAATTTCTTAAAGTAATAATAAATCTACATATATTTTCTTAGGTAAGTACTGCAATCACAACAAACTAAAAATAGTATTTGCGTCAAGTTTTCTATATCAATGCACAATGGTGTAATGGTACAGAATACTTAATAAGTCCTGTAGGACACAAGCTAAGATATATTTTTTTACATAGAATCCATCAACATCTGCATTTGTTCCTTGACATGTGTGTCCATATCAGAAAAATCTTTCAGTATATCCTCGATCATCTCGACGAGGATTGATGGCCACAGCAGTTCTAGAGCTCGTAAGCGCTGTGCTGCACCGCAGGCTAATTCAATTATATGACATAACTGACCGCGACCACGAACTCGCCAACTCATGTCTTCCTGTAATTGAAAATCAGTAAGGCCCTGTGAAGTAAAATTTATTCAAATGACTCATAGTGACTTGATTTGGAAAGTGTAAGCGCATTGAAATTATCGACACTTGAGTATGAAAACGATGATAGAATTGTTGAAATCAGCGTCGTAGCACTTGCAGTGAGACGATATCAAGCTGAGTGGATGACGGATTCCGTAACAGTACAGCATGCACACTTTATGGTTTATCGCCTGATTATTTATTTTTATAGTTATTTGCATCCCGTTTGTGTGTTATTTGCATGTACTATCTAATTGGTATGTATTTTTTCCGCTTTTTTATTTCGATTTTTTTCATATTGTAATTGTTTCGTTTTTAATTGTTAAATGTACGTCTGCTGCGTCGTTTCTTTTTAGAATAAAAACTATTTCTATTGTAACACGAAAAAACAATACAGGTGATGGTAATTTCAAGTAGGTTACAGACCTGAGACACGTGCCCTTTTTTATACTGTAACGCTTCCTTGGCGATCACATCCCTTAGAGCTGGATCAGCGGCTCTCAGCCAAGCTTTGGCACTGACGGTGCTGTTGCCGCTTCTCCCCAAACGAGACAGCAGAGGTTGTAAGGGAGCATCAGGCAGTGCCCGTAACACTATGTCACTTAGTCCGTGGTAGGTTTGGTTTGCTGATTTTACCTCTTCATCAGTTACCTTTAAAAAATAAATTAAAATAATACGCTTATCTTTTCAATGAGAGTGTAATACGGCTTGAATTGAGTTCTATAGGTATATACATTTCTCGTAACTTACTGATTCATCATTTATTTGCTTGAGTCCCCAATGAGCCAGCCTGTATATAGCGTATTCCCGCCATATTTTTGTATGAATTGGATTGCCTTCAGGTAAAATGGTTAAACCACTGATTCCACGAAGTTCTGCTAAAGCATGAAGCTGGCCGAACCATTGAAGCCCCGTTGCTCGAAATGATATTTGAGATACGTTTGGAAATCTAAAATCAAAGAACAACTTGCAACTTATCCATAATAACGTAAAAGCTTTGAATAATTTGTGAACAACCTACTTGTTTTTTAATTCGGGTAAAGATTGTGCGACAGCATTAAAATGGACATAGTGAAAAGCTGCACGAGTTACTGTCCTTGCTCTCTCCCACTCCCAGTCCCTGGCTAGTCGACGGACTGCCCCGGCGCCCCACGCGCTCACTAAGTCGTCGCATACCTCCACTAAGTAATCTACACCTGCATTTAAAATGTAAGCTTATTTAAAATCATTATTAAAACAATTTGATTAACATTTACGTGTCAGTACAGTAAACCTACCTTGTTCTCTATCTTTTGTCGCAGGCACTATTGGTTTAGGAACCGGTTCTGAAGATTTCAAACTAGCCAAACTTTTGCTCGTTTTTGGTATTCTTGCTGTAGCCGCTCTATTAGCTGATGAAGCTCTTTCATTCCTTCTAGCAATTGTCGCACTCCTTATATTTCTGTTACTTAACCTACCGTTAACGGAACCTTCTCTTCGTAAAATTTTGGTATTTTGATCACTGCTCGAAGTTGATGATGCAGTAACAGACCCAACGTTTGTACTACCTGACACGTTGCTGGCATTTTCACTGTTATCAAAGTTCTTGGCATTTGCTTTAGCCCGTCGACTTTCTGGATCGCATACTGATTTAGACCGCATTGAGCTAAACTGTTCTCGTCTACGCACCGCAGTAGGAGCACGACGAAATCGCCTTTTGTTGTTTGCTTCTTCTTCACTATCACTTGTTGACGATGGCAAAGAGCTGAATGATGAATTTATGACGGGTTCAACGCTAGAAACACTTTCCCATCTTTTTAAAACAGGCTCTGTGCCATCAGAAAGCTTAACATTTTCAAGTGAAGAAATAATAGGCAAAAGTATAGGTGGCAATCTTATATCACTACTAGTAGATGTAGAATGGGATGCGTCTGTGTCCTGAGAAACACTACGTTCTGAGAAGTTAACTCGTCTTTCATTTAATGGTTTTCGAGCTGTGGAACTTCGTTGTAACTTTCGCACAGGCGATTTAATCGGTGCGTTGTCTGAAGATGGAACATTTGTGTCACTAGTATTGTTTTTAAAGTCAGAGTCGTCTGCTTCGCAATGCTGCATGGTTATTACTACGTCTGGAAGAGCTGCTATTTCAGTCTGCGTAGCACCAGTTTGGGTAATGATCGTTGAAGTTTCAATTACATATTCCTTTTCAGGTTCAGGGTTTTTCATTTGAGTGTTAGTGCTTGCAGTAGCGAAACATTTGTTTTCAGACCTAGATTTAAATTGTCAGTTGAAATATTGTAATATCATAGTATCTTGTCGGAATAATAAGAAATTCATAATTGAACTGACCTTAGTAGCTCCCAGTTGGTACGGGCATTGTTTATGATCTGATCTCGTCGAGCGGCGTGCTGTTCCGTTCCTCCAAGTGCACAGTATGCTGCACGAGCCGCTTCCTTATTATTTCTCCAAGCCATAGCGGCTCTACGAACCTACAGCAAAGACAGTAATGATAGTGATTTATAGAGAGTAACTTAGGATCGATTTTATATTGAATTTCATCAATGTCCGTTGTTTACTTACTTGATCAGTGACGTGCATATTAGTCAGCGTTACTAAGTTTGGTAGATATGATACCAAAAATGGTGTACAGTCTCCACCCAAAGCCACAGGATTTCCATCTAGAGACACTTCTGTGAGTGAAGTCACCTCAGCTAGCGACGACATGTCTTCGACACTGAGGAAGTCACTTCACTTATCAACACGGAATCGCATTAAGCCGGTCAGATGAAACTTTATGTCTATGTAATAAGAGCGAGTCGTAGTGCGTTTCACTTAGGCGGCGCAAGCGGAAGCGAAACGCCAAACGTCTTTTTCCTCTTATTGCATGGACACAAATGCTTTTTCTCGATGGCTTAAGCCGATTCCGCGTTAATACGTGTGGTGACTCCAAGTCAATGAATATAATACAACATTTTTTTTATTACACTAAACTGATTTATAACACATAGGTAACCAAACTTTTTTTTTATAAAACAAGTAGGTACTTACTTACCTTTGCAAGTCATTGTTACCAAGGTATAGTTTTTGTAATTTTGGTGTATGTTGGAATCCCATTAATTTTCTCAGTCGATTCCTCTTTAGATTTAGCTCCCTTAGAGATACTAGACCTTGGATATCAGTCTGTCCTATACATTTTATTTGATTCCCAGCTAAATTGAGCACCTTGAGTTCACTTAGATTAGATAAACCACCCACTTTGCTGATTCTGTTCCCATGCAAATCCAACACTTCTAACTTTATGAGGTTTGACAAGCCTTCTATTCTTTTAATTCTGAAAACCAATAGATAATTAATGAAGTGTCGTAATTCATTTATGTTTATAAATTAATTCTTTATTTTTAATTTCGAAATATATTTTTGAATAACGTATGTTACATAAAGCTTGCCAATTGTGAACATTTATGTGACGTAAAGCCTATCCTGTTGTAAAATTATTCATGTTACCTGTTTTTGCCCATCAATAGCACTCTGAGACTAAATAACCTCTCGAGAGATGTAATTTTATCCATCTGATTGTCATAGACATCTAAAAACACTAGTTTTCCGAGATCGAGCGGTGACAACCCTGACAAACTATTGATTAAATTGTGTTGCAGTGATAATAGTCTCAATCCTGGCTCTGCTACAATATGAGGAATTGAGGACAGACCTCGCCTAGAATTGTAAAAATATATTACAATTATAACAAATTATAGATACTATCATATTTATGTAATTTAAAATTGGAAGTGCTGCAGTATAACTTACTACAAATGTAGAAATTAATTCAAAAGGAAACACGATTAATATAATATTTTAATTGTAATAATATTCATAATAACAAGAAGACGTCGGTTCGATCCGACCGGATCGAAGGAATTTTTTCTGAGTGTTCGATCTTTGTATTAATGATTACAACAAACTAGTTGAGTAATTTCACAAAAAATATTTGAATATCAATTCAATAAAAATTTAAAATGTAATAATATTTTTTAACAATTAAAATTCGAATTTAAATAAGGCATAGTATACTTTATACGACACCATGCTCTTAAACGATAAAAGGGTAACCGAATCCCGTTTCATCTGGTATTATCAATATTGATTGTACATTAGACATACCTGTCAAGGCTGATTCTGTCTGGTAGTCTATCTTTTTCCTGTGGTGTCCGAAACAACTGAACTCTACCTTCGCCCACAGCTTGCAGATTAATGGGTTCCTCTCGACCATCGTCTTTTGGTGCATAATCATTACTGGAAACAACGTCATGCTTAAAACGAAAATTTATTGGAATAATAAACAGGTCTATAGTCCATTTGTTTAGGTACTTAACTGAATGTAAACAATCTTGAGATGTCTATTTAATGAAATATACATTTATAAAATGATTTTTACTTACCTTTAAATACAAAATACATATACTTAGCTTCATATCAAATATCCATGCCCAATGTTATACCTATTGATTTGTAAAGTATATGTTTCAATAAAAAGACGAATTAGATTGTTTACATTTAATTAAGTAAGAACTAAACAAGTTGACTATAGGTCACTTTTCTTAAAAAAAAAGGTCGAGTTCCTTTTTTAATACCTACCTACTACTACTACACTTGCGATCAAGAGTTATTTTCCAAATAAAAAATTGGTCTACATTTTAGTTATTTTCGCAGTTTGGCACCCGTATATAGTTTGCAGCTTTATTACGATCATCAACTTTTAACAAGTTGTGACGTGTGTGATGTTAAATAATGAGTTGCTATTAAGTTTTTTTGCAGGCACACGAAAACTGTAGGTATACGTAAACGAGAATACATAATATATAACATTTTGTTGTCACTTACCCTGTAAGTAAAGTGTGTGAACGTGTAAATGTAGCTCTAGGGTCTGCGAGTGCTGGTCGAATTTGCAAAAACTGTCGGCCATCGCCCGTTGAACCTGCGTCTACTCTCGGCCCGCCTGCATCGAGGGAATGAGCCGATCGACCCCTTGTGCGAAAAGCTATTTTTCGCACCTATACGTATTCAAAATATTAGCACAATATGTGTAATTATTACTGATACCAACTTTATTAGGTACTACGACTTTATGACACTTATGTAAAAGTAATCTATATAATAATTATCGTTGATGTTACTTACGTTCCCGCGGTTGTATGTAATAGGCATCAGTTTATAAATAATAGCAACTATGATAAAAAACTTTTATACTATTGGCCCCATCAGGTACAGTTTTATTTTTTATAAAAATAAATTCGTACAAAAGGCAGTTTTGGTCCATTTTATCAGTATCAAACCGTTGCTAAGAAACGTTTAATTGATGTTAACAACCAATGTGAATTATAAATCTACACTACGGATACAACTTTTTTATGAATAATAAAATATTGATTAACATACTACTTTTACTATTTTTATTGTTTAATTATG
>NW_020653852.1:16752256-16767501 GCF_003589595.1 Hyposmocoma kahamanoa | reverse complement strand
AATATTGATTAACATACTACTTTTACTATTTTTATTGTTTAATTATGAATTTAATAATATTTTAATGTATCGTCGTTGTCAGGCCACCGCAAAAGTCAAGAACAAAAAAAAATGTGTGCGACCATAACTTTATATGAACCTGCCTCTAAAACGATGTTGGTAAAAGGTTGGAGAATGGTTGAAGGGGTCGTATTCCAGAACTCTACTCAATGCTCAAGTCAGGATTTCAGTATGATTTAAAGCACTAGAAATCATACTCAAGTCTTGCAATTAGGGTAGTATTTCCAGTGCTTGAACTCATACTCAAGTCCTGACTTGAACTTGGAGTTTTTATTCCAGAACATTACTCAAGCGTTTGAATCGTTAAGAATCTGTAATCGGAGTTCACCTGAGTAATGGCAGAGGAAGTGACAGCTTACGTCTTAATTTTAGAACAATGCTTGAGATTCGTTTCAGTTTTACTGTTACCTAAACGGTATTCAACTGTAAAATCTTGTCTTGAGTGTTGTCAAAATCTGTATTTACTTGAGTGAGGTCCTGGTTGCGCTTGAGTACATAATAATCGGCGAAAAAATTACAAAATTACGATGAAACCATTTGAGCATTTTGATCTTTATCAAAATGTATTAATGATGAATATCATTTTCAATTGCTTCAGATGTTGAAAGACCTACAAGATCCGTACGACATGGAAGATTTGGTAAAAAAAAAATAATTTAACCTATCATAGCAGATGAGTGAAATCAGACAACCGTGGTTACCCAATTGCACCTGAAATACAGATTCTGGTTTGCTTACGGTTTTATGTACTGGATCATTAAAGTTAACGATTCTTTTATGAGGAACTGTAGGTATATGATTTTATTACAATATGATTCCGGAGTATGTGTTAAGATTGTCATTTCCTGAGTATAAAAGTTACATTCAAAGTAACTTATAAAATGGCGTTTTCAAGTGTAATATTTTACCAATGTCGTATTTCCAGTGCTTGAAATCATACTCAAGTTCTTGCCATTAGGGTCGTACTTCCAGTGCTTGAAATCATACTCAAATCCTGACTTGAGCATTGAGTAGAGTTCTGGAATACGACCCTTAAATCTTTCTAATTTGTGGTTACTAGTACAGCCACGTAACACATAGTGAGAAGGTACATCTTTTACAAATATTATTTTTATTTCAAGTTTATTATGAAGAAAAAACGAAGAAAGAAATAGTGATGAAGAAAGTTAGAACTATATTCCTTATTTTAAACCAAATTATAAATGATTTTACCCTAAAAATTCCAACAATTACGAATTTAAAGTTTTTGTTCAAAGTGATAAAAAATAAAATGTGATTTAAGTGAAAGTGAAAACATAAATATTGACTCCCGTCCTCCCGTCGCTTAAGACTATTTAAAAAACCAAAAATGTGTAGTCTGATGCGCTGTTGTCCGTACTTACTAATTCAAAAGTCGTCTATACTGTGGAATGTAAAATAAATAAATAAAAAAATCCTTTACTTATTTAGTACCAGTCGATCCTATTACTAATTTAATAAGTCATGTAACAATCAATCAATTCTATTACTAAAAATAGTAACTAGTAGATTAGTAACTATTTCGATTCACAACCGATGTTTGATCAACAATAAAAAATAGTAACTTAGTAGATCGGTAACATTTCGATTCACAATCGATATTTGATCAATAATCGAAAAGTGTAGTAGGTAACTAATTATTAGTAACTAATGGATATTTCAACAATCGAATTATTTCGATTATGTTTATAACCGAATAATCCGATTATTTCTAGTAATTATCGCCCATCGCTGTTCAGTGCGGGAATACATACACATCCGATTTTGTGCCTGATAGTCGGATCCACAAACTAATAAGAGTCGGATCTGACCATCGGATCGGATTCACTCAATACACGTCCGATAGGCGTCCGAATCTTTCGTCAAACTTTTTCTGAACTAACTGCAGTGTTGCCAATTTGTGGAGAATTCCCCAAATGCAGGGAATTTCAACTCATAAGCTCGTTCGGGGATTTTGTGGGGATTACGCTATGTGAGGAAAATGCCCTCGCATACTAGCATTTTATCATATTCTTGTTACATTGATGATCACTGATAAAAACACTGTTTATTTGTTTATGAACGATATTGATATTTTTTCAACATCGCACATGCCCCGCTTATATAGCAACATTTATATAGAATTATTAGCAAATCCTTATATGTATAAATTTATCCGTTAGTATTAGAATCACTTTGGCTTGAATTGAAAAATTACTACTATTATAAGTCACCGACAATAGCCTGGTTCTTAAATAGGATGATGATGATCAGTCGGTGCGAGTTGAGCGCGCGACCCTTTCTCACGTTTTGGACGATCTCCGGTATAAAAAAAAGAAAACAGCTGTTGCCAAACAAAGCCGAGCAGTAGGTATTTTAATACCACAACTTGCCACTCGGCAAGATTAAATATTAAGGTGTAAACTTAATTCAACTTGTTGAGTTTATTTCTAATTATAGCATAACGTATATGTATAGATGGACACATTTTGACTTTCTTAATTATTTGATATATTTTTAAGCGTAACAATAGTAATATAATAAATACTGAGAATGAACCAATATTGTTACATGTGGAAAATAAGGTCTTTGCTCTCCCTAAATTTATAATCTTGATTTTTGGGGATATTAAATAATTTGCATTGGCAACGCTGCCAATCGGAGGGAAGGATGTGTTTTTCGTCTCCCGCAAAAGTATAGAGAGCAAAAAGGGAAAAAATGTAATTTTTATGTCAAATTTGCGTTATAGTACATACCAGCCTGTAGTTAGATGGAATAAAAATAAACAGTGATGTTGTAGACAAAGAGTACATTGTATATTAGTGATGGTATCTAGTCTACATTTGCTAGATATCTTTCTCTTTGGAGTTTCTGAATGAAAGTGAATGAATCTGGCAGGACTAAGCTAGCCGAAAAAAAATACACAAAAACAAAACAACATAGCGAAGCAACATTGACATCGGCCAAAATAATCTTCTTGTTCTTGAAGGAGACTGAAAAAAATTCACAAAAAGCACAAAGTAAAAGTTTAGCGAAGAGTTCAAATACGTGTGGTCATCGTTGATTGATGAGTGCAAAGTTTCCCCAATTATTTTCTTTCCGCACCATACGAAAGCTATTTTCGTCTCTCTCACCATTTGCAGTGATGGTGCGATACTTTGCAAATCCCTTTGAAGACTTCAGCTCGTCCAATGTTGCAGAAATAAACCAGCATGACATAAAAAAACAAATAGACGCTCATATATCGAATATCACCAAACGTTTACAGCCATCGCGCAAGAATGTTGACGGTGGATTGTACGTCGGAATTACCGGCGTTGCTTATATGTTTTACTATTTGTCTAAAAACCCCCTGTTGTCAGAGCACAAAGCGATGTACCTCCAGAAGGGGATCGAGTACCTAAAGCCTGCTATGGAGACATCTGCGGGCGACAAAACATCGTTTTTACTCGGCGACGCGGGCACATACGCCCTGGCTACAGTGTTATATAAAGAAGCTGGCGATGACGAGTTCCACGAGTCACTAAAAGCCTACAAGTCACTATACAACTCATACTTGCATCCCAAGTTCCTGAAATGTGGTGGCGACGAGTTCTTTGTGGGCCGATCGGGCTACCTCGCTGGTGCACTGTGGATCAGTCGCGAGCTCAAAATGAATGTCTTTTCTCATGCTGAATTGTACAAAATTTGTGATATGATTCTTTCCAATGGAAGGGAATATGCAAAGAAGCACAGGAGCCCATGTCCTCTAATGTATCATTATTATAATACTGAATATCTGGGAGCAGCACATGGAATTAGCTTCATTTTGCAAATGCTCATGACCGTTCCTGGCTATCTAGACGAGAATAAGTCTGCAGCACAAGATGTCAAAGTATCTTTGGACTACATCGCCTCTTTGCAGACTGATGAAGGTAACTGGCCTTGCTGCTTAGAAGAGATAGGGCTAAGTGACCATAAGTTGGTACATTGGTGTCATGGAGCTCCTGGTACTGTTTACCTCATGGCTAAGGCATACAAAACATTTAAAGATGAAAGGTACTTAAATGCATGTATCAATGCTGGTGAGGTTGTATGGAACAAAGGGCTGCTCCGAAAAGGTCCTGGAATATGTCACGGTGTAGCTGGCAATGGATATGTTTTTTTGCTCCTACACAGGCTGACTGGAAATGATAAGCATTTGTTTAGAGCAAAGATGTTTGCAGATTTTATGAACACAGATGAATTTGTCCGAGAGGCACGTTTACCTGACAACCCAGAGAGTCTTTATGAAGGCACTGCTGGTACTGTATGTTACTTGTCAGATTTGTTGATACCTGATAAGGCAGAATTTCCGTTCCAAGATGTTTTTACTGTGTATGACTTCTAATATCTATTATAGAATATTTTCTTAGGAACATCCTGTTGAACTTGTGTAATTTTGCAATTTATTCTTAGTATTTTTCCTTTAGGCAAACATTTGTTACAGTGTTTATCTGTAATTTTGTAATCATCATGTCAACCATTCTGCATACATAAGTCTGTTGACAGTAATGATTCACCAATTACAATTAGCATGTCACTAGAGTTCAATAAAATTTTTCAGTCAGCCCGTTGTGTCATTTTCTTTTTATTGTTGCTACCATGAACTCCATTTCCTTAAACTTATTTCTCACAGCTATTTTACCTATAGAATTCTCTGTATTGACTAAGTTATTTAAGTATGAAAACATTAATAATGCAGTAAATTTTCATTGCAACAATGCAAATAGCGAAATTGCAATTCACAAAATGTTTGCTGCTAATCAAATTAAAACTAGCAGTATCCACACTCAGTACAACACTTCATTTGCGATTCCACATTACTATCCAAGAATTGGAATGATTCTTAACACTTCTTGTAATAACTGGTTTACAGTTCTAGATAATTTGAGGGCGCCAGCTATATTCAAGAGTCCTTTCAAATGGTTTGTTATTGCGCAAGATTTTAATTCCACTATTGGTGTATTGTCTCAGTACCCTATAGAAATTGATTCTGATATTACAATTATTAAAAAAATTGACAACAACATTTTCAATTTGCATGAAATGTATAATACTGGTTTCTATACTAGCGGACAATTAAAAGTAAAGAAGATAGGGCGATGGGATTCGTCGCTACGTTTGGAGAAGCGTCGACGTACGGACCTTTCCGGTGTTAAGTTGAAATGCACGGTAGTGATTACACAGAAGGTGATGAACGAGACGTTCGAGGCGTATACCGAGAGATCGAAACTGTCTAAGTCGGATACTTTACACAAACTAAAGTATTACACGTTGTTGAAATATCTACGAGACATGTATAATATGAGGTAAGTAAAGTTCTGATTCTTCGGTAGTCTGGAGTAGAATAAATTGGAGAATGTAGGGATTAGACTGATTAGTAGGTATTAAATTTACTAGCTACAAGCTTCGACGGACGAATTCGTGGGGGTACCTGCGCAACGGCAGTTTTGATGGAATGATCGGCACGCTACAGAGACTGGAGGCTGACATCGGAGGTTCACCTATTTTCTTTCGTCAGGAGCGTGCCAAAGTTCTTGATGCCACTATAGAAGTATGGCCTTCAAGGTAGGTTAAGAAAAACTAATTTAATTAAATTTTTATTGAATTGTATGTTCAATTCAATTCAATTGTAATATTCAATTATTTTTTGTGAAATTACTCCACTAGTTTGTTATAATTATTAATACAAAGATCGAACACTCAGAAAAAACTCCTTCGATCCGGTCGGATTCGAACCGACGTCTTCTTGCATAGGTACCGTGCCAGACGCTATACCAACTAAGCCACGGAACGAACCAACGGACCTCACGAATTTTTCTATGTGCTTGCGTCGTGTCTTTGTACCTACTTGGTCTTTCAACGACTTTTTAGTCGTAGCGCCATCTATGAGAAATCTATGACAGATTTATCACCCAGTTAGTACCTTTACAGCTACCAGTCCTGGCGAGAGATGATGCTATTCACTGTATTAATTAAATTTTTATTGAATTGATATTCAATTTATTTTTTTTGTGAAATTACGCCACTAGTTTG
Organism: Hyposmocoma kahamanoa; assembly: GCF_003589595.1. Lineage (NCBI taxonomy): Eukaryota > Metazoa > Arthropoda > Insecta > Lepidoptera > Cosmopterigidae > Hyposmocoma > Hyposmocoma kahamanoa. The sequence goes on along the minus strand of NW_020653852.1, from coordinate 16,761,387 downwards.
TTATAATTATTAATACAAAAATCGAACACTCAGAAAAAATTCCTTCGATCCGGTCGGATTCGAACCGACGCGACGTCTTCTTGCATACCGTGCCAGACGCTATACCAACTAAGCCACGGAACGGACCTCACGAATTTTTCTATGTGCTTGCGTCGTGTCTTTGTACTTGGTCTTTTAACGACTTTTTAGTCGTAGCGCCATCTATGAGAAATCTATGACAGATTTATCACCCAGTTAGTACCTTTAAAGCTACCAGTCCTGGCGAGAGATGTCGCTGTTCACTGTATTAATTAAATTTTTATTGAATTGATATTAAATTATTTTTTTGTGAAATTACTCCACCGATCGAAGGAATTTTTTCTGAGTGTTCGATCTTTGTATTAATAATTAAAACTAATTTACTTTTATTAAGATTGAAATTAATCAAATTAAGTAAGTCTTGTAGAAGCGCTGCAGTGCAGTGACGCTTCTGAGGCGCGGCAGCCCAAAGAGTACATTGTTATGTATGTACTATCATCGCCACTACTAATTTTCTTACAATATTATCTTGAGTATTGTCCAGTCTGCGTAAGTGCCAGGTCTGTTGTGGTGCTGCAGCTGCGCTTCTAAATATTGTATGAAAATTAGTAGTGTTGACGCGACTGCAGCGCTTCTATAAGCGTCTGATTTAAAGGCGACTTAAGGTTCAACTTACATTGCCGTGGAACGGAATGGAAGCGAATTTTGTAACCATGCCATAAATGAACTCTATACCGATTTGCGTAGCGTATAAACGGCGGGGACCACTTTCGGAAACTATGTGCTAGCCCTACTGCTACTTTTTCACTGAGTGAAGAAAACTTTCATATGTTTGTAATAGGTGGCGTTACGGCAAAAAGCCTTTAAAACAATAATTTTGCATTCGGCAATAAAAATAAGTGAAAAAGATTTTTACATAATTAATTTATTTAGTATTACATTATTAGTACATTTCGTGTTTCTTAATTCTTTATCACCTGTTGGCTTTATAGCCAAAGCTGAATAGATAAATACATAATAAACAAGCATTCGTAGGTCCTCTGCTAACTTGTTGCGTAGCTAAATTGAGAGAGTGATATCCCTGGTTTGGCGTAAAAGTCATTATTTGTGGTTGTTCGATATTTGGACATAAACATCAACCTATTTATACGTCACACTGCTGGGCACGGGTCTCCTCTCAATATCACTAATAAATCGTATTTTTTATTTTATTTTTTATCTTCTACTTATTATTAAATTATATTTAATTTGGTCAGGCCTGTTTTCATTTTACGGCACCCGAAACATCCTGGTGGCTACTACTCGATCTTCACGCGTCCATTGACTAACAGCGTGTGGTACTGCATGATGGCCGTTCTAACCCTTGCGGGGACCATTCTCACCATGCTGGTAAAGCTTCGCATATTGCGACATCCTGGTGATGATGTTGACGCCTCGCCTAGTCTTGCTCTGCTCACAATTTGGAGCGCCGTTTGTCAGCAAGGTAGGCTGAATATATTTTGTCTAAATATAAAATTGTGGAAAAAAAGGCAGTAGAAACCATTTCAAATTCAAACTGCAGGTTTAACACTATCAAGAAATTCAACGTCTATCAAGTTAGTGATCTTCGTAACATTCCTGTTCACTCTGACTATCTATCAGTACTACAATGCAATTGTCGTGTCTACGTTGCTCCGTGAGGCACCCAAGAATATAAGAACTCCCAAAGATTTACTCAACAGTAACTTGGATGCTGGAGTTCATGATGTGCTCTACAACAGGGACTTTTTCACGGTATGTACTGAGAATTAAAAATTAAGATTTGCGAAATCGTACTAAGCGTAATAATCGTCTTTCAAATTGGCTCCAAGTCAATACTAGTGAAGCAACAGACCTCTGCTTCTGGTTCCGTAACTGCGGAAGTTTCGCACGCTTTTTAACATTTGTTTCCGTTTCTGCTTCCGCAACCTTTATACATCCGTCCAAAACAATTAGGTACTGTCAAATAAATAATACACAACCAAATTAAAAGACGCATGATGCGAATGAAGCTTCATACTTCACATTGCCTTTTAATTGGGTCGAGTATATAAAGCTACAGGTGAGGACTGAAAATCAGCAATGCCGAGTCTTTAACCTTTTGTCCACATCACTGAATTGTTTTTTTTCTATTCATTTTCTAAGTATTGTGTTCCTTATGTTTTGTGGAGAAATAAATACCTTTTTATTTTTACTTTTTTTTCTTTATTACTTATTTGAAAGTAATTGTTGCGGACAAATGTCGGACAGAGAATGAGTGTCGACCCCCAGACGCGCGTGCCGATTTCTTGGCGGTGGAGCGCGCGTTTTTTAACAATTTTGTGTCAAGTGCATTTATGAAACCAAAATCAAGCCGTTTGGAATTTTTTTCGTCATGCGCCTGATGGTGAGGTTACACGGCTATCCATAACAATCGCAGTGCCACTCAGAATCGCAAAGATCTAAGGGGCACTGCAACTGCGCCCGTCAACCTGAGACATAAGTTGACAAGTCGCATGTGTCTGTAATTTAGAGGATGGAACTATTTTGTTGATATCTGTAAAATAGTTAGGTACACTTCCGCTAAGATTTACTTTTGTCATCTGTTTTCATTATGAATTTATGACACTTCCGTTGCATCGCTAGCCAATACCAAGCACTGTAGTATTTATTACCTACGCTGTAACTGCATAGGCGAGGTGTAGCATGTCATTGTGTCATTATAACTATGTGTTTGTTTTTTCCTTTCCAGCGTACAACCGACCCAATAGCTTTAGAAATGTACAGTAGAAAGATAGTTACGCCTGTGGCATCAAATTTTTTAAACCTGGAGTACGGAATGGCACTCGTCAAAAAGGGTGGCTTTGCATTCTTGGTGGATAACTCGATTGCTTACGGGATAATGAGGAATACGTTCAACGAGCGAGAGCTATGTGATGCTCATGAAATCGCCTTGTATCCTCCCCAGAATATGGTCTCTGTTGTGAAGAAAGGCTCGCCGTATAAGGAACATTTCGCTTATGGGTAAGAAATAGAAAAAGAAATTAAGGTTTAATAATAATAATAATAATAATAATAACGCACACACTCAACATAGCCCCGCACTAGGGAAACCCTGTGTCGCGGGTGCTATGGACACACACATAGACAACCACAAATTACACCCAAACTCACGAGAGAAATAAATGTAGGCCATACAAATATTTCTCCCGGCCCGGGAATCGAACCTGGGACCTCTGCGTGGCAGTCCGGCATGGTAACCGTTCGGCCACAGAGGCAGTCAATCTTTCAAAAAAGTTTTCCGCATCTTTGTGTGCTTGGTGTACAATGGTAATGAGCGGGTGGATCGATTGCGCTTTTTAATATCTGCGGCTTTATTGAAATTTCATACAATACCTACGATTCATACGAACACGCACGTAAACATGATCTTATCTAACATTATACGTATTCTAGATGTGATAAATTGTAGTGGGAAGTCCATATACTGCGTGGCATCAGAGATATTAGGTCATGTGTGTCAGCAAAGAGCGGGTAGTCTATAGTAAGTTGTGTTAGGTAGGACTTTTTATATAATATCAAGTGACACGCCTGTCCATAACAGTTACAGTGCTACTCAAGAGCTTTAAATCGCAAAGATCTGAGGGGCACTGCCCACTGCGCCCCTCACCCTGAGACATAAGTTGACAAGTCCCACGTGCCTATAATTTCACCAGTACCCTTACCCTTCAAAACCGGAACACAGTAATGCTGACATTACTGCTTCGTGGCAGAAATAGGTCAAGTGGCAGTACCTACTCCCCTAGACGAACTGCTACTTAAAACTTCTGCGGACGATTTGTACCTACCGAGTTTAAGATAACTTAAATTTGCAGACTCCGTAAGATGTTTGAATCGGGTTTGATGCAACGTATCAAATCAATTTGGGATGAGCCACGTCCGCGATGCGTACGGACGGCTGACAGCCAACTGGTCGCGGTGTCCGTGCGGGAATTCTCCATGCCTTTGGCAGCGCTGGCTGCGGGCGCTTTAGCTGCTGTCATCGCTTTTGCAGCCGAAATGATTAGCTGCAGGAGTCGATACCCTTCCATTCAATTCCAACATTAAAATTATTAAGTACACATAAAGCTACTTTTTCACCGGCGAGACGAGACGAGATTTGGAGAGCTTGTTTTTAAAAAGGCAAATGTTTGGAACTTCGCTTTACTTCCCTTGTACAACCCATCAAAAACATGCAAGTGAAAAAGGGGCCAACTACAGAACAACCTAATTTATTACTTTTATTTACTTAATTGAATTTAAGTAGATGCTACATTTAATTAAAGTGCTTTGAAACTTAACTATAAAAATATACAACAATACCAATAATGTGGAAATTTTTATTTATTACTTACATTAATTAAAATCAAAATAAAGAATCAAACTTAACCATTAAAACACGACAACAAATATATACCTGATTTAAGGGCTCGCCACACTTATCGCTACGGAATCGCAATAAGCCGGTCTGAAAAGCTTTAAAAGTAAGCATGTATTAAGAGAAAAAAAGTTGTGCGTTTTGCGTCTGCGGTCCAAGCGGCAGCTAAACGTGCAACGTCTTTTTCGCGTGGCGACTCCCCTATTAGTAACATTGTTGAACATATTAGACTACCTACACAAAATCAACCTTGAAATGTTCAAAACTAAGACAGAAATAAACAAAATTAAGAGTGTATCATTATAAGCCATGGTCATTAGGATCAAGTGCTTGGCCAAGGCCTAGCTACGTTAAAGAATTTAATACCTAAATTCTTTAACGTAGCTAGGGTAACACTGGAATGTGTATCTAATACACTGAATTCACAAGGACCAAAACATACTGACAAGTTTATCAGTTTTTGTTCCATAAACATAAGTACACCGGAATACTCGGGTCATATAATTGCAGACCACAGAAGTATTCCTAGTTCACAAGTAAGTATAAAACAAATCTAAGCCTAAACTCACGTCTACTGAAAAAAAACCTCATTGCATTGTATGCGCTGTACGTCTCCATAAGTATGTTTATAACATGTGGCTGGAGACAATTTGTGAAATCCGAGAACGTGTCAAGTATAAAACATTTCTGTAATTAAATTAATAATATAAAATTCAAATTGTAATAATGTGGTTATTTGGTTACTTATATACCACTTACGAAGTTACTTATCGATAAGGCGATCAGAGAGAAAGTGTATATTTAAGTATAATGAGCGGAAAAGGCGTGCGTTTGCGAAATATACAACGTCTTTTTCGCACATATTACAAAGACAAGGGCTGTTTTATGACTGGCTCAAGCCGTGTCCGCGTTCATAAGCGTTGTGACTCCTTTGAGCGTACAAAATTTAACTTCGAAATAACAAGTGTATAACTAAGTGTTCAAGTTTAGACAACCTTCAATGAACGTAGGTTAGATATTAAATGCGATGAACAAAGGAATTTAAACTTATTTATTAAGATATAAAAATAAAGTAAATTAAGTACTTAACAGTGTAATAATTTAAATAAATTCAATTAATATGGCATAGAACATGTAGAAAGAATTTGTGTATTGGCGCAATAGATGTATGAAAAAATAGGGGCAATATATTAACTAGAAATGGCAAGTGTGAAGCTGATATACATAGAGTGAAATCAGGTAAACAGAACTCTGGCTGCCTATAAGAGTAGCAAATATGTGTCAAAAAAGGCATTTCTGGCTGCTTATGGGAGCACGTTGGCAGAAGAAATATATGAATAATATGAAAGTAGTTCGAATACTATAGAGAAGAGGTCGTTGCTCTGCAAGTGTGGTGTAATTATCAGAGTCAGAAGGAGGAAGAGTATGACGAGAGCGTTGTAGTGTGAATAATTATGTAGTGACGAGGATAGAAAAGGAATTGCATTGATGGTGTGGTCAAATGGAAATGATGGATGCTAGTGAAATATCGACATAAATGGAACGTGGTATTTCTAAAGGTCATTTTTTAAATCTCAGACTGAGGATGTAACCAAAAATGACCAGGGTCAAAAGTACCGACGATACACGCACATGTACGAAAAGATTGGTGCGAGTGGATAAAACGAACGATGTACGCCAGGAGTGTAACAGAAACAGATGGAGGTCTGTATTTTGTGCCTGCACAGGTGGCAGACGGGCGTGATGGTACGAGTATGTGTGTAATTTAATTTAAATTTTATAATCTAACGGAATGAAATGGTTTTGGCATGACTTTACATTAACAAAATAATTATTATCTAAAATACAAGAAAATATAAAAATAGGAGCTAAATTGATATTTAAAAAAAAACACTTTTCTTTCTTTGGATGATAAAGTGAATGTTTAGTAATATTATGGTAATGTTGCATTATGTGTGTCCGTGCTTAGCTGTAATCTTTAAGTCTTCATACCAGCTAACCAGTTCTGGGATTTTATCAAAGTCAATCAAGCCCTTTTCAACGTACTTTAAGATGTATTCGAGCAAATTGGTTACTCGGAATTTTATTGCTGTCGCCAACATTTCAACTATATTATTATCTGAAAGTTTATTTGCAAGTTTCACGGCGCATCTCTGCAATAACTCCGGCATCGCGTAATAAGACCCCAGCTCAATGAGGCTTTCCAAATTCTCGTCAGGTAGATTTTTCAGATATATATACTTTTTTAGATTTTCCAGTACTTCAATGCTCGCGACTGGAATCTTTACGTGACCTTCGTTTGTTTCTTTCCATTGGCTATTGAGCATTGTGTGAAAAACTGGGCTGGTACTAGCAAGTACTGCCTTGTGGACGTTCACTGTCCCTTTTTCACAGTGCAGCTTGAAATCGGTCCCCTCTGTATCCTCATACAGATTTGCAAATTGGTTGACTGTAGGAGCTGTATCTATATTTACAGATAAATCGAAATCGAATTGACAATTTAAATACGCTTCTTCTGTATAGTAGTGAAATTGGTGCCAATTTTCAGTGTCGGTAAAGGAAAAATCTGTTATATTTGTTTTAGCGCTGGAAACCTTGCAAATGTATAATAAATCATCATGTATAAGTACATTGATGAATCTGACGTTGATAATTATTTGAATTCCCATAGCTTCTATCCCATACTTGGCGACATCTATCTTAACTTGGAAGCCTTTGCCTCCACAGAAATAGATTGGACTGGTGTGTGTGAAAATATTTTTTTTGTCTTTCGTAGTTATAAAAACTTTATAGTTTAAAAGCAACTTGTTATTACTACTTTCTACGACTTGCTGCTCTTTTACACTCATTCTGGAACCAAAATAGAAGTGTTATTTCGTTAACTGTTAAAATGGTTCTCTTTTATTTTAATTTCTATTTTCGTAGCATACAATTGTAATGGATGATGCAGTTGACAATGTGCCGGCAGCCGAATATTCGGCGCTTCGCCGAGAGCGTGGTCGAATATTCGGTATTCGGCCAAATCACTATTAGTGGTATCTCTAATTAGCACCCAAATTATTTAATAAATTACCGGATGCTGTTAAAGAATTAAATTGTAGACAATTTAAAATGAAATTGCATAATTTGTTAGTTACTCAATGCTACTACAATATTGATGATTTTTACTTGATTACATAAAATGTAAAGAAGGATGGCGACATCCCGTGAATTTTGTGACTCAGTGTTTTTGACAACGTGCATTAAAGAGACCTATCAATTCTTGTGATTCATTATCAAAGCATTAAAAAAGCTAATTGAGTACAGTTTGTAAAAGCTGGAGGTTATAAACTTGATATAGGTTATGTTTATAACATTGTCCTGTATTTCGCTTCGGATGTTCATTCGCAGTAGCAGAAAGCAACAACTTTTCAGTTTGTTCCTAAAAATAATAATGCACTTGCTGAATATTCCTAAATCTGCCAAACTCTGCCACATTTAATACAACGTTAACATGTGCTGTCGTAATGAAAATGAATAAATATTGAATCTGCCCAAATACCAGAAATCTGCCACAAATGGTCACACTGTTCTCAATCTCAAAGTGACATTGTCATTGGCAGAGGTCTCTATGTCAAAACGGTCCTTTGCTAACTTTCGTGTCTCTCATTAACTTAGAGGATGGGAAAAAATAAACATTTAAATATTGTCTAAACATTTTTGTCACATTGTGTTTTATTTTTTATTATATGTCATTATTGTTTAATTGATTATTTGATCAGGTATTTTATAGCTTTAATGTTTTATGTGTGTACCATAAAATAACCAATACTTTAGGTTGGTAAACATTCAATCATGCTTAAAATGAAACGTACGTACAAGAACGTTACCATAATCTATTGTCGAACTGAATCAATTGCGTCGTGTTCTTGCATCTATTCTAAAATACATTGTTTTGCAATTTCTTAATTAATTTTCTTAATTTCCGACTTCTAAAAATATATTAAACTACAGCAATCGGCAGATTTTACCTCAGCTAAATACGATGAGATCATCGTCGTAAAGAAGACCAAAATACATACGTCAACTGAAAGACAAAATCGAACACACCTGGAAAGGCAAAGCCGCGCTTCTAGCCTAGAAAAAAGAAACATCCTGAATCACCACGAATCTAAACAAGATCTTATCAAGATAGTTGCTGATATTGGCGAATATATTGATGTACCTATACATAAATCCCAGGTGAAAGACATCTTTCGTATTAACAAAAACGGCGAGAACAAACCTATTATAGTGCATTTCAACACAGTTCCACTGAAAGACGATGTTTTGACGGCACTCAAATAGTTCAACAGGTTTAATAAAGAAAATAAACTTAATACCGGTCATGTGAAAATAGACGGTCCGAAGGTACCGATTTACGTCTCCGAAAATTTGACTGCAAGGGCCCGACGACTTTATTTCCTAGCGAGGGATTTCGCGTCACTAAAGTTAAAAATACTTTTGGACATCTTACGGGAAAATCCACGACGGTTCTCAACTGTTTGATATCGAATCCGAATCCGATATTGATAAACTTGCAAAAGAAAAGTGACTAGAATTTAGCAATTACTTTGTATACGATTTTCTTTTTTTATAACCTACTCATAAACAACGTCTACACACTTTACATAAGTTACACTAAAACTAATGTCTTCCAAGCGCCTATGGCTATAAATCT
>NW_020653852.1:16693438-16712256 GCF_003589595.1 Hyposmocoma kahamanoa | reverse complement strand
ATGTTACGTTCACCAAAAGACCACCTTCCTTTACAAACACCGGGTGTCTATAAAGTGAACTGCAGTTGTGGGAGCTCGTATATCGGTCAGACTAAACGAGCAATTGTCGATCGTATGAAGGAACACATCCGAGCAGTAAAAAACAATGATGCATAGAAGTCGGCTATAGCACAACATCTCACACAGACTGACACTAACCACTGGATCGAGTTGCATAGCCCCAAGGTACTCTCGATAGAACGTCACTACATACCACGGTTGGTACGAGAAGCCATCGAGATCACGAAGTACAAAACATTTAACCGTGATGATGGTTTTAAACTGTCCAGTGCATGGAATCCGGTCCTTAGTGCGTGTAGTAATAAAAACAAAAACACCTCGAGTTCAGTTTCGCGTGGATATAGTGAGTGTGGTTTGTGTGAAAAAAGTGAGTGACAATGGTAACGCCACAACAAATCGCGATGAAGGTAGTCGTCGACAGCGCAAGAGGGTAGACAGATATGTCTGCTCTTAAAGCTGTCATCTGCCGCCATCCAGTCAACCCGTGACCATGGAGCGTGCAACCGTTCCGAAATATCGGGAAAATAAAAAGAAGTCATACCGTGGTAAGAAACCTGATACTAGTGATAATCATTTATTGAACCAATGTATCATCGAACTCAAATGGAATGACCTACCTCCTCCCGTAAGAGAGGCGGTGTCTCTATCGTTACGGACATTCAACCGTTACATAGCTCACAATGGCTATTTGACAAGCAATCACGGGATGCAGGTTTCTTATAATTCGTGCCTTGTGTGTTGTTATACTGGTTTTTAATAATTTGGAATTATAATAGCATTTTGCATTTTCATTATTAGTGATCTTCAGCCTATGTATGTGATTAATTATAAATATTTATGTGTTTTCCTGACCATTAAGGGCTTTGGCCGAAAATCAGTGAGGACAAAGTTTTTTTCTTTTCTTTTTTTTAAATGCACTTCATTCTCCTCTGTAGCCGAGTCATTTGACGTGTGTTTTTGTTTATTATTATTATTATTCATTTGCATATTCTTTTGTTTATGTTGTTTTGCATGTCAAATAAACTATTTTATTTTATTTTTATTTTGTTTTATTTAAAAATTGCGTTGCATTATAATAAAATTTTAGTAATATGTTTATAAATTTCATTAGCACTTTCCTGAGCATACTTAACATTTTGGAGATGGTATCGCACCCTTGGTGTCTTGACAGGCAACAATGACACTTGTGTATGTCTGTTCAGGTACTGGCTATTCAAAGGTCGACTGCTGAATCTCCCGCCACACTTGCATAATGAACTTTATGGTCAATTTTGTAACGTACTAGATACGAGCCAAAATCTTCCGCGGAATTCTCGCGCATGCTCGAGAATGCTCACGCATTCGCCTAAGCCTACTTACGCCTAAGGCCATTTAACAACTTTTCAAGAGAGAGATGTTTCCTAGGTACGAAATTAGTGGATAACTCTTTTATGCTTAAATAAGAGTTACACAATTTCAGATATTATACATAATATACATAGTTTGATGTAAGTAGTTCGTATTATTTTTGAGTTAATTTTTTTTTATGATACATGAATTATTTTGTCATGTGTAGAATGTACGTAGAAAAATTAATAGGGATCATCCATTAAAATTTTTGCCGAAATCGTCCAGAAACGTGGAATGAGCTCTATCTCGTGCATTCTCCTAATAGTTCTGTTGACGGTTTTGTTGTATTTTATGTGAACGTATTTATTGATACGTTATGTGTAAACAATATCGTCGCCTTCATCACGAGTAGACTTACCATACGATATTGACGGGATAAATGAGGCAATCAGTGCAAAAGTGATGTAACAAGTTTAATTCTTTTTCTACAATATTACTTTAAATCATACTAAAGTAAATAATTATTTTATATTTGGATGCTATTTTCATGTGTAAATTTTTTTTTATACATGAAAATAGCATCCAAATATAAAATAATTATGTACTTTAGCATCATTTAAAGTAAGATCGTAGAAAAAAAACGTGTGTTACACCAGTTTTACGCTGATAGCCCTCAAATATAATATATTAAGACTCGTGGTTCACTAAATGAGTACCACTAATCACTAACAATACAGGTTTCTTACCACAGTATGAGTTTTTATTTTATTTTCCCAATATTTCTGAACGGTTACACGCTTTGTTGACAGGGGTTGACTGTCGGGAAAATAAAAAGAACTCATACCGTGGCATTCTTGCCACGTGCCATTTTTGTTCGTGGTTCAAGGTTTCTACCTGTGATTAGTGATAATCTGTCGACGGGACTAGGTTATTGAGATAGTTCGATTCTAAATTTCATGTTCTGTGATATGGTGTAAATAACTCGCCACGTCAAAATAGTAAGTTACAGATGGCGACACGCAGTTGAACAATGCGCAGAATTCGACTTTATGGTCTCAATTAGAGTGCGGTATGAGGTGCAACGAAAGGGGCGAGGCGTAACTAAAGCAACTTACCGACGCCTGCGCCCCAATTGGTCTGCAGCCCTCAATCGCTTCTCGTCTCAGCTGAAAACTGTACACCTGCGCAGACGGCCGCCAGTTTGTTCAACTTACTTGTCGCGATCTGTACGTCAAATAGTATTGTAATTATACAGCCCAAATTTAAACCTTCTATAAAAGAGTTAGTAGTCGGTAGCTCACTTGCAGTAGTAAGAATAGGGTGATGTACTGTACTTTTTACGGAGGCACATGTTTTCGTTAAGGAGAGGTTATCGCGTTTTGTCTATAAACTTCAGATGAAATTCAGAGATTTTGAAATAATATGACGTGAGTGGTGTGGCCTCTTGCGGCGACCGCGAGCAGGCAGACGCAATATAGGATGGCCTCCAGGATCGACGACCTGATAATTATGAAGGTGGTCAAGGAACGTATGCAGTGGCATTTTGTTGGGCCTATGTTCGGCAGTGGATATCTTTCGGCTGGTGATGAATGGAGGGGGGATGACGTCGGCGTAACTCGTGCGGAGCGCGAGTGGGGCGCTTCTCACCGCTCCTCAAGCATGACGGTCTCTTGGGGATACAGTTTCAGCGCACGCAATGTACTGCTTGGAGATTCTGTCGTCAACTGGAAGTGGTAAATAAAAATATTTTAGCAAAATGCGCCCTGACGTCTCGAGTTTGATTACCGGTAGGATCAAATTGGGAAATGAAATTTCTAAGTTCTGGTCTGGGTGTCCAGGAGTTAATTTCGTTCCTTTCGCATTAAGGCATGCATGTTACACTGCGCGCTGGTCAGGTTTTTTTGTTATTTGCCATTTTTCTCTTGAGTGATAAGGTTGTGTCAGAGCTATTGCAATAGCTCTTGATGACGAAGTATTGGAAACACAAATTGAAATTAGCAAAAGAAGGTGTGTACATCCTTGTAGCAGTAGAGCTCCTTGTAAAAGAGTTCGTCCAGGGTAGTACTGCCACCTTACCTATTTCTGCCGCCAAGCAATAACGTCAGCATTATTGTGTTCCGGTTTTGAAGGATAAGGGTGGTGGTAAAATTACAGGCACATGGGACATGTCAACTTATGTCTCCGGATGACGGGCGCAGTGGCAGTGCCCGTCAGATCTTTGGAATTTAAAGCTCTGAGTGGCACTGTAATTGTCACGGACAGGCGTGTAGCATACCATCAGGCGCAAGACTTGTTCGTCCCGTCACTTGATGCTATAAAAAAAATATCCCGCCTCGAGAAAACGAGAATCCGAACGAGAATTTGCCACGCTCTACAAAGATTCAATAGATGATTGGATGATGAGAGCATTTTGCGCTTTCGACTACCCTCCGGGTGCTCGGCGAATGCATTCATATTACGATGTGTCGCGATCGGGCCGGGTTGGAACCGGGAAAAAATACCCGACACCGCGCCCCGACTGTGTCTCGGCCGTGGCAGTCTCGGCCCGGTCTAGCATGAGTTCATGCAAAAGCATATCGAACCCCTCTGACGTAAAGTATCGTATGTCTAAATTGCTAAGCTTACAGGGGAGCGCTTTAAAGTTTTGAATTCACCTTTAAGCTCGTTACTCACACAGAGTATTATAAAATCCTAGATATCGGCTAGATGAACAACCAACCAATTTATTTTATCATTTTACAATTTATTTTAGCTTCATTAGCTCACTTATACAGATATATGACCGTGACACGGCCGGCACAAGACCGGAGCCCCGGTACGGTGTAACATGATTCAGCCTTTATGAGTACATGGAGTTAACTTGTAGAAAAAGATATCTCTTTCATTAATTTAAGAATAATATTTGGATAAAACGTTTTTATACTTACGTCTCTTCTAGGCCAGCTAGATATGACTTTGTAGTTGTCTTGGGGGAAACCTTCCGATGCGAGGTAGTCAAATAACGCCTGAAAATTAATTAAAATTATTTAATGTCCACCAAAATAGATGCGGTTGAAGGCGTTATGAAAGAAAAGAAAGTTTTTCTTAAACTTAACAACGTAAATGTTTACAACACCTATTTAGTAGCAGTAGTGCGAAAGAGTTCGTCCAGGGAAGTACTGCCAGCTTAGTTATTTCTGGTGCCAAGCAGTAATGTGAGCATTACTATGTTCCAGTTTTTAAGGGTAAGGGTGCTGGTGAAATTATAGCCACATGGGAATTGTCAATTTATGTTTCAGGGTGACGGCCGCAGTGGTAGTGCCCCTCAGATATTTGCGATTTAAAGCGTGGTACTGCAACTGTCATGGACAGGCGTGTCGCCTACCATCAGGCGCACGACTTGTTCGTGCTATCACTAGGTATCCTAAAAATAAATTTATATACTGAAAATTAACATCCAAATGATAATCTCGGGGACCCAACTGTTTGCACTGTGCACGCTGGTCGAGGAGGTCTCGGGTTCAATTCCCGGTAGAACCAATTTGGGGAATGAATTTTTCGAAATTGGTTCCGGTGTGGGTGTTTAGTGTGAGTTGTGCACAGGAGTGAATACCGTTGCTTTGTCACTCACAGTACAGAAAATTCCTTAATTTGAGACCAGGGGGTCTAAAAAGGCCGCATGGGCAGAATGATAATATGATTTAATTGACAATTCATATTATGAATTTTCAAACGAAATAAAGAACGCAATTCATCTATTTGACAGTGTTCTATAGAGACGTTAATTATTTTGTTGGATTTAATTGACAGTTCATATTATGAATTTTCAAACAAAACAAAAAACGCAATTAATCTATTTGACAGTGTTCTATAGACGTCGTCATAGTTTACGTAGACGTAGTTAGTCGTCGTTATAGTTTGTATAACTATGTCCAATTTTTGACAGTGATTCCGGAATACAGTACCTGTAGCGTGTCGGAGGCGCGGAAGCGGCGTTCGAGACAGGCGTGGTGGGGCGGCGGCAGGCGCACGCGGATGCGCGCCACCGCGTCGGCCGACGACGGCGGTTCCGCCGGCACCAGCGCCGCGGCCGCAGCTCGCGCCGCCTACAAACCATGTACTTTTACGATGTTGGCTTAGGTGGCGAAATATTAATTGCACCGATTCGTCTTATCTTTACAGTACAATAGGACAAAGGAGTGTACCGTCTCGTGCCATCTGTATAGTGCAAACAATTAGTTTAAATACTTTTATGCATTGGCACTTAATTCTAAACCTGAACATTTTTATGAAAAGAGTCGGCAGTTGGTATTTTACGAAATACCCACTGTTCGAAAAACACGACCTGTTGAGCAAAAGAAAAGAAAGCAAATAAATAATTGAAAACTAGAATTCAGAAAAAGCATACAGCGCACCCATGACTGGCACGATGGACCAAGACCGTTAAATCCGTGTACGCTTTAAGAAAAAAAAAGTTAATGTCCTTTCTATTACAATAGAAAGGATAAGCAGTTCCAAGAGATAACATTCAAATAAATAAAATAATAATGTGACAAAATAAAATAAAATAATAAAAATAAAATAATAATGTCACAACTTTGAATGTGGGCTTTTGAATATTAATAAATCGCAATACTGTCAAACTGCCATTCCTTTGACGATTTGTTGAAATGCAATAAATGTACTGTAAAGTAATTTTATTTTCGGCATACTTGCACGTAAATAGTATGATTGCATGGCATGGGTGTAATGAGAAGAAAAAATCGCGAAGGTTTTATTTGGGTCATTATAGTCAAGTTAGTCTGCATGGAATCATACTATTTACTTAATTAAAGTTATGTAAACATACAATAATTTCTCTGTTTGTGATAGTCTGGCGCGTATACGTAAATAAAAGGTTATTTAATAAAATTCATGTATTTACGTTAAATTTTTATACAGAATAAATTTTATCTACACACATATTATTATCATAAACACTCCATGATGTGTCCAAAAACCCCAAATTACGACCAGCATAAAGATAAACTGTTTTGTCAGAACAAATTTCTTATCTGTGAAAATGTTATTATTGCTTAGTATTAACATCGAATTACATTTTATTATGACATTCGACTACCGAACATCTCTGAAAAACGAAACAATTTCATTCGACCTCAATTCTAATATCAGTCAAGATTAAGTTTTATTTGAAATGAAATGTCAATAGCAAACAATTTTGACAAATTTCACACGTTACTTGATATCGAACAATATGATAGTTGGGTCCGACTCTAGTTTGTCTATGAATTAAATAATAACTACGATTGTGTGACATGCAAATGTTTTTATTTGCCGCCATTTCGCCAGTCGTAACATACGGTTCCTGAACACATCATAGAGAGTTCATAATATGTGTATAGATAAAGCAGTTTATGTAACGGTACATAATTAGGCATTAAAACACATAAATCCACACTCGTGTTTTAATGCCTTTCATTATGTAACAGTCACGTAAGCTACTATATCTTTATCTTTATTTACGTGCAAGTGTGATGAAAAACATTGTATGTTTCACGGGCGATACGGGAATTACGAACCTGGACCTCGAAAGCCCTGTCTTTGACTTCAGGCCTCTAATCGTCTCGTTCGTAATTCCTTACTTACCGCTCTTAATTGTAGGTGCTAAAACTCGTAATACGACTTACAGCTTTTCTCGCCTCCTCCATTTGTCTTTCTGATTCTACTCGCTCAATTTCCTGATTTCTTTCTAACTCTTGTTGTTTCTTTATTTCTTCTTTGGCTCTGTAAAAATAGCAAATAGCATCATTTGTTCGACAAACACCTGGAGAACCTGGCGCGATGGCATATGGTCTAAAATCTTTCCTTAGTAATGATCTGTGCTCTGCAGCAGAACGTATATGGGTTGACGATTGTGATTTGCCGTAAGTATTGGTCTCACTTCGATATAGTACAAATTGTTATTACAACTATTACACCATTAGTAAAGAAATAAATGACTTTACAGTAATACAAAAAAATGAGGTTCGTTTTTCTATTCATGGATGCTGTACTGCCGAGAACGCTTTCCAGCATTGTCGTGACTACATGTAATTCACTTATTTATATTGTAAATCATCCACCGCGCCTTTCTCAAGGTGTTAAGGTAATCGCACACTAGTTAGCAACGCACTGCTGCTGTCTTATACAGACTTTTAACTGTAAATTACTATAACACCGAAAACCTGTTAATATGAAGAAATCCATATCATCTACATACGCTCACACACAAACACACTTATTTACAAGGAAATTAAAATTTATGCACAGTACAATAATTGATACCTAATGTTGGGGGAATCACTAACTCCTAAGATATAGGATATCCTAGTTTAGGAGTTAGGGGATCACTTTTAAATGGCTTTAAATCTTCTTCTTGTACAACTAATGCTTTTTTGTTCTCATGCACCTTGTAATGTCATTGTTATTCTTTATTAAATAAATTATTATTATACCTGTCGGCCTCGAGACTTCGTTGGTAGGCCTCGTCCTGTTCCAGTTTAACTTTCTGCCTGGCGTCCCGTTCGCGTTCGAGCCGCGCGTCCTCGCCGCGCTGCGCCGCGAATCGTTCAAGAGCCTCCACCAGTCCGCCCACTAACTCCGACACGCCTACGTTGCCTACACAAAAATACAAAATACTTGAAGCAATTTTAATGGATGAATAATATTGCAATTTGTAAGTTTTATTGAATGTCGCGATGTTTCAACTTGATATTCAATAATTTTTGTGAAATTACTCCACTAGTTTTTTTTTATAATAATAACGCACACGCTCAACATAGCCCCGCACTAGTGAAACCCTGTGTCGCGGGTGCCATGGACACACATATAGACAACCACAAATTATACCCAAACTCACGAGAGAAATAAATGTAGACCATACAAATATTTCTCCCGGCCCGGGAATCGAACCTGGGACCTCTGCGTGGCAGTCCGGCATGGTACCCTTTCGGCCGTGGAGGCAGTTAGTTAAAACTAAATAAGAAAAACATTCCTTCGATCCGGATGTATACGAGTCAGCGTCTTCTAGCAAACCGTGGCAGACGCTATGCCAACTAAGTCACGGAACGAATCAACGGACCTTACGAATTTTTCTATATGCTTTTTGCAGATCTTTTGTTTTTGCTTATTAACGACTTTTTTTACCGTAGCGTAACACTAAGAAACAAATTCCTTTTTGTTCGACCTCTGTATTAATAATTATAATGAATAATAATTGTTTACCTAGAATATGGTTTATAAAAGAAGTTATGAGTCAAGAGCGCATCAAGCTTGAAACTATGGATCGTTCTTATCACGAGAGGCACAAGTGTCGAGTTTAAATTATAAGTTTGACACTTGACGTGCTCTGGACCCTGTATATATACTTACCTCTCACACTCCGAGAATTGTATTTACAAAAATATATTTGAGAAACTATATTACGTAATTCCATACTATTATTAAATTATAGCCGTGGTAGCCTAATGGTTTGACCTACCGTCTCTCAAGCAGTGGGTTGTGGGTTCGAATCCGGGCTTGCACCTTTTCGTAATTTATATGCGAAATTCTATTTGAAATTTTCCATGGGACTATATAGACTAACGATGATATAAAACACCACCCTGGATAATATTACAGGTGCGACTTTCATTTTTGCGTTCCAAAGTAGCTAATAAGGCTTTTTTCAACGACTATCGAGGCTTTGCGCGAGGTGATTGACACTAAACGAAACTGGACGAACTCTTTCAAAAGGAGTGGTTTTAGTTTAATAATTTGTATGTGTATAGTGAATTTAGTTTTACACGAGTTGGAATATTAATAAACGTGTTATACGACCGCTAGTCAAGAAATTGGCTAAGATATGACGTCGTTTTCCATAAACTATTTTTTTATAGCCATCATCATCATTCTATTTAAGAGACAGACTCTTGTTGGTGTAGCTTCTTCCACTCCTCACGGTTCATAGCCAGTTCCTTGACCTCTTTATAGCTGTTCACTTTGATTATACGATTCTTATTCGATGAAACTTTTTTTATGATCGATAACGATGACGTGCTAAACGAAAATGGCGGACTGAGCTCAAGCATGTGGTACTCCGCGTACTGTTGGTACACGTACACGCCCACAAAGCAATTCTATTATTGTTCCGTGCAGATCATCGTTAAGACTATTTTATCAACTGCCTCCGTGGCCGAACGGTTACCATGCCGGACTGCCACGCAGAGGTCCCAGGTTCGATTCCCGGGCCGGGCGAAATATTTGTATGACCTACATTTATTTCTCTCGTGAGTTTGGGTGTAATTTGTGGTTGTCTATGTGTGTGTCCATGGCACCCGCGACACAGGGTTTCCCTAGTGCGGGGCTATGTTGAGTGTGTGCGTTATTATATTATTATATTATATATTTAATTTTAATAAAGTTTCCATTTTCTGTGTATGGTAAAAGATTTTGTGTTATATGAAACGAAAGTAAACCAAGTATCGCTGCAATATGGTCCACTTTTTTGAGAACGTTAATAGGCGTTAAGCGTTCTTTGACTTTCAGCTACTCTCGCAATCTTTAGTCGCGGACTCGCACATTATTTATAGCGACCGGTTAAAAATTTATATCCATCTAAATATGTTATAAAATAAGATAATTGAAGGGGAGTTACAGTAATTGTGTACGGTTTACAATCGCACAATTTAGTTTTGTTTATTTTATTCCCTAGTTTCCGCGGCCGTTTGTTTACCTGTGCACATAAGCAATAATCTTACATATACGTAAGTCTTCTTTACCTTGAACTTCGCTGTCAACTTCAAAGTAATCAGAAAATTCAACAAGAAATTGTCTCAACGTTGGAGAAATCATGTCAAGTGTAAACGAGACTTCTAATTAAATGTCATAATGTAAATTGTGCTACGTTTAGAAATAAATGCTAAGAATTTTTAATATATTTAAAAAATCGTATCTTTTTGCTCCATTTTTATCTCATTCGTTTGTCGTAGTCATTCTATACTTATCACAGAATAACATTTAACTCTGTTTACAAAGTAACATATTAATGTTAAATTATTTTAAAATATTAACATAACCTCAAAAAGAAAATGTTGCCTATTCTGTAGTTAAAAAATATAAATTCAGTATATTTAGAAATTATATGAAAATACAAATAAAACCCTGTATCTGTGAATGATGATCGTCAACGTTCTTTTAGCTGGTACAGGACTATGGAATTTGGGCATTGTTCTTTCAATATAAAATAAAAACGTAACTTGCAATAATAATAGGTAATGAACTTTCAACGATGTGCCAACTGAGTAAAGTTTAAATTATATTAACAGCCCAGAATTTGTTACAACTTTTTAAATTAGACACCACAACCAATCATTATCAAGATTTCATAGTGATTAACATTATGATAGTGTGAGTTTCGGCGACAGCGGTTCCGTTACAGCAGCACAATTTTAGAACAATCGTTTTATTATTATATAATTAAAGCTCATATTGTATAATTTGAACGTGTCATATATTGATACTGACCGTTGATGACGGAGTAAATTTCGGTGTTGGAGCGCACGCGCATGATGATGACAAGCGCTGGTAGTCGGTCCACGGGGATGCTGCGGATCGTCATGCTTGCCACCGGGCCCAGCGCGTTGCCCACAGAGTTCAATAACCTGCACAAACAACCATTTCGTACGTTTGTTAAAAAAAAAAAAGGTAGGACCATTGTTGACCAATATGGAGAAGAGAGGTGTTTTAAACCACCACTATTATTCAACTTCGTTATTTGGACTAGTCTCAGCTTAGTAAAAATAACTTCTGTTCCGAACCGGCTACTGGACGGGGCAGATATAAATACTTTTTATATTTTTAATTGCTTATTGACAATGTATCTTAACCGACTTCAAAAAAGGAGGAAGTTCTCAATTAGTCTGTATTTTTTTGTATATATGTTACGCGATTACGATTTGTTAAAGAGGGTACTCACATGTTGTTGTTATGTGGATGCGTCAAGTCCCATCCGTAGACGATGAAGTTCTCGTTTAACGTTTGTAGTACAGTCTCGCAGCCTAGCAGCTGTGCGCAAAACACGTTCGACAGTACCGATTGTTCGTGGTGTAGGTATACGCCTAGTAATTTTCGCTGAAAATATGTAAAGTGTTCAAGGGTTACAGTACCTAAGCAACAAGCGCGTTGTCCTGTGAAAAGCACAGTACCGTGTCTTCTTTTGTAATGCAATATAATTATAGTTGAACAGCTTATGGGACTCACCACATTTATTCACATGGACTCGTCTTAAGCCGGTCAGAAACACCTTTATGTTCATACAGTAGCAGTGAAAAAGACGTTTTGCGTTTCGCTTGAGCTCGAATTGCCGACGCGAACTGCACAACGTCGTTTTCGCTCTTATTACTTGGGTGTAAAGATTTTTCTAACCGCCTTAATTTTATCAACACATGTGTAGCTAACGTCATCTTGAATGAATGTTTCCTATTTATAAGTTTCTCATTGTTTTCTCTACGTACATAATCTACGTTATATGTTGTACTATTTGTTATATTATAAATAAAAGTATGAATATATAGGTACCTAAATTAATAACTAAGTATGTTATAATTATTAATACAAAGATCGAACACTCAGAAAAAATTCCTTCGATCCGGCCGGATTCCAACCGACGTCTTCTAGCATACCGTGCCAGACGCTATACCAACTAAGCCACGGTACACACCAGCGGACCTCACGAATTTTTCTGTGCTTGCGTTTTGTATTTTGGTTATTCAACGACCTTTTAGCCGTAGCGCCATCTATGAGAAATCTGTGATATTTCGTCACCCAGTTAGCTACCTTTACAGCTACCAGGCCCGGCTAGAGATGTCGCTATTCATTGTATTTAAATTTTATTGAATATATAATATATATTATTTTTATGCGAAATTACTTCACTAACCGTTAACTCAAGTTTATTCGCCTATAATATTTCTACCTACTATGTGCTATTTTTAACCGATTTCAAAAAAGGAGGAAGTGCTCAATTCGTGTGTTTTTTGTGTCTGTATGTTACGCGATTACTCCGATATTTGTGAATCGATTCTGATGTTTCTTATTTGTTGGAAAGGGGGTACCTCAATAGAGGTCCCATTCATATTTGAAATAAAATATTCGTCCTCTAAGGTTTAAATCAGGGAATAAATCCTGTTTATTGGATTTCACCCACTTTCCGTTAACCGATTTTAATAAAACTTGTGAAATAGATGTAATTCCTTAAACTTAAGTTATAACTTTATTACATTGACAATTAATGAAATGTTAAGAATACTGAATATCGTCAGAAAAATCTTGTTGAAATTATCCCGTGTGCAGTGTGACATAACTGTTCCATAAACGGTCACTGCTCCCGCACGGCGCAACTATATCGGAACCGATTTAGTTAAGCGGTAGACCTGTAGACGCTTGTAGAAGCCTTGCAATGGCGCGATTGCGGTGCGGCAGTCGCGCGTCTGTAGCGCTTCAATTTTTAGTTCGCTATAGCCTTTTTTGAAGACGAGTAAAATGACATTTGTTGGGTTGCCAGTTTTCATAAAATTTTAAATAGTTATGTATTTGATGTCGATAGTTTTATCGATGGATTGTGAAAGAAGATACAATTTTGCCAAAAATGACTGAATTGTGAACGTTACTGCATATGATTACTAATTGCGTTATTGCGTTCTTTATTCTTATTTTGGACAGTTGGCCTATCGTATCGAGATCGATTTTAATTCAATTACATTTTAACAAGAATAGCTGGATTTGTTAATTATTAATTGAAATGAAATGAAAATTTATTTGTTTAAAATATGGTGAACAAAAGATGGAACACAGTAGAGAAATAGAGCTCATATTTTACCACAATTGGCATGCAAAATTATACTTATAGTGATTAAATTAATTAAAATGAAAAACTTTACAATATGTCTCCTTTTTGTATTTTTCATAAACACAGTTCAAAATACAGTATGAATAAAAATTGACAATTCAAATGAACTTGTGCTCTGTAATTGTATCAATAATGGGTCGAGGATGATTCAAATGAAACAAGTTCGGCTATTTATCGACTGCAATCACTAGCTGCTCGCAACCGGGCAACGCTTTACGCAATGAACTGACATTTTACTCCGTCTTAAAAAAAGACAGACTACAATTGTGACTGCAAAAATATTGTATGAAAATTAGTAATAGCGCGGCTGCAACGCCATAGCGAAGCCACTACAGCACTTCTACAAGCGTCTAATTTAACTTAACGTGTTTCGTTGAACTTGCTTTAGAAAGTTACCGAATTAACATTTTGTTACTATATCTATAGCGATTTTCATATCGCAAATGTGAACGCTATATAAATGAAGTAAGGTACAAAATTTTTCTAAGAATCTTTAGATATTATTTTTAGGCGTGTCCCATCATACCTCATTGGCGGGTTTGAGACAGGCTTCCTTGATGGCGTCCTGTAGGGTGCCTTCGAAGAAATTGGGCGTGTTGGGCCCGTAGCGTGAGCGGAACCGCTGTGAGAACTCGATGCAGCCCAGCGCCTCATCTTCCACATTTTCTGACACTATAGTAAATACACATTTCTCAAAACATGCTCGGAAATACTTGCATTATTTTCATATAAAAAACACCCAAAGCTTGTAATTTATGGACCATGTGACTCTTTACCGATCTAGGCCAGGAAAGTGAGCATGAACATTCACTTCTGCCTGCTGCTCTAAATATAAATAAATAAATCGATACCACCCACGTAAGTTGTTGTAAGCCAAGATACCATTTTTTGCTTTTTATATATATCGTTTTTTTTATGTATTCAGGTTCCATATTGGAAAGTAAACATAGCAACTAAGTAATTTCGTTACTTTTAAATAAGGAACCTATAATAATAATAACGCACACACTCAACATAGCCCCGCACTAGGGAAACCCTGTGTCGCGGGTGCCATGGACACACATAAACAATTACAAATTACACCCAAGCTCACGAGAGAAATAAACGTAGGCCATACAAATATGTCGCCCGGCCCGAGAATCGAACCTGGGACCTCTGCGTGGCAGTCCGGCATGGTAACCGTTAGGCTACTGAGGTAGTTAAACATAAGACATAAGTTGACAAGTCCCATGTGCCTGTAATTTCACCAGCACCCTTACCCTTCAAAACCGGAACACAGTAACGCTGACATTACTGCTTGGTAGCAGAAATAGGCGAGGTGGCAGTACTACTCCTGGACGAACTCTTTCACAAGGACCTCTACTGCTACTAAACTATATTACCATGATGTTCATATTTTTGCGAAAATACTAATAATTACTTTTGGCACCTTCCAAAGTTCGTAAAATACTGTATACTCACTAAGCGGTTGCAATCGCTCCGACTGAACAAGGTCGACGAACATATTGTCGTCCTCTGCCGTGAAGCCGTCTGTCGGGTCTTCAACTTCCTCCACTGAACTATTGTCGCTGTCCGAACTTTCTACTATTATCTGTTAACATAAAGCAGTGCGCAGTGGCAGTGATAACGCACCTACTACTTATTGTTTTTTTTTAAAGCGGTAAAATAAACTAAAAAACTTTGGTATCATTTTTCTCTTTTTTTGGGCATTTTTCTATGTTCATCGCGATAACTTCTAGTGAGAAAAGTGATAACGAAAATACAGTATAGATATACATTAAACTGCGTCGTCAGAAGTTCAGCAGACTACTATTAAATGTGCCTGGAAAAACTATGTCAAATTTAATATTACTTTTAATTAACATTTTTTCAATTTTGTCCATTATACATTTTCTTCTCTTTAGTCTTCTATTATTTCCTCGCATCATTTGAGAAAACCACTATATAAGCCTCGGCGGGACCGGGGATTGCTTGACTCGTATTAATTAAAGGTCTCGATGGCGCTCGGCTTTGTAACTCATACTCGTCCGGCAATCCCTTACTTCTGCCCGGCAATAATGTACTATTCTAGCTTAAACTTAGTAAAATTCGTTTTATAAGACTCAGCCTTAGTTCGGTAATGAAGCCCTACCTAAATTCCTACCAATTATATAAAATGTGAAAAACAAAGGAACTCGTTTTTTCGAAGTCTTTAAAAAAAAGTATTTAGTATTACCCTCTTGCACTCCTTCTGTTTGTTGTTGGTGGCGCGCTTGACGGTGAGATCGTGCTGCGGTAAGTCTAACCCCACCATCGCTAGCACTGTGTCGTCCAGTCCTGACACCTCGGGCCAGCCTGTCCACGACTGTACAATAAAGGGTTTTATTTAGGGTTGCATGTGCAATAGGCTACTCGACAGAAGGAAAAATTATCTCCGAACGGCAGTAATTTACAAATATAAGATTGAAAAATAATTGTGAGGACTAGAGCATATTGCTTTATCCCTCGCCCACGACTTCCCTCTCTCACCTCCTTTGCCCTTGCACGATCTGTAAGTACGTGTGTTAAAATAAACACAAATTATTTGATTATTGAGGTTTTATTCATGTATATAACATTTTTGAATTCTTATACTGAAAAAAATAAAATTTTTCGGTACCTAATCTCTTGGTTCACTACGGTATGAGATTGTCTAAAGCCTGTATGACGTCACGAATTCGCAAAAAACAAGGGTGCGCGTGCTTTCGGTTCACCATAATAATATAACGAATAAATGGTCTCATATAAACACTACTCGGCTTGGAGTTTAAAATTTCTATTTTGCCTTTACGGCTTTAAATTCAAAAATATATAAATGTACTTCAATAAATTTCAAAAGTAAAGGATTATCATTAGCTTACGCTAATGAAAAAAATGTAAATTCTGCCTAATCACATTTTTTTTTCTCGAAACGGCGATACACCGCACTGCGCTTGACATGTGGCTTCTTATGTGTCAAACCTAAACTGAAAACTGTGTGCAGCCGCTAGGTGGCGTTAGTAAGACACGCCAATACAAGACAGTATTACGTGGAATGACTTTTCGCTGGCTTTCTAGAACAGTAGTCTATCGCAAAAACATCTAATTCATCATAAAGAATGTCTAAAAAAATCAGAGTCGTAGACATCTGGCGCAAAAAACCGACGAATAGTATATCGGCCCCATATTGTGACCTAATTATTTCTAATAGTAGAAAGCTCTGTGTTTTATTATACACAATAAAATTTAGCATGTTCTGAATACAGTTGTGTAATAAGTTAATAAGTAAAAAATTAATTATTTTGGTTAGAGCCACTGTTCTCGAAAAGCAGGGATTTGTATCTTTCAGGAGCTCGCTACGAAAATGAATTGTATTGCATTGTGTCGCAATACTGACATATTTAAAAATGTAAAGCTTATGCCTACAACCAACCTGATATCTGAAAGGTATGTCTGTGAGGGAATAAATATCGTTCTTGACCTCTCGCACCGTTTTGGTACCAGGGAATTTTAGCGTGTATTCTTTATCGTCGTGTTTCACACGAAGCACGTATGTCGCCGTCAATCTCTCCGCAACCCTGCACACAATACAAAATAAATGAAAGCATTGACACGAAAATTAATTTGTAACATTGAATACCATCATACAATTTTTATATACAAAATTATACTATAGATGAGTATGTTTTCTGATTTCTTATAATTATTATAATAGATCGAAACAATAAGAAAAGTTAATGCGATCCGGCTGGATTCGAACGAGCAATCCCAGGCAATCCGTGCCAGATGCTCTGCCAATTAAGCCACGTAACGAACCAGAAACCCTTACGAATTTTTCTATGTGTTTGTTGCAGGTCTTTGTTTTTGGTTTTTAACGACGTTTTTCTACAGCCATCAGTGTTTTGATCTTTGTTGTAATAATTATAACAAACTAGTGGAGTAATTTCACAAAAAATAACTGAATATCACGGTAGTAAAACTTTTTGACATTCAATAAATAAAAAAAAAATGTTTTGTAATATTCCGAAGAGCCTTTTATTATAGGTATAAGGCACTTTATTGTATGAAGAACGACGCACAAAGTTGCTAACGTCTTTCCTTCAAATGAAACATTATTTTCATTTTATAGGTTCACAAATTAATTACAATTCGAGTCATCCAATTGATGAAACACCAAACTATTTATTTACTCGTAAAGCAGATTCCCCTGAGAAGAATGAGTAAACTCTAGGGGTTGTTTTTTACAGAATATATTTTTAACTACAGTCGGAAATATCGAAAAGCTAAACGGATCATTCTTATTTGTCATCCAAGAACTTTTACCTTTTGTGTAATGTTGTTTTTAGTCAATCAGTAATGTATATAATGCCCCTTAAATGAATTTGTGACTATGTGAAGACGAATGCTGAGAACAGCCAGTTTAGCTACGTACATCTTTAAAATAATAGCTTTTTATTTGTGTTTTTTTTTAAACAGACTATTCTGTTTTGTCGCTGATGTTACATAATTGGGCTTCATGAGTATAACTTACAAATGATTGGTTGTCTACATAAAAAGTATGAATGAAATGTAATCAGTGCACCACAAAGAAATAAATTAATTCGAATTGTATTTATTCACGTCTGTAGTAGCTGTAAAATTAAGAACAAGTTTCGGTAATACTCACTCATCGTCGGCCATAACTTCGTCGGCGGGTTTCAACCGTAGTACGGAATTGCGCGGTAAGCCCAGTGAGCCAAGAGTGGCCGAGGAGGTCGCCCGCGAGCCCCCCAACCCTGATATCTGTTGTCGACATACCGGTATGCCGCACACTGCTTCTAACCGCTTCTTTAAATCACCTACAAAATAAATTATGCAAGCTTTACTACTCATTACATTTTTGTGCTATGTTGTAAGGAGATAATTAATGGGAGCAAAATTGTCAACGGTTACTCTTTGATATTTCAAATTTAAACCCTTTGCTAATGGTGAAGGTACAATGTTCAACATATAATGAGTATTTTATCAGTATTTTTAAATTCCATTAATCGAAGAAAGACAGAGTCAAGAAACTCTGGGTTCGCGGAGTAGCAAATTAATTTACTTCCATTTTTATTAACATGGTCCTCCGCAAAGTAACGCCTGAATCTAATAATTACTCAAGAAACTCTGACATTGTCTTTCTTCGATTAATGGTCACACCTGATTAGTAATTTATTTTTACAATCACTTTTTCTTTAGAATATGTGCGTATTTGACCTCTATCTCTCCTCATGGTAAGTGACGATGAGGTCGATGATGGAGCATGTACATTTAAATAATGCATGTTCACTCTTGCCTTGCCTTTGCTCATCATTTGTATATGTCGCAGAAAAATGATCAAATCGGGGACCAGATTAGGGATTTGACTAAATCACTAGGTTTGTTCAGTAAAACGATAAAATATGGAACTTGTCAATTACTCTCCATGGTCACGGGTTGAATAGACAGATAAAATAGCCAGGTCGCTAAGGAAGTTTTCCATAAAAACTGTTTTCACCCCCTTAAC